>NC_066583.1:93267090-93594313 GCF_024323335.1 Lathyrus oleraceus
AAGTTCACAAATTTTTGAAATTGAATTGATCATATCTTGACAACCACACATGGGATTTGAGAGTTCTTGGACTTTTTGAAAATGGGAGAACAAGATCTTCAACTTTCATGTTGGGAAAAAATTCATTTGAAGCTTGTATCATGATGTAAGTTTAAGATCAAGAAGTTTCCATTTTTGGCAGTTGAAATTACAGGTCCACTTTCTATTTTGGGAAATTTTCTGTTTGACTTGAAATTCTTCCATGATGAGGTTTGACATGATACATGAGGCTTGTATAGACATGAATGAGCTCCTTCAAATCAATTCTACCCATCAAATCACTGATTAAATCCACAGTTGACCAAGTTTGACTTTTCTAGGGTTTTGCATGACTGAAGCATTTCTGATGAATTCCAAACCCTAATTCCTTGAGCACTTTGACTTCAAATGATGTCCCAAGTTGTATGAACTCTTGATTATTGATCATGGTGCCCAAATTCTGCAAGAATGGCCACCATCCACTGCAATGACTGACTGTTGACTGTCTTTGACCTAATTGCTGATGATTGCTTCAACTGCAAGCAACAAGGTTAGACTGACAATATTTTTGTACTTTTGGTTAGTTAACATATGAAAAGCAAAGATATACAAATGCAAAGTATGCTTGGTGATCAAGAAATCAACCCACAAGGCAACCTACCCACTAGGAGGAAAGCTAAGGCATGCATTGATCCTTGAGGCCATGATATGATATGATATGGGCCATGAGGGATCTTAGGGCCCAAAATTGGGGTCTTACAGATGCCCCTATTTAAGGTCATTCTAGCCGGAGAAGTGAAGTTTAGAAATCTTCATCTCGACGCGGTAGAATGGACTTAAATAACAGTAATGAGACAAATTTTGGTCCCTAAGAGACCTCATGATGCGAATGTATGTATGCAAAAGACACAAATTATGTGGGGAATATGATTCACACAGAAGAAAAGACGATCCATCGGAGTAGTACACTCACCAGGAACAGAGACTCTAACAAGACTCTATGGGGATAAACAAAACTGACATAACGTGAACAAGACACGACTCCAAACTGGGGAAGATAAAACTGACATAGCGTGAACAAGACACGACTCTGATTAGGGAAATGACAGAAAACAGACTGGAGAACTTACTGGGGAGTAAAGGACTCGCACTGGGGGAAAGAATTCCAAAGGAAAATAAATCCATTGGAGAGACACAAGCTGACTCCTGGGGAGAAGCAACGAAAAGTTCCACCAAGGGAAGCAACAAAGAAATGAGATGTTATCGGTATAAGGGTAACAAAAACAGGAAGGAACACCAAGGATACCGGGTTGTAGGGTATATAACAGGTGACCGACCAAAGACGTGAATTGGTGTGTGTTCCAAAACACTCATCATCCTGAAGAGAGCGAAAGCAAACTTGTTTATAGGATGGATATTCAATTCCACAAGGAATATGAATCTTACTCTGAGGAGAAAGCAACAAAGGATTGACCCAAGAGTGAACGAGACATATTATTCATTACCGGCAGACCGTGAATAATATACTCAAAAGGAAAATTATCCTGAACCGGTTACTGGGTTGTTTAAGGATAAAATCCGAAGACGTGAATTGGTGTGTGTTCCAAGACACTCATCATCCTAAACACAAACTGGTTAAAGGATGGGCAAAAAAGCGTGAATTGGTGTGTGTTCCAAAACACTCATCATCCGAAAGAAAGCTAGAACAGCAGACTTGTTTAAAGGATGGTCAAAAAAGCGTGAATTGGTGTGTGTTCCAAAACACTCATCACCCTGAAGAAAGCTAGAACAGCAGACTTGTTTAAAGGATGGACAAAAAAGCGTGAATTGGTGTGTGTTCCAAAACACTCATCATCCGAAAGAAAGCTAGAACAGCAGACTTGTTTAAAGGATGGACAAAAAAACGTGAATTGGTGTGTGTTCCAAAACACTCATCATCCGAAAGAAAGCTAGAACAGCAGACTTGTTTAAAGGATGGACAAAAAAAACGTGAATTGGTGTGTGTTCCAAAACACTCATCATCCAAAACGCAAACTGGTTAAAGGATGGACATTCGATTCTACAAAGAATGCGAATCTTGCTCAGCTGGGGAAAATCAACAAAGGATTCCAACTAAAGAGCGCATGAGACATATTATTCATTACCGGCAGACCGTGAATAATATACTCGCATGGAAGATTATCCTGAACCGGTTACTGGGTTGTTTAAAGGATAAAATCCGAAATCGTGAATTGGTTTGTGTTCCAAGACACTCATCACCCTGAAGAAAGCTAGAACAGCAGACTTGTTTATAGGATGGACATTCGATTCCACAAGGAATACGAATCTTACTCTGAGGGGAAAACAACAAAAGATTGACCCAAGAGTGGACGAGATATAATATCCATTACCGTCAGAACGTGGATAGAATACTCACAAAGGAAGATTATCCTGAACCGGGTTGTAGGTTGTTTAAGGATAAAATCCGAAATCGTGAATTGGTTTGTGTTCCAAAACACTCATCATCCTGAAGAAAGCTAGAACAGCAGACTTGTTTATAGGATGGATAAAAAAACGTGAATTGGTGTGTGTTCCAAAACACTCATCACCCTGAAGAAAGCTAGAACAGCAGACTTGTTAAAAGGATGGACAAAAAAGCGTGAATTGGTGTGTGTTCCAAAACACTCATCACCCTGAACGCCAACTGGCTAAAGGATGGATAAAAAACGTGAATTGGTGTGTGTTCCAAAACACTCATCACCCTGAAGAAAGCTAGAACAGCAGACTTGTTAAAAGGATGGACATTCAATTCCACAAGGAATATGAATCTTACTCAGCTGGGGAAAATCAACAAAGGATTCCAACTAAAGAGCGCATGAGATATATTATTCATTACCGGCAGACCGTGAATAATATACTCGCAAGGAAGATTATCCTGAACCGGTTACTGGGTTTTTTAAGGATAAAATCCGAAAAGAAAGGCATCGGGATACCAGAATAGGTATATAATGATGACCAATCAAAAAGGGAGCAACAGACATTACCGACAAAAGGGTAAATGAAAGGCGATCTGCTGAGGATAAATTGCAAGCATCCGGCAATTATCCACAGGGACTAGCTGGGGATGCATTGATATACAACCAATGATCCGGGGAACAAATCACTAGCAAACGGTGAAAGGACCCACTGGGGATAAAATTGCTAGCATACGGCAATTATCCACAAAAAACTTGCTAGGGATATAAGTGCTGATCTGAGCAACTTATACAAGCAAAGGAAAATCAACATCAAGAACTAGATGAAGGTAACCACAAAATTAGGGTTTACATCTACCGAATACGGGGTAGAAGACCAAAAACTCCGCGTGGGGATAGAACAAATCACAAATCCGCACGGGAAACCAAAATAGGGTTTATAACAAACCACAAACTGCTGAAGAGCAGGAAAGTAGGATTTACAACTACCGGGTGGTAGGTAGAAAACCAAAAACTCTGGCTGGAGAATAAAAGGTGTATAACCACAAATTCTGTTAAGAAAGCCAGGAAAGATAGGACTTATAACTACCGGTTATGAGGGTAGAGGCCCAAAAACATTCCGCTGGGGAACAACCCACTGGGAAGCACAAGACATCTGACAAATAGCCAATTCGGGAATGATCCGAAAAGACAGACTGAATCAAGACACGTCCTAATGAGGATGTAACTCAAATAGGAAAATCCATCCCAATATATGTGTTGGGAGGAAACGGAAGAAACCGTCATCCACGAAGATATATCTCAGTGGGGAACTGCAGAAGAAAAGACAACATTTTCTGCTTATGGGGTTGACTCTATATGGAGAGATTTACAAACACCCGACATCTGCTTGGGGAGATCTGTAAAGAGATCTATATCACCATAGCAGGAGACACGACAAACAAAAGATATATGGCAAGAAATGCAACATGAATATCTGAATGTTTTTATGAATATGCATGAATATGCGTGATTTATGTTTGATGAATGCTGACAAAACAGACAGTTCTAACACAAACAGGTTCAGGAACAACGCCCGGTATTATACTTCCAGGGGAAAAACCAACTGGAGAGTCAATCTGCAGAGATCTATATGCTGTAAAGCAAAGATCTGCGAGTACTGCTGAAGAAGCAGAGAATCAGAGATATTAAGAAACAACCCAATCAGGGTACAGAAAGTCACAACGGGCAAAACAGCCACCAAGACGAATCTGTAGGGGAACAAGGGGAGTCCCAAAGATATCTGCAGGGGATCTCAGTGTTAACTGAGAAACAAAGGTGCATACGCACGAGCACAAACTGCTGTAGAAGCAAATCCACGTAACTCCACTGGGGAACAACCCACTGAGGGAGAATGGTATCATCCGAATAGAATCTAACTGCATAAGCAACTCTATTGGGGAAGACTGTCGGCTACTCTCTTGGGAACAAGCCACTGAGGGAGGACAGATCAAACAAGTAGGTTCTGCGACGGACCACTCCACTTGGGGAGAATACACAAAGCAAACTGATCACAACAAGTAGATTCTGCAATATAAGCCACTCTACTGGGGATCACAAATAATCAGGAAATCAATCCGTTCACTGGAGGCTGGAGCCAACATCCGACCATACTGGGGATTGAAGGAGTATTCAACGGGCGAAACTGCCGCAACAAACACTCTGCAGACTAAGCTGAGGAAAAGATGGTTGCAATACTGGGATGTCAACCCAAACAACCACTGAGTAGGAAAATAAATCCTGCTCTGCTGAAGAGAAAAACTCTGATGGAGAGATAGCAACAATTCCACAGACGACTTCGCCGGGGAAAAGGTAAAGTACCGGGTATCAAACCACTGACTTACCGAGTCTTCAAAAAGAAAGCGATCATGCTGAGGAAACAGACAGTTCCGCTGGCAACACTGCATGGGGAAAAGCGGTAACAACTCCACTTGCGACCCTGGTGGGGATGTTAATAACAGCTCTACTTGCGACTCAGAGGGGAATATCAATCAATCAGTTATATTTATGACTGCTGAGGAGACAAATAAAGTCTGGGGCATACGACCCACTGGAGAAAGTGACGGGGCACCAAGATGACAAACCATCAACCGCCGAAACTTCACAAGAAAACATCCATGCTAGGGAAAACTGCTGCTGGAGAAAACAAAGTCCTCAACAACAAATCATGCTTGCGATTGTACTGGGGAACAACCCCAACAACAACTCTGCTCGAGGAGCAACCTCAACAAAGGTCTGAAGAAAGAAGATACCACCAAACCAGGAATATGAACAAATGTCTTACCTGTTGGGAATCATGCCACCCTCGGGAGAGCACTGAGGTATTCTTGAGTATCCTTTCAATCTTGTGAACGTTCACTTTGTTTAAAACAAAAATTTTGAAAAAAATTGATTTGTTTAAAACAATGACATTTTATCAATTTAAAACATGCCAAACATTTGTTGAATTGAAACAAATAAGAGTGCAAATAAATTGGATAAAAAGCTCAAATTGATTTGATAGAATGGTAGTCTGCAAATGGCAAGACTCCATAGATCTGTACAAATTTGAAATCAGTGATATATATTGGAAGAGGGCTACATTGAACATAATGATCCTTTCTCTACCAATTTGAATCTCGATGTATCCGAAGCTTCAGTTGACAACGAATCGAGGATCTTCTGACGAAAAGACGACTGATGAACAGAAAGTCTTGTCAGGATGCAGTTACTTGCCAAATCCCTAATTTTTGCCTAGATTGCCCCAGAGTGAGGTACTCAATCTAGCGGGATGCAAACATATTCTTTTTTCAAGTCTCTAATTTTTGCCTGGATTACCCTTGCGGGTTCTCCACCGAGACGCTCATTTTTGCCTAAGCCGCCCTTTCGGGTTTTCAACTTAGCGAGCTATTCTGTTTTTTCATTTGCATATACTTTTTTTTTTTTTTTTTTTTTTTTTTTTTTTTTTTAGGCAAAGTATCTCTTAACTGCATCTGAATTCACAGGACGAGTGAAATCCTCCCCATCCATTGTTGTAAGCATCAAAGCTCCGCCTGAAAAGGCTCTCTTAACAACATATGGACCCTCGTAGTTTGGAGTCCACTTGCCCCTGGAATCGGGCGCGAAAGACAAAACTTTCTTGAGCACAAGGTCACCTTCTCGGAACACACGAGGCTTGACCTTCTTGTCGAATGCTTTCTTCATTCTTTGCTGATATAACTGACCATGGCACATGGCAGTTAAACGCTTTTCTTCAATCAGATTCAATTGGTCGTAACGACTCTGAATCCATTCAGCATCAGTCAACTAGGGACTTGAGGGTATACTTTTTTCTTTTTTCTTTTGGAAAAATTTTGAAAAGATTTTCCTGATTTTTGATTTTTTCTTATTTTTCACCCTCTTTCTTCTTTTTTTTTTTTTTTTTTTTTTTTTTTTTTTTGATTGCATTTGCAATGCCCCAGTTTGACTGTTCTGCTGATTCTCATGATACAGCTGAATGAGCTTCTTTTGGTGCTCAAGAAGGCGGGTAATCTCGTCAGGAATCCCCTTTAACATCATCTTCCTCTGCCTCAGAATACAAAGAATTCAAGATTGGGAGATGGCGTTGGATCATTATGTTCAATGGGTTTAGAAATCCCTGCATAATGATTCTGGATAATGAAAAGCTTTGATATTTAAACAAGCAAATCATTTATGCAGATGAAAAAGTTGTTTTTGTTTTTCATGGTTTTTTGTGATCACTGATTTCATGCAAAAAGCAAAAAGTGAAAACAAATGGAAAAACAAATGTTTGACAATGCATTAATTGAATGAAAACATCATTGTATTAAAATGCTGCCAACAATGTCATCACTTCTCCTTTTGGCATGGGAGAAGGGTTTCAAACAAAATGAACAAATCACGCTGACTTATGAATGACCGTAGGAACATCCACAGCGACCCAATTGTGGCAGACACCACCAGGAATGATGAAATTGTTCAGGTCCTCTGCATCCTCTTCTTCAATGATAGCAGCAACTTCTTCTTCAGGTTGATCAGCATGGATGAATCCTCCACTTGCGAACAAACCTTGCTCATTAAGTGCCCCAGAACAGTAGCCAATGCCAGCCCGGGAATGGTTAACCAGGAATAAATCCATCAACAGGAATAAATCCATCAACAGGAATAAATCCATCAACAGCACTAAGGCTGGCAAAATATCCTCCTCGGAGTTCACAATTCTCTAGCTCAAAATGATCCATAAATCTGGCAGAATCGGCTCTGGTATAATACCGGCAAAGTGCGTCTTCAAAATAAATGAAGATCGCAGGGTCAGACCACAGGACGGGAGACCGGAACAAAACACCCGCTTATGCAAATGATGCATGAAGTGTTTATGCATATGCTTGTTTTTTATATCAAAGGAACCCGAGGGTTTTATTTGCAAACTTCGAAATTTTTAAGCATTTTGATCATACATGAGAATATCTCATCAGATATATTAGGTGAAATTTTTTTCCGGTTTTTTCATGTTTTGAAATTTTTTGCAAATAAACTCCTTTGAGTTCCTTGAAAAATTTCTTTTTCTGATGATATGAATGCGGATGAATGCGTGAATGCATGAATGCAACAATCACACTCAAGGATCAAGCAATACACACCAAACAAAGGTCGTGGGAAAGCTCTATGTATCCCTAATATCAATCATCCATTTTGGTGGATTTAGGTTTTCACCTTATCAACACCCAAGTTCCATTGATATTAACGGTACATGAACCGGTTCAGACATTCTTAATATCAACCAGCCGCTTTGATGGATTTTAGGTTTTACACCTGATCCGGGATCCATTGATATTAACAATGTTTGAACGACTCAACCACGAATCACGGGTTTGTTGAGAGTCACGAGCATGGAGTCTCGGTTAAGAACCGCCCAAAGGGAGTGTACTAGGGTTTAAACCTGCCAGACATGTTCTATCAGAGGTTCCCATAATCATCGTTCCATCTTTCGAATATTATCGGAGGAACGAATACTCGTATTCCAAGAATATTCTCAAGAGAAACTCTTATGAGTGTAGTATCGCGTAACAATCGTATCAGAACTGACATCTGAACGACCTCCGCACTACGGTCCTAAAAATAGGCCAAGATGGGTTTGGTAAACTAAGGTCCTTGGCTTCTGCGGAACATGATTGAAAGAATAATGCCTAACCACAAATAACTTGTGTGACATTATTAGTTCAACACGACCTCCACCAAGTGAATGGGCTCGCAAGTCAACTGGCTAAGGAATACTCCACACCAGTCAACAAGACTATGCCATTCTCCTATCCTAGAGAGCACTCGAGTTCGGGTATAGAACTCATCTCACAGATCACCAAAGCAAACAGCAATTGTATATCAAGCAATTCACACATTACAATCAATACAGTGATCCCAAATTGTACAAAAATATGTCACATAAAGAATAACAATATAGCACAACAAGGGTGAAAAGTAGGCAATACCACCAAGGATTCTGATGAGATATTCCCCAGTGGAGTCTTTTTTTAATGCATCCCCAGCAGAGTCGCCACTTTTCTGTAGCGGTGTATTCGTCGCTATATGATCTATCGATTAAATCATAAGCAAGGGATACATTGAAATTTCGAGTCGCCACCGCACTTTTATTTATCCAAAGGACTGGCTAAAAAGCGAACAAAAGCCTAAGAAGTTTTACACGTAGAAAACTAATAAAAAGATCAGAGATTCTGGGTAAGGGGTAAATTACGCAATGGGAAGGTGTTAGGCACCCATCACGTCCTAGGTACTCCTAGGGAGCCCTTTTCACACTTGTTGTATAAAATTGTTATTTGTTTTGACATAAACATTGTGCAAACATGATTGGGATGATGAGAAAAGAATATACATTTTTTATTGGGTTTTATTTATTTTTGTGTTCGAACGGATGAACCCGCTGCCTACGTACCTTCCATCAAAGGTAAGGATCAAAACGCCGTAGTTCGGCTAAAAGATTTCCAAAAGTTGGTGGATTCAGTTTTAAACACAAGCACTGAGGCTTTTCATTATCAATGGGAGAACACTCGACCAAAAACAACATCCACCATGCGAGGATAGCTTCGACGTACTAGAGGGGTTAGCCCTGTTTTCAGTACGGAAGTCTTACTGTCGACTCACTAAGGATAGGCAAGATTTACATCAACCACAATGATAATTGAAACCTATGGCTAATGCATGAAAAGATTAACAGTGGACAAAGCCAAAACAAGTGAATGAGTGAAGTTAATTGATTGTGATTGTGAAAATGAAGTCAGAGTATGATTAAGATTGATTCAAAGAAGTATTATGAAATGGGGTTTGAAAAAAAAGTCAAGGACTTGGGGTCCAGGTTTTTAATTTGAAAACATGAAGATGTTTGCACAATATCTATGTCAAGTTTGGAAGTAATGTGTGAAAAGGTTTAGGACACAATGAGGATGAATGGGTGGAAATGGATTGTAAAACTTCTTAGAAGGTTCGCCTCTTGAAATCATATAGGTGATGATTCAAGTGTGTCCTTTGGAATAGCAATGGATAATAACAAACAAACAAGAAAGAAAGCAAAAGCGGATATCGGATGCCAATCACTGGGCTTATACCAATCTCCTAAAATAAAACTGGATATCAGACGCCACTCAATGGTCTTACACTAATCTCCTCAAACAAAGAAATAAAAGGTGGATACCGGATACCAATAGATGGATTTACACCAGTCTCCTAAAACAGAAATGGATATCAGAGGCCACTCAATGGACTTACACTAATCTCCTCAAAAGAAAAACAAAGATGAGAAATGGAAGTTAACTGCCAATCTGTCTGGACTTAGGTTAATTCCACAGATGCTCATAGGAAAACCAATGCCACATTACAGGGACTTACAATGGATCCTCACATACAAGAACAAAAGCAACAATATGATCACAGGAATGCAAATGCCAACTTACAGGGACTTATAATTGCAACCTCTCATACAAACAGATAAAACAAACTATGATCACAGGAAAGCAGATGCCAACTTACAGGGACTTATAACTGCAACCTCACATACAAACAGATAAAACAAACTATGATCACAGGAAAGCAGATGCCAACTTACAGGGACTTACAGTTGCAACCTCACATAAACAAAGAAAAACAAAACATGGAAGTCAGATGCCAATCTGTCTGGGCTTACTCTAACCTCCACAGTATGGTCCTAGGAATACAAATGCCAACTTGCAGGGACTTACAGTTGTATCCTCACATACAAACAAACAAAACAACATGTGATCATAGGAGAGCAAATGCCAACTTGCAGGGACTTACAGTTGCTTCCTCACATACAATCAAATGCATCAAGCAAAGATAAGATGAGTGGCCAAGGTGATGGTCTTACAACTCACTTCCATATCATAGGAGCAATGGCCAATGAATGGTCTTACAATTGTCCTCAATGGGCAAACAACAATGATAATGTCACAAAGACAAATGATATGATCATGCACTAATGGCAATTGATGATGATAAATGCATAACATACAAGCAAACAAGTGCATATGAAGCAAAAATCAGTCAATCAATGAATATCAAACAGCACACTCTATAGCCAAACAAGGGGGGGGCTCACACAAGAGGGTTTTGACTATGAAAGTCCACTGTAATGGGTGAAGGTCGCTCTTAACCTTGCCATTGAGAGGCTAAGGTGAAGCAGATGAAAAGGAGATGAGGGGTGTACCTCATTGCTTCTATCCCTGATCAGGGAGAGCATTAGAAAGTGTGGGAGCTCAGAAAGATGGAGCTCTTTCCACATTATTGACTCGATTAGATCTTGGGTTTTTATCTCAATGCTTCAACCATGTAATGGGAGCAAAGAGAGGACACACTGAATAGTGGGGGATAGATTACTTATCCCTACCTTCCACCAATTGCCTTACTTGAAGGACTTTTCCTGCTTGGGACAATTTTAAACACACACAAGCATTGCCTCTTAAGGAGGACTTCAGACAGTTTGCCCGGTCAAATAACAGACCGGGTCTCCAGACTACATGAAGAAGAAGTAATTATACCTCAAAAGCAATTGCTAAATAGCAAAGCAAGCAACTAAAGCAACTAAAATGTACCTGAAAAAGTCAAACTTATTAGTAAACAAGTCAACAGTTCAAACCAAAAGAAAATGAAACAACAGTCGACCACAGAGGGACCAATGTGCAAAGCACAAGACTCAAGTATGTGAGTCACACCTACAAAACAAGGATTAGCACAATATATAATCCAACTCAATCAAATTTGAATGATCTTTGAGGCATTGGTGCTTAACCTGAAACAACAGCTCAATTGTAAGCTCAAAAGACCACTAGGACTAGCCTAGGGTCAAATATGAAAGAAAAAGTCAAAACAGCAAAGAAAAGTCAGCCAAAGTCAAGGTCAAACATTTAGTAAGCAATCACAATTGGGCCCACATTCAAATCATGCATTATTATCATTTCATGAACATTTGAAGTCAAAGTAAGGCAAATGAAAGCACAAAAAAGTCAACAGAATGACTTGCATCAAAAGTCAACTCAAACAATCTCAAAAATCATCAAATAAATCACATTCAATCCTAACATCTAGCATGACAAGCATGTCAAATTTCATTGCATTTGGATGAGAGGAAGGCAGTCAATTAAAATCATGAAGTCAAACCAAATTCAAGCATGCATAATGAAGGTCAACAAACATGGGTCAACTTCAAAAAATCATATCAAATTGAAAACAGATGAGAAATGAATGAGATTAACACCAATGCAAAGCTCAAGATGTCTAGTTATCACATATGAAATTTCATGATCATACAATATGGTATGAGAATTTCCCAAAGGATATGGCAATGTGTATCACAAAAAGTCAACAAATGACTAAGCATGGAAGAAAATTCTCAAATAAATGGAAAACAGCATGATTAATTCCAAGAAAATTCATACACAAACTAGACATGTGATAGATGGTTCATGCAAAATTTTGGATTATTTGGAGGCCAGGAGACATGTGAACAAAAATTGGGAAAATGCACATCATTCATGTAGCACCAAATGCAACACCTCACTTCAAAAATTTGTAATTCACAAACCACATATGAGAAATGCACAAACTCTACATGGAAACAAAGGTGAATGAGTCTAGTTTCACCACAAAAATTTTCAGGGGCAATGGATACATCATGAGTATTTCACAAAAAGAATGGCAAAGGGTGTCAAATGTGCATACATGTTAGGAAAACAATTACCACTTAAAATCCAGCCAATGAAAAATTAATTAAAAATCATAATCAAATACTAGACATCCATGTGAAGATGATGCAAAAATTTTCATGATTTTTGGATTTAAATTGAAAGAGAAATGGATTTTGCAAGTTGAGTGAATAATTGAGGCAAACATGAACACATAACATGAACTAATAGTCAAAGGTTGGTCAGCGCATGGCATTTTGGTAAATAAGGGTGCCACTAATCAAAACGCACAGCTTTGGCAAACAAAATGAAATGTTCTCATTGGCTGTTGCCAATGGAACAGTAACTCGGCCAATGAGTTCAAAAACTGGGTTCTAAAACCCTAGGGTTTTAGCAGCCATGGCATTCAACTATCGATCATGAACAACAATCAACAAACAGCATCAACAATCAATCATGGCATTGACACGGTTCATGCAAAACAACAACAAACCAAATGCATATGAGTTCTGGGAAAACAAAACTGGAAACAAGCTAGGGTTTTTGCAGCAAGGCATTCATGTTTATCACAGCAAAATGGATTTAAAACAAGTGATACAGACCAAATGGCAACACAGTCAAAATGCTCATGCAACATACAGCAATCAACAGCCAATCATGTTCAACATTTCTAGGCAGCCTTAGGGTTTTAGAAACAGCAGCAGGGCAAACCATATTCAGCTTCATGATTCATCACCAACATGCGAAATCCAAACAGCATGGTAAACAGCAATTGCAGTGGAAATGGTTCAGGTGATCACAAACAACAACAACAGCCAACACTTATGCGTACATGAAACAATATTTCTGGAAGGATACAAATGTTTTAACACAACAGCATGCTTCATGTTCATCAACCAAGTTCATCATCAAAACAAAATTCGAATTGCATCAATCACACAGCAGGGCAATTAAGAATGCTCTTCATGCAAACACATCATAAAACAACAAACCAAACAATCATGAGAAATTTCTGGTGCATAGCTCTAGGGTTTAAACACAACAGCATACATTCATCATCATCATGCATTCGAAAATTTCATATGCCCAGAAATCAAAATCAAGTAAACCAATAGCATCATTAAACATTAAGCAACAAGGATATAACATCAACTTTCATTAAATCAATGCAAGTAAGGTAAATCGAGCAAAAATGCATTTGGACACAAGAAATGAAATCCAGATTTCTCCATCATATCACAACCATTTTGAATGATGCAAGTTGCAATGGAACAAGCATGGGAAGAACTTCAAGACACATGGCATTAATTTGAGAAAAGTGGAACTCGAAGTCTTACTTGAATCTGAAGAAAATGGTGAAACAGGGCTTCTTTTGGTGATACAAGTGCAAACAGATGAAGACTTTGGTTGGTGTTGGTGTATACTTGAAGCAAATCAGCTCGAGCAACTCAAATTCCACTTGAAGCAAAATCTGCCATGGCTGTAGCTTGGAGAAAACAGAGTTTGAAGATGAAGTTCCAGCTGGTAAATGATGTTGCAAAAAGCTTCTAAATGTTGTGCAAATGAAGAAAACAATGAAGAGGATTCGTGTGTTTTGAAGCTTTTGGCAGAAAAAATGCAAAGTGGAAAAATGCAAGAATGAGAGAATGTGAGTTTCTGTCGTGTGGCTGCAGTCTCTCTAGGGTTGGAATGAGCAGAAAAATTGCTTATAAGGGTCTGTTTAGCATTGGTTTAGGAAGTGCTAAACTTGCTTAGCTCAAAATGAAGTATTTGCATTTTTGCTAATTTGGAAATAAGTGGATATGGAGGGTGTAAGCTGTACACGAATTGGGCCTTTGGACAGGCTGCCAACAGACCAAAACCCTGCTGTTTTTATGTTGCTCAATGAATTGCTAGCTTTTGCTTTCACTTATGAATCCATTTGCCAAAATTTCAAGTTATGCACCTTGGTCCAAAATGATGGTATGATGATGGCATGAGCATGATTTTAGGCTTGGAGCATGTCTCAAATAACATATGAAGCAAATCCCAATTGGCCAAATGGAGAAAAAACCAATAATTCAAAAAGTCAAACTTGAGTCAAACTTGAAATTAAAAAAGTCAAGGCCAAAAATGCCATTTTGAATGGTAGGGTTTTGGTGAATGAAATTTATATTTTTGGAAAGAGGAGGAAAAATTTGGTTTGTAGGAAAAAACCCCACCAAATTTGGCCTTATGGTTCATGAGATATGGCTTGTTGAAGTTCACAAATTTTTGAAATTGAATTGATCATATCTTGACAACCACACATGGGATTTGAGAGTTCTTGGACTTTTTGAAAATGGGAGAACAAGATCTTCAACTTTCATGTTGGGCAAAAATTCATTTGAAGCTTGTATCATGATGTAAGTTTAAGATCAAGAAGTTTCCATTTTTGGCAGTTGAAATTACAGGTCCACTTTCTATTTTGGGAAATTTTCTGTTTGACTTGAAATTCTTCCATGATGAGGTTTGACATGATACATGAGGCTTGTATAGACATGAATGAGCTCCTTCAAATCAATTCTACCCATCAAATCACTGATTAAATCCACAGTTGACCAAGTTTGACTTTTCTAGGGTTTTGCATGACTGAAGCATTTCTGATGAATTCCAAACCCTAATTCCTTGAGCACTTTGACTTCAAATGATGTCCCAAGTTGTATGAACTCTTGATTATTGATCATGGTGCCCAAATTCTGCAAGAATGGCCACCATCCACTGCAATGACTGACTGTTGACTGTCTTTGACCTAATTGCTGATGATTGCTTCAACTGCAAGCAACAAGGTTAGACTGACAATATTTTTGTACTTTTGGTTAGTTAACATATGAAAAGCAAAGATATACAAATGCAAAGTATGCTTGGTGATCAAGAAATCAACCCACAAGGCAACCTACCCACTAGGAGGAAAGCTAAGGCATGCATTGATCCTTGAGGCCATGATATGATATGATATGGGCCATGAGGGATCTTAGGGCCCAAAATTGGGGTCTTACACTTACGATGTTCTACAATTCACTTAAGGGCACCGTACATTACTGTATTCCTTAGTTACTCTATCTCTCATCAATCCGTCCTTTTCTGTGTGACCCTGTAGGTTTTCGCGGCATTGGCAATTATATTAAATCACATATTTAACATAATAAACAGTGAGCGGTATCTAGCAACACATCACTGCTATCCAAGACACGAAAATGTCATGTGATCTGACAAATCCTTTTGTGATAATACTTATATGTACAATTATCCTTTTGCCCTTATGTCTATATTGAACACAAGGCATAGACCGTGTCATCCTTGTCCAGTTCAATATTGGGCCCATAGACATTTATCCTGTTACGCAGGATGGGCAAATTCCATCTAGGTCACTCATGTCCCTTAGCACGCTTCGTGGAGTACCCATCAACTGTCTTTATGGTCATCCAGTTACGGACAATGTTTGATCAGCAATAAGGCACTCGACTCTACATCTAGGGTCTCTAGTGGTTTCAGGTCGAAGGGTGGTATACACCATTATCACCATGAGAATAACTTATGATAGTTTGCATAACATTCTATATAGTATTCTCATAGCGGGTCAATCCAGTATAAATATTACTCTTAATATTCATACCTATGTTTAAGACTTGATAACTCCTTATCCATGATCCATGAGATGTGATCATCAGTCTATATACACAATAGTCTTAATTCTTTAATGTTATCCCACCTCACAATAAATCTCGACTATGGATACTTTAAGAATAATGTCCTTATGTTTAATGTGATCTCATGATTAAGTCACACTTGATACATTAAACGGACTATCTATTCTAGGAACTTTATTAGACAAACATAATAAAGAAAAAGCCTTTTATTATTAATAAATAATTCGATACAAGTACCAAAAGTATTGGCCTCTAGGGATTACACCAACAATCTCCCACTAGCACTAGAGCCAATCAGGCATACCCCTAATGCCCATAGATCTAGTATGGCCATCGTGCTTCTGCTGCGCAAGAGGCTTTGTCAGTGGGTCAACAATATTGTCAAGTGTAGGTACTCTGCATATTTTCACATGTCCTCTATCTATTATCTCTCGAATGAGGTGATAACGCCTAAGTATGTGTTTGGATCGTTGATGAGATATAGGCTCCTTAGCTTATGCGATGGCACCATTGTTATCACAATAGAGACCAATGGGATCCACAATGCTAGGAACTATGTCAAGTTCACTAATGAACTTTTTGATCCAAACAACTTCCTTTGCTGCACTTGAGGCAGCAATATACTCGACCTCGGTTGTAGAATCAGCAACTGTGTCTTGCTTTAAACTTTTCCAGCTCACAGCGCCACCGTTTAAGCAAAACACATAACCAGATTGCGATCTAAAGTCATCCTTATTTGTCTGGAAACTAGCATCGGTGTATCCAATTACAGTCAGCTCTTCCTGACCTCCATATATCAAGAATGAGTCCTTAGTCCTTCTCAAATACTTAAGGATATTCTTGACAGCTACCCAATGAGCATCACCAGGATCAGATTGGTACCTACTCGTTGCACTTAAAGCATACGAGACATCTAGTCGAGTACATAACGTGACATACATGATAGATCCTATTGCAGATGCATATGGAATCTTATTTATGCGATCCCTTTCTTCCTTAATTGAAGGGGATTGTGTTTTTGATAGACACATGCCATGTTGCATAGGTATGAATCCTTTCTTGGAACCATGCATATTAAAGCGTCTCAGCACTTTGCCTATGTACGTACTCTGACTTAGGCCAAGCAGTTTTTGTGATCTATCTCTATAGATTCTGATTCCTAATATATAGGCTGCTTCACCTAGGTCCTTCATAGAAAAGCATTCCCCAACCAAGACTTTACTTGTTGCAGGGTAGGGACATCGTTTCCAATGAGTAATATGTCATCTACATATAATACCAGGAAAACGATCATGCTCCCACTAACCTTCTTGTAGACACAAGGCTCATCTTCGTTCTTGATGAATCCATATTGTTTTATCGTTTCATCAAAACGAAGATTCCAGCTTCTGGAAGCTTGCTTCAATCCATATATTGATCTTTGTAACTTACATATCTTTTGGGCTTCTTCTGGTATGTCAAATCCTTCAGGCCGTGTCATGTACACATCCTCAAGAAGATTCCCATTAAGGAAAGAAGTTTTGACATCCATCTGCCATATTTCATAATCATGATATGCAGCGATAGCAAGTAAAATCCGAACAGATTTAAGCATTGCAACTGGTGAAAAGGTTTCATCATAGTCAACCCCATGAATTTGTTTATATCCTTTTGCAACTAGTCTTGCCTTATAGGTATGTACCTTACCATCCATGTCAGTCTTCTTTTTGAAGACCCACTTGCATCCTATAGGGTTAACTCCTACAGGAGGCTCTACCAAGGTCCAAACTTGGTTTGTGTACATGGAATCCATTTCAGATTTCATGGCTTCTAGCCACTTCTCAGACTCGGGACCAATTATGGCCTCTTGGTAGGTCACAGGCTCATCTTGATCCATGAGTAATACATCACCTTGATCAGTTATGAGATATCCATATCTCTCAGGTTGGTGACGTATCCTGCTTGACCTACGCTGGTCTTGTTCTACTTGAGCAGGTTGCTCTTCCACAACTACTTGTGTTTCCTGCTCTAATTCCTCCATAGGTGTATCGATGCTTTGTGATTCTTGAATTTCTTCAAGCTCTACTTTCCTCCCACTGATTCCTTTGGAAATAAAATCCTTTTCTAGGAAAACTCCAGTTCAAGCGACAAAGACTTTGCCCCCAGAAGGATTGTAGAAGTAATACCCTCTTGTTTCTTTAGGATACCCCACAAATAAGCATTTGTCAGATTTGGGCTCAAGCTTAGTTGAAATTTGTCGTTTCACATAAACTTCGCAACCCCAAATCTTCATGTAAGACATATGTGGTTTCTTACCACTCCATATCTCATATGGTGTCTTCTCAACCTTTTTGTATGGAACACGGTTAAGTGTGTAAGCTGTTGTCAATAGTGCATGTCCCCAAAAGGAGTTTGGAAGATCGGCGTGACTCATCATGGATCGGACCATGTCTAACAGGGTTCGATTTCTTCTCTCAGATACACCATTCCATTGGGATGTTCCAGGAGGAGTAAGTTGGGATAGGATCCCACACTCTTTCAGATGGTTATCAAACTCTAGGCTTAAATACTCACACCTCGATCTGATCGAAGAGTTTTAGTATTCTTACCTAGTTGGTTTTGTACTTCATTCTTGAATTCCTTGAACTTTTCAAAGAACTCTGATTTATGTTTCATTAAATACACATAACCATATCTACTGAAATCATCAGTAAATGTGATGAAGTACTGAAAACCTCCTCTGGCTGGTATGTTCAGTGGTCCACATACATCAGTATGTATGAGGGCCAAAAGATCATTAGATCTTTCACCTTTTCCTGTGAATGGAGACTTTGTCATCTTTCCAATTAAACAAGATATGCATGTCTCATATGATTCATAATCAAAAGAGTCCAAGAGTCCATCTTTATGGATTTTGGAAATGCGTTTCTCATTTATGTGGCCTAATCGACAATGCCAAAGGTAAGTTGGATTTAACTCATTAGGTTTCATCCTTTTAGTATTAATGTTATAAATAAGCATTTCAAGATCAAGGACATATAGTAGGTCAATACATAAGTTCCTACGGCTAAAGCAACAACCTTTGCTTCATTGCCAACTCGTAGGTCAACTTCACCTTTTGCCAAATCTCTACTCCTTTTTAGCCCCTGCACATTGGTACAAATGTGAGAACCGCATCCAGTATCTAATACCCATGATGCAGAAGTAGATAAATTAATTTCAATAACAAAAATACCTGAAGTTGAAGTCTCTACTCCATTCTTCTTATCTTCCAGGTACTTTGGGCAGTTTCTCTTCCAGTGTCGGTCTTACCGCAATGGAAGCAGGTGCCTTCCTTTGCTATGCCTCCACTTGGCTTCAAAGCAGCAATAATGGGTTTGGGTTTGGAAACTTCCTTACCTTTCCCTTTATCACCCTGCTTGGTGGGTCTTTTGTTCTGTCTCTTTCCATTTCCGATCATCAGAATGGACTTCCCTTTTGACTTCAGATTCTGCTAAGCAGTTCTTAACATGGCTAGCAGTTCAGGAAGAGATTTGTCCATATCATTCATATTGAAATTTAGGACAAATTGACTGAATCTATCTGACAACGATTGCAAGATTAAATCAGTCGCAAGTTCCTTTCCGAGGGGAAAACCCAACCTCTCAAGGTTCTCCACATACCCAATCATCTTGAGGACATGGGGACTTATAGGGGCTCCCTCAGCTAACTTGCCTTGAAAAAAGGCTTTTGAAACTTCAAACCTTTCATGCCTTGCTTGCTCTTGATAGAGCATCTTCAGGTGTTCGATCATATCGAACGCTGCCATGTTCTCATGTTGCTTTTGCAACTCTGAGTTCATGGTAGCTAGCATGAGACAAGCAGTTTCATTGACATCATCGACATGCTTCTTATAAGCATCTTTTTCTGCCTTGGGTGCAGAACTAGGAGGTTCCTCTTCAGGAACAGGTTTCTCCAAGACATACAACTTTTTATCATGTTTGAGGATAATCCTCAAATTTCGGTGCCAATCCAGAAAATTTGTCCCAAACAATTTTTCCGTGTCAAGGATTGATCACAAAATGTTGTTAGAGGTGTTTGTTGTCATGGTAATCTACACGAAAATAATGAAAATATAAGTATCAATAACATATTTAATTAGGCCTTTAATTAAATATGCTCCCACTATTTTACTCAAAATAAATGACCCTCACCATTTGATTCGGAAAATCCCGTTGGAAGATTTTCTAGTGGGTCGAGATCCACATTTCACTTTGTTTTAAGTCCGCGTAGGCAGATTACACAAAACTAGGTTATTTAGGTAGGAACTCCTTCCAATTGTATCTAATACAACTCTCGAATATTTTAGTTGGGTGAATAACTCCTTATTCCAATCCATCACATGGATCATTTCCAACTCTTGCTTCTCAACATATATATGTGAGCAAATTCCTTACTATGAATAAGTTTTGAATGATAGCAAATTGTGTGATCATTGTCTAATTGTTGGTTGTGCATTATTTTACATGATTCATTTGTGTTTTTAGCCTATACTATTGTTTCATGTCTATACATAAAGATCCACATTGATACATCTCTTAAAAGAACTCATAAAAACCATTTTGTGTCAGTATGTATCAATACATGTTCATATGCATCGATCCATAAATTTGTTGTAAATCACAAAACGTTTTTGCTTAAGTATGCATCGATCCGTTCGAGTCTTGTATCGATACATGGTCAGTTAAAATGATCTATGTATCGATCCATACGAGTCTTGTATCGATATATGCCTAGTTAAAATGCTCTATGTATCGATACATACGAGCTTTGCATCGATACATGCTTACATTAATTCTCTAAAATTAATCAAAGTTACAGTATGCATCGATGCATAACCTTTTGTATCAATGCATAAGTCTGTTTTGTGTACTAACAGCTTCTGTCCTTCATATATAAGAAGTATTGTGACAGCAGTGCAAAAAGTACGAATTCAGAAGAGAAAAACAGTTGAACACAAGATCAAAGGAGTGTGTAGCAGCAATTGTTTTTGAGCAGTTAGAAACCTGAAAGAGACTTCATCTTCTTCATCTTCTCAATCACTTTTCTTCAAGAACATCAACAGATAATCATTCTTGTTCTTTGGATTAAAGGATCAACGAGATAACGTTCAGTGGCACGATCAAGGATCTAGCTGAGGTGTTCAGTGGAACGATCGAGGATCTAGCTGAGTTGAAGGTTGAAGGGGGTTTCGAGGAAAAACCAGTCGGTTTGTCCTTCAAGAACTGGAGTGTTCTTGCGGGTTTGTTAGTCACGTTTGCAGAACAAATTCAGCCGCAGCGTAGGGTTTGGAAATTGGTTAATTTCGCAAACAGGTCGTGGAACCGGTGAATTGTTTGCAATTTCTTGCAGGAAATTCTTGATCGAGCTCAGATCAAGTGGGGGTTTTATACAAGAAAAAGATCTTGGGATTTAGAATTCTGTCTGTGTATTGAAACCTTGTATCAACGAATTCGACATTATTGATAATTACAGTTCTCAATTTCATTTGAAATTGAGAGGGAGACGTACCCACACGCGAGGACGACGTGGGGAACTTCCTTACCAAATCTCTGCGTATCGTATTCTTTCCTTATCTCTCTTTACGTTTTCAACAGTTTTGTGATTTCAGTTGGTGTATTGTGGCTGTATTTTTAGTGATACAACAGTGACAAGAAAACTTCTTTATCTAAACGCCACCACTGTTCATCATTGATCACATACACACCAAATGTTTGACAAAACTGTCTGCTGAGTTTTATTCATTGGAATTAGGATTTAGTGATAAGAGCATTCAATTTGATAAGATTCTGGTGTTAATAATCTCTGTCGTTCTAATTCAAATCCAACAATAAATTCGCGTGTCCGGTTTTCTAGTAGCGGTTCAGAATAGACGGAAGTCGATTCGGGACTGAAATTTTCCGCTAAGTTTCAATAACTCTGATAAAATTTTAAATCCGTTTATTTTCAAAGAGGTGATCTATTCACCCCCTCTCGATCACTAGCCACACCGTCTAACAAGTGGTATCAGAGCGCCGGTTCGCTGGTGCTCTGTGGCTGCCTGTAACGATATGGATTCTGAACCAAAGGGGGCGTATAATAGAGCGCCTATTTTCAACAGTGAAAATTACGGCTACTGGAAAGACTGCATGCGAGTTCATATAAATTCTGTGGATAGGCTAGTATGGGCTGCCATTGAAAATGGTCCTTTTCAAATTACTATGAC
This sequence comes from Lathyrus oleraceus, assembly GCF_024323335.1. Classification (NCBI taxonomy): domain Eukaryota; kingdom Viridiplantae; phylum Streptophyta; class Magnoliopsida; order Fabales; family Fabaceae; genus Lathyrus; species Lathyrus oleraceus. The sequence continues at coordinate 93,289,178 of NC_066583.1, forward strand.
AAATGCGGCTGGCGCCATAGTTCCTAAACCAGAAGCTGATTGGAATGAGAAAGATGAGAAAAAGTGGTCGTGTGATTGGAGAGCTCGAAATATGCTAATTTCAGCACTTGGTGTTGATGAGTATTATCGGGTATCCCGTTACACGACAACTAAAGAAATGTGGGATGCTTTAGAAGTTGCCCATGAGGGTACTACTGAAGTAAAACAGTCCCGCATTAACACACTCAATCAAGAGTTTGAGCTCTTTCGCATGAAACAAGGAGAATCTATCTCCGACATGCAAAAGAGATTCACTCATCTCACTAATAGGTTGAATGCACTTGGAAAACCTGTTTCCAATGAAATAGCTACTAATAAAATTCTGAGGTGTCTTAGCAGGGAATGGCAACCTAAAGTAACAGCTATTAAGGAAGCCAACGATCTAACGACACTTACGATTACAACTCTGTTTGGAAAGCTGGAAGAACATCAGCAAGCATTAGAAAGTCTTGAAAAGTTTGAGAACAAAAGTAAGAAGGAAAAGGAGAAGAAGAGAGACAAAGAGGGAGAGAAGAAGCCAATAGCTCTTGTGGCCTCTAGCTCTAAGTCCTCACGAAAAGAGCAAAGTGACAATGATTCTAGTAGCGACAAAGATTCGGATGATGAGGAAATGGGACTGTTTGTAAGGAGATATAATAGATTCATTCGAAAGAATGGAGCCAAGCATTCCGACAAAAACCTCATGAGGTTTCGAAGACAATCTACAAATTCAAAACAGGAAGAGAATAAGAAGAGTAGAGGAAGAGGATCTTGCTTTAATTGTGGTAAATCTGGACATTATAAAACAGACTGTCCTATGAAGTAATAGGATCAAGGAAAAGCTCAAACAAAAGGGTACATCAAACAAAGAAGAGCTTACATTGCATGGGAAAATGATAGTGATTCATCAAGCACACAAAGTTCAAGTGATAGTGATGAAACCGCAAATCTGTGCCTTATGGCGCACACCAAAAATCTGTCCTACCACAAGAAGAAAATCAATGATAGAAAGGTAAAACAAGCCTACTATAATAATTTCTCTTCTATGACTTTTTCTGAACTGAAAATAGCTTTTGAAAAACTGCATAACGAAACTGTAGATGCTTTTAAAAGATTATCTTCCGATAAACAAATTTTTTCATTTCTGGAAGGTAAAGTATACAAAGCTGAAAAAGATTTAGAATGGTTAAAAGCTAGTATTGCAGAAAATTCAAAAGATATTGACATTGATGGATGTAGTAAAGTTAGGTACTGTGAAGCTTGTCATATTTGGCAAAAAGAGGTAAACACTCTCAAGGTCAAATTGGAAAAAGCTTTACAACCTAAGGTTACTTATGCCGTTGACTCTAGGTTGTTTAAGAAGTCATTAAATCCACCATATGCAAAATACTCTTTTATTCCAAAGGATTTAATGAACAAGAATAAACAAACACATCATCATGGTTTATGTCATTATTGTTGTCGTGCTGGTGTATCACCCCAAAATTTGCCCTCCTCATTCATGCATTCATTTAGCATTTCATATTGCATTTCATCATGTCAATCAGAATTAGATCCGGAAAAAAAAAAAGGAAAAAAAAAAAGGAAAAAAAAAAGGAAAAAAAAAATAATAATTTTTTTACAAAATAAATAAATAAATAAAAATAATAATAATAAAATAAATAAAATATAATAAAATTTTTTGGACTTGGGTCTCTCTCATTTGAGTCCACAAAACCATGAAATTCAGTCTATAAATACCAAGGCTTCACTTGAGAAAAAGGAGGAGAAACAAAATACTCTGAGGTTTCCTTGAAACAAAACCCTAAACCTGGAGAGAAACCTGACAGAGAACTCAGAGTAACCCCCAGGCAGCTCTGAAAAATTCAATCTGACTCACACACTTTCATTGCCTTGCAAACCCAACCGTGCCATTTGATTTCAACCGGTCTCTCCCATCAGGTTTGCCTCATTCCCATGATTTTATGCTCTTAATTTGGATCATCTGAATGTATGAGGTATGATGGATGAATTTCATTATGTTTTTGCCCACGGGTTTAATTATGCATGAATGAGTGAAACATATGCCTTGAATGTTTAATCACATGATTTCTGAAATGTATGCCACAGGGTTTGAGGTTTCTGAAACCATACTGTTATTCATGAAAAAAATGTTTATGGTGTTTCACTAACCCTTTTGTTGAGTTTTTGTGAGGGCTCACATGACTTTTGCAGGGATAACTTGCGTGGTTTCCCACTTTATTTGTGGGATAACCCCTGGAGGTTCATTCCGATTACCTGTACTGGTCCACTTTCTTTGATGATGTTAGCTTGGAAGGATCTCAGGGTTTCCCATTCCTCTAATTGCTGTTACTTCGGATCTTTATCCGCGTGGTACTTTTACATTTTTCCCGCATTTTACTGCTTTCCTAGCGGGAAGACCTCGATAGGAGGCATTTGTTTTCTTTTGTTTATTTACTTCTGAGCCCCTTGTTGGCACATTTACTTTATACATGTTTGTTTTGTATGTGTTCGTATCCCTGCAGGTGTTGCACCCCAAAATTTGCCCTCTATTTTTAACTCTAACCAATTTTTTGTTTCACATTCATTTGCATCATCTTCATAGCATAACATTTTTTTTGTCTTAATATTAGCCGGAATAATTTCTCGGAATTTACAAACAGACTGGTCAAATTAACTTTTTAACTGTGCCTAAAATTAGTCAACGAAAAAATGTCAAGTTTAAGTTTGCAAATGTCGGTAACATTAATCTGCGGTTCACGTGGTTTAATTTGACATGCTAAAAATATTTTTACGACTATTTTTGGTCATATGTTGATCAGTCTGAGCAGTTTAAACGGTCATAATTTTTATTTCAAAATCCGACCAAACGCTGTATTTTTCCGAGTCATTTATTTCGCGCTGATTATTTTGACGTGTTCATTTTATTTTTTCGAGCATTTTGGTGCCCGACTTTTATTTTTTTTTGAGTCTATTTATTTTTATATTGGGTCTAGAATAAATAAATAGGTTAATTAGTTTTTATTTTAATTTTAACTATTTTAATTATTTAACTTTATTCAGTTTTTAATTTAATATTGGGTTTCAAAATAAACTTAGGCCCATTATCATTAACCTAATTTGTTCCTATATATATTTACTAGCATGACTGATAGAGGGAGGCCAAAAAGTCAGAACAAAAAAGAGAAACTGAGAGTGGCTGATCTATACTATCGTACACACAGTTTGGTAATAGTTTATATATGATATATACTTTATCTATTTTGTTGATATATTTGTTACTGTGTTTCAAATACATGTTCATATATGTAACTAGTGTGTTAAATATATATATATATATATTTCTATTTTATGTTATAATTTGATTATGTTTTCGGATCGGATCGTGTCAATACGCCGTTTTCACATATACGTGTATGAGGCGTGACATTTGTGTTATCCGATCCAGTTGCGATGATCGCAATTTTGCGCTAGCAACGCCGTTGTTTTTTTTTAATTCATATTTTTTTATATACATATATTTAGATCTGCACATTTTTTTCATAACTAACTACCCTGATTTTTCCTAAACCCTGACAATTTCGTCACAAACTCTAAATTTCAAACCTAAAACTTTAACCGTGTTGTTTCCTCTAAACCATAAACCTTTTCTTAAACCTTAACAAACCTTATTATTATTTCCTATTTTCACTCTTATTTATGTTATTCATACACTGTAACTGCTTCGCCCTTGTAATATTTTAAGTTTTAACTTGTAATATTTTCAGTTTTACTTTTCGCCATCTTTATTATGTAACTGCACCAAAGCGTTGTAATAATTAGGATTTTATTTTCTGCCATTTATTTTCTGCCATTTTATTTTTCTGCCATTTATTTTTCTGCCATTTAAATTCTTGCCATTGATCCTATATTAACTGCGTGGTTTAGTAACGTAGGGCGTGAAAACCTACTAAATTAATTATTTAATATTTTTCTATAACCTTTATATTTTTTTTGTAAATAAATAATAAATACTAACTATTTTAATAACTTTTTTTTTATTACTTACTTATAATAATAAATCCTTATATATTTTGTAAATAAAATCTAATTGACCATTTTTCTAATTGAATAATAATAATAAACCTATTAATCTAATAATTTGATATTTTCTATAATCTTTATTTATTTTGTAAATAACTAACTTAATATTTTTCATATAACTCTTTTATTTTATAATTTGTACATTAATGTATTTTAAATTCTTTTATTATTACTAATTTATTTTAAACTCATATTTTTCTAATAACTTCTAAAAAAATCTAACTTGTTTAACCTAAAATAATTTCTTTTAAAATTCTAACCTTTTTATTATGACTTTATTATTATTGTTATTATTGCTTTATTACCATTGTTTATTTATTATTTTATTATTATTTGCTTTTATCTATTCTATTTTTGCTTCATTATTTTTCTTATTTTAATTTTGTTTTATTTATAATATTAGGAACAAATGTATAGGTTGTAAATTTATTCTTTCTCGCCTGATTATTATGTATCTGTCCCATAGCCATGTAATAGTTTAGGAATTTATTTTTCTTGCTTTTATTTTTGTAAATATTTATTGCGTGGTTAGTAATTTAGGGAGTGCAAAAAACTAACTGTAAATAATTGAACTTAGAAAATTAAATTCAAGACAAATATCTGAAAAATAACACTCACACACGTAAGTCGATCTTTGATCGCCATCTGTACTTCCTAGGGTATTCCTCTTGGTTGCCTTCTTTAAATGGTCAAGTCCCTCGAAAATAGGGGTGTCTTAAGCAAAGTCCCTTCAAACAGAAAAATCATCAAGTCCCTATAAACTTAAAAGATCAAGTCCCTACGAGGTTGCCTACGATATAATGATCTTGTCCCTTCGGTAAATATGATGATAGTCCCTACGAGTTGCTAAAGACACCCCTTACGTTGCCTTCATTGACCATACGATGACCCTACGCCCGTCCCTTAAACACCTCCAAGGTAATGACTACCTATTCCTTAATAATAGGGACAGTCTTACCATTGAAAGAATATACGAGAACACGAAAGACTTAATCTAGGGTAGGTATCTCATAGTTACTTGCTCACACTTTTCAAAATTACTTTTACACCTCACAATTTCTAAACTAGGCTTTGTATACACCCATACGAGGGTCATTACAAAGTACTTAAATAAATTTTTCTAATCACACACTACACTCTTGCAAACAAACAAAGTGAGCTAAGTAACTAAGAGCCCATGGATAACCATGGATATAAAGGGTGCTAATACCTTCCCTTTGTATAACCTACCCCCCGAACTCAAAATCTTTTTAAGGTCTTTCTTGTTCTTTTATGTCCTTTCCTTTTGGATAAAATAAAAGTCGGTGGCGACTCTTGCTATCCGCAACATTTGACTAAAGTCAGTTCTCCCACCGTTTTACAGAACTGGCGACTCTGCTGGGGAATTAATAAAAGAGGGGTACCCTTAGGAATTAGATCACTTTAAAATTGTTTGCCTTGTTTGCTTTATACTTATCTGTTGGGTGCTCTTATGTGTGAAAGACCCTAACCCGGATCTAGTGTACCTTAGGTAAATGGCAATAAACCAAGGAAACTGTACGGCGTATATCAATATGGTTGATCTGGTGGCCATAGTTAGTGTGACTTCTTGGTTGGTGCTTATGTTCCTTAAGCAAGTTGAGGATAATATGAGGCTGCCATATGTTGTCAATACACTAACTGACTTTTAGAACCCTAGTCATCCCATCTTGGCCTTTAGAAAGTAGTGAGATAACCGGCTTTGGTGAAGACTGAAGTTGGTTGATACTCGATACTACACTCATTGAGATCCTAAACTTGGAGGGTTTTGGTTGGCAAGTAAGTTTCCTACTGAACAACCACCCTTGTGAAGGATCAATGATTTTGAGATCCCTTAGAACCTGGTTACTTTTGTAGGACAGGATGAATCAACTAAACTTCAGGGGAGGGTACTTACCTTTAAACCTCATGCAAGCCTTCGAACCTAGGGCTATTGTGTGACTTGTTTGTGTGTGCCACATGTTTGTGATTAAGCATAACATCATAGCATCATCATGCATCATAAGCATAGCATTTTCACTAACCATTTCAAGGACCAAAGGATTTATCTTTATTGCAGGTCATGGCTTCTGCTCGTAGGAATACTATCCGGATCAACTTTGTAGGAATACCTCCTAAGCTTAAGGAATTGGTCTCTCAAGTTTCTGAAAACTCCCAGTTCATCAAGAGGCATGGTCACCTACTGGGTCTAGTCACTTCAAGGTTCAATGAAGACATGATGAGTGTCCTGTTTCAGTTCTTTGACCCTAAACATCATTGCTTCACATTTCCCGACTATCAGTTGGTTCCTACAATGGAAGAGTTCTCCAAGCTTCTGGGTATACCTATTCTTGATCAGAAACCCTTCACAGGCTTGGAAAAAGAGCCTAAACCTGAAGTCATTGCTGCAGCCTTACATTTAAAGAAATCAGACATTGTCCTAGAAACAAGGAGTGGAGTTAAGGGTATTCTTGCTAAGGTATTGATGGAGAAAGCTCAAGTATTCTTGAAGGCTATGAGTTATGATGCTTTTGAGGAGATCTTAGCCCTATTGATTTATGGCTTAGTACTGTTCCCCAATCCAGACCAGTTCATAGACGTACACGCCATCAACATATTTCTGACTCACAATCCAGTGCCTACATTACTTGGAGACATCTTACACTCTCTTCATACCCGTACTACGAAGGCACGAGGAACTCTGATGTGTTGCATACCTCTATTATCTAGGTGGTTTATTTCTCACCTTCCTCGATCAGTGATGAAGAATGAACAAGGGTTCAGGTGGTCCAAGAGGATTATGTCACTTTCTCATTCAGATATTCATTGGTGCTCTAGATCTATGGAGAATGTTACCATCATTGACCGTTGTGGGGAGTTCCCTAATGTGCCACTCCTTGGCATAAGAGGGGGCATTACCTACAACCCTTCTTTAGCTCTACGTCAGTTTGGTTACGCTCGGACTGATGGTCCTCATGACATGCTTATTCAGGGTATTGTGTTCGACTACGACAACGATCTTCAAGGTTACCGTCAAAGGTTCATACGAGCATGGGGTAAAGTGAACAAGGTTGACAGCAAGACTCTGGAACCCAAGTACACTATTCCTATGGAACCATATCTTAGATGGGTATGATCTCGTGCTCAGACTCTTATGATGCCATATCATGCTATCCTGCCAGTTACCATGGAGCCTGTTGCTGAAGGAGATACTTCTTACATCATTCTTCATCCAGACATGCCCATTGACATGGAAGAGTTACAGAGGTCCTGGATCCAGTTGAAGGAGCAAAGAGATACTTTTGAGACTCATTACAAGGCAAGTCAGGAAAGAATCCTGGAGCTAACAAAACAACTTCACGAGGAGCGGAATCTCAACTCATACCTCAACACAAAGAGGAAACGTCTGTGGGAGACTTAAAACCCCATTTTTTGTATTCATTTCATTTTTTGTAAGCCCAAGGGGCAAACAAGTTTATTACTAATAAAAGTTTACTTTTTGGTGGTTTAAACAAATTTAAATCCTACGGTCCTTGAAAACATTGCATAAGCATCTACATACCATATTATTGCATCACAGGTTTCTTATGAACAAGTATCTTATCTTCTCGCTGTTTACCTCAGCAGAAATGGCTCTTGAACAGACTGTCAAGATCACTTCCAAGGGTCCTATCAAAATTACTGCTGAAGGCCTGGTGAAGACTGTTGCTGAAGTTAGAGTGCCTCCCATGATTATTACCACTCCTGGCCCTATTCCTTATACTTATGATAAAGCTATACCCTGGAATTACGGTTCTGATGTTTATATCCATGGTGTTAAGCAGGAAACTTTGACTGATACACCTGTTACTGATGATAACCTTGATGTTGATAATATTGCTGGATCTAGTAAGATCACCAGAAGTGGAAGAATTTTCTCTCCTCCAGCTACCTCAAAGAATACAGTTCCTCCAACTACTACCTCTACTTCTGAGCCAAGTACTGATGCTCGAGGCAAAGGTCCTGTGGTTGAACCTGTGCAATCTGAAGCACCGACTGTTGAAAATCTCTCTAAACAGATGGAAGAAGTGCTGAAGATCATTCGTAAGAGTGATTATGATATTGTTGACCAGTTGGGGCATACTCCCTCCAAAATTTCCATGTTGTCTTTGTTGCTGTGATCTGAGGCTCATGCTAAAGCCTTGATCAAATTCTTAAGGACTGCTCATGTACCAAATGAAATTTCTGTGGATCAATTTGAAAATTGTGTTGCACATCTGACTTATGATAATGGGTTGGGTTTTTCTGATGCTGACTTGACTCCTGCCAAAAGAAACCATAACAGAGCTTTACATATCTCCATTGAATGTAGGGGCACTACCTTGACTCATGTGTTGATAGACAATGGCTCTTCATTGAATGTACTTCCCAAAGAGGTTCTGAACAAGCTCAGTCCTGAAGATGCTGTGTTAAGACCAAGTAATATAGCGGTGAGAGCCTTTGATGGTTCAAGAAGAGTGGTGCATGGAGAAATAGATCTCCCGATCAAAGTAGGCTCTCAAGTCTTCGATTCTACCTTCTATGTAATGGATATTCGTCCTGCGTACTCTTGTTTGCTTGGGCGCCCCTGGATCCACGGGGCAGGTGCTGTGACCTCCACCCTACATCAGAAGCTGAGATATCCAGGGAAGGGAAAGATCGTAACTGTTTATGGAGAGGAAGAATATATGGTCAGTCATGTGAATACATTTAAGTATGTTGAAGTGGAAGGTGAATATGTTGAGACTCCTTGCCAGACATTTGAAGTAGTTCCTTGGGTCGTTCCCGCTACTGAAGCTCCTCCTGTGGTTAAAAGAGTTCCTGTGGTTACCAGAGTACCTCCTACAATGGCTTCTCTCAAAAATGCTAGAGCTGTGGTTGAAGAAGGTGGTTGTACTATTTGGGGTCAGCTTCCCGACATTCCTTACAAGTCTGACAAGTTTGGTTTGGGTTTCACTGCAGAGTCCCAGAAGGCTGTTCGTCGTGCTCGTGCTGTTCGTATCACCAATCAAGGGAACATGAAAGATCAAATCAATGCTGTGGGTGACTATAATGAAGACTACAATCTGGATAACTGGATTTTTCCTACTGTGGGTGATGGGCTCAATAATTGGAAGACTGAAGACGTTATTCCTATCTCCTTTAGTCAGGAGTAAATACTATTACTGCGTTGTTATTTTTAAGCCTTGTGCCTTACCCGGGGCACAATGGTATGCTTGTTTCGGGATGTCATTTCATTTGCATACTTCATTCAATAAAAATCAATGGACGTTTCGTTTTCGTAAATATTGGGCTCTTTGTTTTTCTTTTATTTTATTTTCATCAGCTATGTGTTCTTACACACACCCACATCACTAAAATGCAGATCCTCATCCACTCTGGATCCTGTTGATAACAGTTCTACTATTGCCAATTATAATTTCGAGAATCCGATCTATCAAGCTGAAGATGGAAAGGATGAAGATTGTGAAGTACCTGTAGAGCTTGCTAGGTTATTACAACAAGAAGAGAAAGCTATACAGCCACATGAAGAGCCAATCGAAGTTGTGAATCTGGGTACTGAAGTAGACAAGAAAGAAGTCAAAATAGGAGCAGGCTTGGAAAACAGTGTCAAAGAAAGATTGAGTCGGATGTTACGTGACTATGTAGAGGTTTTCGCTGGAAAAATCAAGAGATGATATGGAATGATGAATGTCAAGAAGCTGTTGACAAAATCAAGAAGTATCTCCAAGAACCTATAAATCTGATGCCACCAGTTGAAGGAAAACCTCTAATCATGTATTTGACCGTGTTAGAAAATTCAATAGGGTGTGTGTTGGGGCAACATGACGAGTCTGGTCGAAAAGAGCATGCAATATACTACCTTAGCAAAAGGTACCGACTGTGAAACAAGATACTCACAGCTTGAGAAAGCTTGCTATGCTTTGGCTTAGGCTGCTCGCCGACTAAGACAGTATATGTTGAATCATACCACTTTATTGATTTCTAAGATGGATGTTATCAAATATACATCTGAGAAACCTGCTCTCTCCGGAAGAACAACAAGATGATTGCTGAACTCTGCACGCAGTTCAAAATAAAACACCATAACTCTTCTCCGTACCGGCCAAAGATGAATGGCGTCGTGGAGGCTGCTAATAAGAATATTAAGAAGATCATACAAAAGATGACAGTAACATACAAAGACTGGCACGAGATGTTACCATTTGCTCTTCATGGTTATCGTACTACAATACGTACTTCAACAGGGGCAACCCCATTCTCCTTAGTCTATGGTATGGAAGCAGTTCTGCCCATTGAAGTTCAGATCCCTTCCTTAAGAATCATGAAGGATGCAGGCTTGGATGAAGATGAGTGGATTCAGACTCGACTCGACCAGATAAATTTGATTGATGAGAAGAGGTTGACAGTTGTTTGTCATGGTCAGATGTACCAGAAACGGATGATCAAAGCTTTCAATAAGAAGGTTAAGCCAAAGGTATATCAGGCTGGTGACTTGGTAATCAAGCGTATCATACTACCACAGGGTGATCCTAGGGGCAAGTGGACTCCTACATATGAAGGACCATTTGTGGTCAAAAGAGTATTCTCAGGAGGTGCCATGATGCTTACTACTATGGATGGTGAAGACTTTCCACAGCCTGTAAACGCAGACATAGTTAAAAAATACTACGCATAAAAAGAGACCCGCTAGGTTGACTGGCCTAGGCAAAAATAAGGGCATCCCGGCAAACCAAAAGGGTTCGGGCAAAAATTAGGGTTATATATAAAAAAAATGTACACCCGACAAGTCGAAAACCTGAAAAGGCGGCTTGGGCAAAAAAGGGTATCCCGGTGGATTGAAAACCTGAAAGGGCAATCCAGGCAAAAGTTAGGGATTAAAGCGTATGACTATGTCTCGTTTGGATCACTCATGTAACTTCAACTGATGGTGCTACCTAAATCAAGTTCAAACAGATAAAGATCAATCCAATCGTTTCTGTCTCAACAGCAGAAGATGAGATATTTGGAGATAATGGCAATAGTAGAATTGAAACTCAATAGGATCATTTTTCACATAGCTGTTTTCTTTGTTTTATAAAAAATTTACAACGAATTCCTCTTACTAGGATTTCTGTCTCCTTGTACAAACTTGCCTATGTATAGGTCACTTTGTGATATAAATAAAATTTCATCTTTGAATCCAGATTTACTTTTACTCTATTTACATAAGCGAAAACGTCCATTGGTTGTGTTTGAATGTATGTATGCTTTTGAATACGATTGATGTCTACCAGAAATGCATAAAATGCAGTAATAGTATTTACTAAGGACGAACGAGGGTAGTAGTTCAACGAAGCTTCACCGGTTCATCCCCACTACAAATCCCCAGTAGAGCAAATCTATCTTTATAGATACTTCAAATTACGTCTCCCCTTGAATTTATCCTCAGTCGGGATACTCAAGAACTTATTCCTTCAATAGAAGCACGACGAACGAATACGGGAAGTGACAAATACTATACTATCAAACAAGACGGGAACGAGTTCCTCATACTCTTCAGCAACGAATCGGGATTTATTTTCCCTAGCCAGCAGTTGTTATACAAAGATATCCGGACGCTTCAGGCCGCATGATTCATACATACATCATTTACATCATACCATAGCATATCCATAAGTGCATAATACATTTACTTAGATGCACCATGCCATGCATGCATACATATTGCATAAACTGACCTTTTCCTTGCAGGATGGTTATATACAGATAAAATACTATCAACAATTCACAACAGGTCAGAAACGATCTATACGAAGATCTAGTGCTGATACTTAATCATTACTCAAGGTGTCCTTGGATAGTAGGCAAACGGTCTATACGAAGATCTATTCCCTAGTCCAGGATGTTTTCAGGAGAGTTAATCCTGATACTCTTTTGTCCTCGGATAGTAGGCAAACGGTCTATACGAAGATCTATTCCCTAGTCCATGATATTTTCAGGAGATTTCATCCTGATATTCTTTTGTTCTTGGATAGTAGGCAAACGGTCTATACGAAGATCTATTCCCTAGTCCAGGATATTTTCAGAAGATTTAATCCTGATATTCTTTTGTTCTTCGATAGTAGGCAAACGGTCTATACGAAGATCTATTCCCTAATCCAGGATATTTCCAGAAGAGATAATCATCACGAAGATTTATTTCTACTGGTCTATTCAACAATTCAAAACAGTTCAGAGACGATCTATACGAAGGCCTAGTGCTGATACTTAATTCAGAGAGAAATCGCCACGAAGATTTGGTTCTGACACTTAAATTAAAAGTATGTTCTTAGATACGATTCAGAGACGGCCTATTGTTAGATACCCAAAATTGCTAATTTGAGCTATCAAATATGGGTATCTTTCACTCCATTTCCTTGCTAAAATGTTCAAAACCACCCTTGTTTTAGATGAAATGCAATTCAATGATAAACGATCTTGGTACCTTTGATTTGTGTGTTATTGTGCAGGAAGTAGGCATGAAATAATAGAAAGTGAAGACACAAGAAATTTGGCAAAGGGATCAAATCAAACAAGCATTCATCAGCTTGCTCGCTAGGCGAGGGCTGTGGCGAAGCACTCGCTAGGCGAGCGTCCAGCGAAATGCTCCAGTAATTTACAGTGGCAAACATGACCAAACTCGCTAGGCGAGCTGCTAGCGAGGTGGGTAGCGAACACTTCCAGACTTGGTGAAAAGCGCAGCCAGCACTCACTCGCTAGGCGAGGCTCTAGCGAGTTCCCAGCGAGCATTCCAGTAGCAAAACCTCTCAACCTCGCTGGGGCGAAGGTTGAAGCGTGTCCTTCGCTAGGCGAAGGTTTTGTTCGCTAGGCGAACATGACAGTCTGGGAAAGGCTGTTTCTCTGGGCGCAGATGCCTCAGGTGCCTTATTTAGGGGCTCGCTAGGCGAGCCATTCTGCTCGCCTAGCGAGCATGACAGCCCAGAAATAGCACTATAAGTAGCAAGTGCCACTTTTGAGAGCCATACTTCATCTTTCCATACTTTTGTACTTTTTCTAGATATTTTCCAGCTTTTGCTCTAGAGATCTTTTTGACCTAGATTTCATTTCTCTTCATCTCTTAACCATCTTTTACAAAAAGAAGGTGGATTCCCATCCAATCTTGATTATTCGACTTGGATGTTGATCAACCTTCTTCCGAAACTTGCCGACCAAGCTACCATGAAAATGAGTAGCTAAGTCCTCCATTTGTCAAGGTTAGATGTAGATGATCATTAGCTTTGTGTGTAAATGTAAGGATCTTCATTTGTAAACTCTTTAATGGTGAATCTATGATGAAAACTTTGTTCTTATTCAAAACTCTTTGTGTTGGTTTATGATCGAGAGATGTTTACCAACTCTTAACCTAGGTTTTCATCCAATCTTGTTTGTTAGCTAGAGATAGTAATGAATGATTTTGTTCACCATAAGGTTGAACCAAAAAGTTGTCATTTTGATAGATTGTGTTAGAGATAAACAATGGATCAAAATGGGAAAACTCATAATGTGTGTTCGAGAGAAACACATTGGGAGGACTTTGTGAAATAATTTATCATCTAAAGGAGTTTATAAGATTGTTGACCGAACAAATACATGCAAAGTGATCGTTGAACCCTAACTTTGGCAATATTTCTCAAATATTCAAACCATAACTTTTACCGCATTTCATTACATTTCTATGCAAGATAACGTGACAACAACCAAAACCCTATTGTTACCTAAAGCTAGAATTAATACAACCATCGAACGGCGGTGATATCTTACAATCCCTGTGGATACGATAACAAAAACCCGACACTTAAAATTACATCTAACAAAATGGCGCCGTTGCCGGGGATTGTAAATTGATATTGCGAGCATCGCAATGGTTGCTTAATTTTTAGCTTTTGAATTTTTGACTTGTGCTTGTAATTTGTTTGGTTTAGTGTGCAGCTTACGTTTTATGCGAGAGCAAATCCCTGTGGACGAACTTCTTTTTGATCCCAAGATCGAAAGAACCGCAAGGAGGAACAATAGCAAAACGAGACGTAGGAGGCAACAGGCTAGACAACGTCAAGAGCAAGGAGAAAGTTCTTCTACCACAAATCCACCACCATTCATACCTAACATGGAGCCACCACTACCACCTATTTCTACTCCATGCATAAACAGTCCAAGAAACACCGCTCAGTTTGCCAACCACACGGGAAGGCAAGCTGAGATGAAAACGGGAACTCTCAATTTATTATATGGAAGTCCATTCACCGGAATGGACCATGAAGATCCCTTTGCTTTTCTCACAAAATTTTATGAGATAGCATTGGCGGCCGGAGTGGATCAGGCTCAGGAGCTCCCGTTATTCAGAAGATTATTTCCCCATGCTTTGCTCGGCAAAGCAAAAGATTGGTACTTAGACCAAACACCAGCCGTCATGACAGACTGGAACGTGTTAGAAGAAAAGTTTATCGAAAGATTCTTCTCCCATAACCGGTTCATGGAATCAAAGACGGCCATCTCGGTGTTTGCACAAGGAATCAATGAATCCTTAAATGAAGCGTGGGAAAGATTCAAGTCCATGCTTCGGAAATGTAAAGGGCATGGATTTGATGAATTGACTCAAATCCATATCTTCAAAAATGGACTTCAACCAAATTGCAAGACGTTGTTGGATGCTACCTCGGGTGGCTCTTTATTGTCAAAAAGTGCCGAAGAAGCTACAAATATCATAAATCGAATGGCTCTAAATGATCTTCAGAGTCAAAGTCGAGGCAACTCTTTGAAGAAGCCGGGAGTGCTTGAGCTAGGGACGAACGATGCCATCCTTGCCCAAAACAAGCTCATCTCACAACAAGTGGAACTCTTAACGCAACAAATTAAAGAGTTGAGAGAACCGTCTAAAGCTAAACAAATAGCTTGTTGTGAGCTTTGCAAAGGTGAGCATGACACCGGATTCTGTCCACCTCCGGGATTCGAAGATGTAAACTACATGGCAAACCAAAGGGACTACCAACCAAGACAACAACAACAACAACAACAACCTTATCAACCGCACCCTCAAAATCAACAACAACATTACCAAGGGAACCAAGGGTTCCAACCTAGGAGTAACTATTACCATAACCAAGGTTATGGGGGTGGTTCTTCTAGCCGTCAAAACCCTCCCCAAAATCCTTATATACCTCAACAACTGCCGGTCGTAACTTCTAAGTTGGAAGACACATTGACGCAATTCATGCAAATGTCAATGGCAAATCAAAAAAGCAACGACGCGGCTATAAAAAATCTCGAGACTCAAGTTGGGCAACTTGCTAAGCAACTCGCGGAACAACAAACCGGTCCTTCCTTTTCGGCAAACACGCAAACAAATCCTAAGGAGCATTGTAAGGCGATCACAACGAGAAGTGGGAAGGAGTTGATGAGTGAGAATAACAAAAGAGTTGAGAGTGAACAAAGAGAGAAAAAGAAAGAAAACGAGGAGGAAATAGTGGAGGAAAATGTTGATGGTGAAGTGGGGGAGTGGAATGAGGAGGAAGAAGTTGAAAATAACGAAAAGAATGGTGAAGTTGAAAAGAAAAAAAGTGTGGAGATTGAGAAAAATACGATTGATGAAGTAAGGGGGGAGGAAGTGAAAAAGCCTAGATGGAGGAGTGCTAGAGTTGCAAAGGGAAAGGAGGTAGTGAGCACTACTCCAATCCAAAACCTACCTTATCCTCATGCCCCGTCCAAAAGAGAGAATGAACGGCATTACGCCCGGTTCATGGATATTTTTAAACAACTACAAATCAACATTCCGTTCGCCGAAGCCTTGGAGCAAATGCCCAAGTATGCCAAATTCATGAAGGACATACTTACAAAAAAGCGGAGGTATACGGAACCGGAGACCATCGTCCTAGATGCGAGCTGTAGTGCCATTATTCAAAGGACGCTTCCTAAAAAAGAGGTTGATCCGGGAAGAGTTACTTTGCCAGTTAAAATTGGAGATATCTATGTCGGGAAGGGACTAATTGACTTGGGGTCGAGCATTAATCTTATACCTTTGTCTATTATAAAAAGGCTTGGCAACATAGAAATTAAGTCCATCCGAATGACGTTGCAATTGGCGGATAAATCGATAACCCATCCTCATGGCGTAGCCCAAGATGTTTTGGTTAAAGTCGACAAATTCTTTTTCCCGGTCGATTTTATTGTTATTGATATGGAGGAAGATGATGATGCTCCGCTCATCTTGGGCCGACCATTCATGAAGACCGTGCGAATGATGATAGATGTTGATGACGGTTTAATGAAGGTGAGAGTCCAAAATGAGGAAGTAACATTCGATCTATTCGAAGCAATGAAGCACTCAAAAAATAGAAATGATAGCTTTCGCATCGATGTGACCGAAGACGCTATTTTGGAAGTTTCAAAGCATATTCATGAGATATCTCCTATGGAGTTAGCTCTTAACGACTCATTGGAGGTTTTCACCATTGAAGAAGAGCTAGCTCTTGAGGAATGCTTAAAGGAACTTGATAGTTTAGACGACCTACAACCGTGGGAAGTAGAGGAAGAAGACTTGAAGAAGGAGGTTATTGACGAAAAAGAGCCTATTGAATTGAAAATACTACCCTCTACTTTGAAGTATGTATTCCTAGATGAGACCGAGGCAAAGCCGGTCATCATAAGCAACCTTTTGACAAATGAAGAAGAAGCCCGTCTGATCACTGTGCTAAAAACAAATCAAGAAGCCATGGGTTGGACTCTTTCCGATCTAAAAGGAATTAGTCCCTCCTATTGCATGCACAAGATTTTGATGGAAGAGGATTTTAAGCCGGTAGCTCAACCATAACGCCGCTTAAATCCTACCATGAAGGAGGTTGTTCGAAAGGAAGTTGTAAAGCTGTTGGATGCGGGGATGATTTACCCGATCTCGGATAGTCCGTGGGTTAGTCCTGTGCACGTTGTTCCGAAGAAGGGTGGAATTACCGTAATCCGAAATGACAAGGATGAATTGATCCCTACTAGAGTTGCAACGGGGTGGAGAATGTGTATTGATTATAGGCGGTTGAATACCGCAACTCGAAAGGACCATTTTCCACTCCCATTCATGGATCAAATGCTCGAAAGACTCTCGGGCAAACAGTACTATTGTTTCTTGGACGGCTACTCTGGGTATAACCAAATTGTGGTTGACCCGGCCGATCATGAGAAGACGGCTTTCACGTGTCTGTTTGGAGTGTTCGCATACCGAAAAATGCCCTTTGGGCTGTGCAATGCACCGGCGACTTTCCAACGATGTGTGCAAGCCATTTTTGCCGATCTGATAGAGAAAACAATGGAAGTCTTCATGGATGACTTCTCGGTATTTGGTGGGTCTTTTAGTCTATGCTTGGCAAACTTGAAAACGGTGTTGGAAAGATGTGTGAAGACCAATCTGGTGCTTAATTGGGAGAAGTGTCACTTCATGGTGACCGAGGGGATCGTGCTTGGCCACAAAGTCTCTTCAAGGGGGCTTGAAGTGGATAGAGCTAAGGTTGAAGTGATAGAAAAGTTACCTCCTCCGGTGAATGTGAAGGGCATCCGAAGCTTTTTGGGGCACGCCGGGTTCTATCGGCGCTTTATCAAGGACTTCTCAAAGGTGGCTAAGCCTTTGAGCAATTTGCTAGCTAAGGACCAGGTATTTCTCTTAACCGATGATTGTTTGCAAGCTTTCGAAACTTTAAAAGAAAAATTGGTTACCGCTCCAATAATAGTCGCTCCCAATTGGAATGAAAATTTTGAACTAATGTGTGATGCGAGCGACTACGCAGTTGGAGCGGTACTTGGCCAAAGAAAAGATAAAAATTTTCATGCGATACATTATGCAAGTAAGGTTCTTAACGAGGCTCAAATAAACTATGCCACCACGGAGAAAGAACTACTTGCAATAGTGTACGCGCTAGAAAAGTTTAGGTCTTATCTTATAGGGTCTAAAGTCGTAGTGTATACCGACCACGCGACGATTAAATATCTCCTAACCAAACCGGATTCGAAGCAAAGGCTCATCCGTTGGATCCTCTTGTTACAAGAATTTGATGTGGAAATTAAAGACAAGAAGGGATCGGAAAATTTGGTGGCGGATTATTTATCCCGCTTAGTGAATGTGGAGGTTACAGCGTCAGAGAAGGAAATCCGGGAAGAATTTCCTGATGAAAAACTGTTTAAAGTTCAAGTTAGGCCGTGGTTTGCAGACTTTGCGAACCACAAGGCTAGTGGTTTTGTGCCTCCCGACCTAACTTCGAACCAAAAAAGGAAGTTTCTTTCGGATGCCAAGTATTATGTTTGGGATGACCCGTACTTGTTTAAGTTGGGTAATGATAACCTATTAAGGAGATGCGTTACTGGCGATGAAGCGCAGAGCATCCTTTGGCATTGTCACAACTCGCCTTACGGCGGGCACTATAATGGGGTGAGAACGGCCACTAAAATCCTCCAATCGGGATTTTATTGGCCCACTATTTTCAAAGACGCACATACCCATGCGCAAAGTTGTGATAGTTGCCAGAGAAGCGGAGGGATTGGTAAGAGAGATGAGATGCCTCTCCAAAATATCCAAGAAGTCGAAGTATTTGATTGTTGGGGCATCGATTTTGTAGGACCATTCCCGCCCTCTTATGGGAACGAGTATATGCTTGTCGCAGTTGATTACGTTTCTAAGTGGGTTGAGGCGATTGCCTCACCTCGGGCGGATGCGAAAACGGTGATAATTTTTTTGAAGAAAAACATATTTTCCCGTTTCGGAACCCCCCGAGTGTTGATAAGTGACGGAGGGTCACACTTTTGTAATGCGCCGTTGGAAAGCATTTTAAAACATTACGGTGTATCACATAGGGTGACAACTCCGTATCACCCACAGGCGAATGGGCAAGCCGAGGTCTCTAATAGAGAGATTAAGAGAATTCTCGAAAAAACTGTGTCAAATTCAAAAAAAGAGTGGTCCCAAAAATTGGATGAAGCGTTATGGGCATACCGTACCGCCTTTAAAGCTCCAATTAGCCTAACTCCCTTTCAATTGGTGTTTGGTAAAACTTGCCATTTGCCGGTTGAATTGGAGCACAAAGCCTTGTGGGCCCTGAAATTTTTAAATTTTGAAAATGATTTGGCCGGTGAAAAGAGGAAGGTGCAGCTACTTGAGTTGGAAGAGATGCGCAATGCCGCATATCACTCAAGTTGGTTGTATAAAGACAAGGTTAAAAAGTACCATGACAAGAAGCTCCGTAAGAAAGAATTTGTGCCGGGACAGTTGGTCCTCTTGTTCAATTCCAGGTTGAAGTTATTCCCTGGAAAGTTGAAATCAAAATGGTCCGGGCCATTTCGGGTCAAAGAGGTGAAGGAGTACGGGGCTATTGTCATTGAGGACATGGACAAGAAGGATAGTTGGACCGTGAATGGCCAACGTTTGAAAGTTTATCTCGGCGGTCATGTGGATCGCGAGAGCTGTGCTATTCCGTTGGATGCTCCTCTGTGAGCATCACACCGTCGAGCTTAGCCGACGTTAAACAAGCGCTTGTTGGGAGGCACCCCAACATTGTAAGTATTTACTGTTTTCCTGTTCTGTTGTATTGGGTTTCCACTTGTTAAAACCATGTTGAATGTACCTGGATTGCTGCCTTTAGAAAAGGCAATTGCTGTCATGCTCGCTTGATGCTCGCTAGGCGAGGCAGTAGCGAGCTGATTCGCTAGCTGCTCGCTAGGCGAAGCAGCAGCGAGCGCTGCTTGACAGCACTTATTTAAAATCTCAGCAGGCCACTCATTTTGGCCCAAACACAACTTTTCTGTTTTTGCAACTCTGCTGAGGCATTTTAACCGAACACTCACCTCACTCTCTCATTTTCATCTCTCTCACAAACAACTCACTCAAACCCTAATTGGAAGATTGCAAACCTTACTCCACTTCACATTTCAATCAATCTGTGTAACTAAGGTTTGCCCTAATACCATGTCTTTATGCTTAAGCTTTGTTTATTGCTGATTTGAATGTCATTTAGAATGAAGTTGTTGGTATGGGAAACTTTAGGTTTGCATGTGGGATTTTAGGTTTTGCAATTGTGAATTTTAGGTTTGCATGTGAATCTGTAATTACCAATATCATAGAACGTTTCTTTAATTGATATATCCTTAGGTTCTGAAATTGAAACCATTAGCGTGTGGGTTTTGGGAAGATTTCTCTGAAAATGCTGCAGAACCCAAAAACCCGTAAGGTTCGCTAGCAGCTCGCTAGGCGAACCAGGGGCGAGCCTTCGCTGCCACTTCGCTAGGCGAAGCAGCAGCGAGCATGACAGTTCTTTGAATTCTGGTGTTGCTGTCTAATCTGTTTTATGTGTGTTGCTTCCTCTTTATGATTTTGCAGATGGAATCTAGATCCGGCGCTTCAAAGAAGAGAAAGGGAGGGAACACTTCCCGTCCCGTAACGATCCAATTTGATACCGACAAATTTGTCGGGCCGAAGCAAGCGGCAAGATACATTGCTTTGGAGAAGCGGAAAATTCTACCGGAGAAGAGATTCATCATCAACCCTCAAGGCACAAACAGAGCATTCGCCGGGTTGATTGACACAAAGAAGTGGGATCGGTTAATTTCCCCACTCGAGCACTATGATATCGCAACGGTACGTGAGTTCTATGCGAACGTACTACCGGATGATGACGAGCCATTTACTTGGACATCTCGAGTGGCCGGCCGTCCCGTTGCGTTTGATCGGGATGCCATTAACCGAGTCCTAGGTGAACCGCTCCAGCTGGGAGCCGAAGAGAGGGACACATACCATACAGACTTACGGCTTCACCGGGATGTTGAAGCCATTTCTGCCGCCCTGCTATTAAGAGGGAAATCTGTTGAGCTGAACCCATCTAGGGTTCCCATGAGGTATCATAGGGAGGACATGACTCCCTTGGCTCAACTGATTCTGCTGATGGTGCTGACAAACATCCAACCAAAGTCCCACACTTCTACCGTGCCGATCCCAGTGGCACATTTGGTCCATTGTATCCTCACCAACGTCCAGATCGATGTGGCGAGGATTATTGCTAATGAGCTTAAGTCCGTGATTGAGAGCGGGCTAAAGTCGGGGGCTCGTGTGAATTGTCCCTTGGCTTTCCCGTGCTTAATCATGAGTTTGTGCATTCAGGCGAGGGTGAGACTACCCTCAAGGGGTCAGGTAAGGATCCCGTCGCCCATTGATGACAGGTATGTGGCCAAATATTGCAGGGCGAAGAATGTTAGAGGCAGTGCAGCTGCAGAGAGTACCCGGGCTTCTGATGGTCCTGGTACTTCTACTCCTGGACCAGATCCTTACCTGCAAGTTGTGTGCGATTACAATTGGGAATGGATGGCGGCAACCCAGCGTGCCATGATAGATATGCACGATTCTATGCAGCGGTTACAGCTGCAGGGAAGTGGTGCTCATGCATTGATGACGCGTGAGCAGTTTCTGCTTAACGCCAACTGGCCTGTGGACAGGCCTGTGTATGGTGAGGGGGCGGGCACTGGTGCGTCTTCTGGTGGTGCAGCTGATGATGATGATGAGGCTACCAGTTCTGAAGCCGGTAGCGAGGAGGATTCTGAGCCTTTGGAGGGCTGAGTTTTTATTTTTTTATTGTTATGTTTTATTTTGATTGTATTTCCAGAATTCTGTATTTTGATTTTGGCTTTGTACTTTTGGGGTGTTTTGTCCCCCACGAACAAATTTAAATTTTGAAGTTTATATTATTATTTCTGTTTTAAATTTTGTTGTTTTAATAAATTTTTGGTTGATTGAGTGGCAAACCTTCTAGGTTGGTTGCTCCTCAAAGAAGTACCCAATGAAGGTGCATCCGAGCTTGGATGGCAATGATAAGAATAAACAAGTGAATGAGGCTAAGGTACATGGTTACCTCCGGCTAGAATTTTAGAATGCATTAAGAACTTTACTCTTTTTGGTAAATTGAATATTGTCTTTTTGCAACATAATTGAATGAATGTTTCATCTAGAACTTAAGACCACAAATTGTAAGGAAACCTCCATTGTACACTTAAATGCTGGATTCTAATAAGTTTTGTTGATTCATTTGATTCATGCTTTGTCTTTTATTATTGTGAATATGTGGAAGCAATTAGAAATGATCGAGGCACTTGTTTTCTATCGAGCACAACTACATCCAAAAACAACTTACCTGTGAGCAGAGAGAGTATTCGTTAACCCCTTTGAGCTTAAACAGTTGAATCTCAGCTTGAAATAAAGCGAGATTTCAAAAATCTTTTTTTTTTACAACCCGGAAAATCTTGATTATTGTTCTTTTGCCGTAAAAAGTTAAGAGCATTCACTTAGGGTGAGTAAGAAATAAGTTGGGGAGAATCGGTAAGTACCACAACTCTTGAAAAAAAGAAAAACCGAGCAAGCATTGAAAATAAAAATATAGAAAAGAAACATCTGTTTTGTAAATATGATGTGAAAGAAAAGAACAAAAATAGAAAGAATGAAAATGAATGCTTGCTTGGAAGAAAAATAGTGAAAAAGAAAAATTGAGTTGTGAAATAAGAGTTGTGAAGGTTTCAAATAAGAAACAAATGGAACGAAGTCGAGATGTGTGAATAATGTACAGTGAATGTCTCTTTTGCATCGGCAATTTCGTTTTCAATGGCCTTAGAAATGACCCTTGTTTGTTAACCTGACCAAGCTTCAACCGAAAAGCCCTTAGTGATCTTCGTGCTTCCACATTACCATTTATAATTGTTAGACATTGTATGAATCGAATTGATTTCTTCATTATTTGTTAGAGAGTGAGATTATTCCCGCGGTTGCAAACGCGTAAATTCTTCAATCCTTATTCGAAGAGGAGAGATAGGGTGATTCATTCAAAATAATATTGTTGTAGATAGATACATATTTCACATTACTATTAAGTTTTAGTTCTTGTGTATTATTTTATTCGAACCGTTGGAAACTTGTATATGCTGATTTGCTTGTGTTTGAGCCGTTTTATCCAACTTCGGAGAAACCATTTTCTTAAAGCAAATCCTCTTGTCCTTCAAGAGGCATACTTTGCTTGAGGACAAGCAAGAATCTAGTTGGGGAGAGTTGTTAGATACCCAAAAGTGCTAATTTGAGCTATCAAATATGGGTATCTTTCACTCCATTTCCTTGCTAAAATGTTCAAAACCACCCTTGTTTTAGATGAAATGCAATTCAATGATAAACGATCTTGGTACCTTTGATTTGTGTGTTATTGTGCAGGAAGTAGGCATGAAATAATAGAAAGTGAAGACACAAGAAATTTGGCAAAGGGATCAAATCAAACAAGCATTCATCAG
The DNA here is from genome assembly GCF_024323335.1 of Lathyrus oleraceus. NCBI lineage: Eukaryota > Viridiplantae > Streptophyta > Magnoliopsida > Fabales > Fabaceae > Lathyrus > Lathyrus oleraceus. Next base: position 93,312,599 of record NC_066583.1, read on the forward strand.
CTTGCTCGCTAGGCGAGGGCTGTGGCGAAGCACTCGCTAGGCGAGCGTCCAGCGAAATGCTCCAGTAATTTACAGTGGCAAACATGACCAAACTCGCTAGGCGAGCTGCTAGCGAGGTGGGTAGCGAACACTTCCAGACTTGGTGAAAAGCGCAGCCAGCACTCACTCGCTAGGCGAGGCTCTAGCGAGTTCCCAGCGAGCATTCCAGTAGCAAAACCTCTCAACCTCGCTGGGGCGAAGGTTGAAGCGTGTCCTTCGCTAGGCGAAGGTTTTGTTCGCTAGGCGAACATGACAGTCTGGGAAAGGCTGTTTCTCTGGGCGCAGATGCCTCAGGTGCCTTATTTAGGGGCTCGCTAGGCGAGCCATTCTGCTCGCCTAGCGAGCATGACAGCCCAGAAACAACACTATAAGTAGCAAGTGCCACTTTTGAGAGCCATACTTCATCTTTCCATACTTTTGTACTTTTTCTAGATATTTTCCAGCTTTTGCTCTAGAGATCTTTTTGACCTAGATTTCATTTCTCTTCATCTCTTAACCATCTTTTACAAAAAGAAGGTGGATTCCCATCCAATCTTGATTATTCGACTTGGATGTTGATCAACCTTCTTCCGAAACTTGCCCACCAAGCTACCATGAAAATGAGTAGCTAAGTCCTCCATTTGTCAAGGTTAGATGTAGATGATCATTAGCTTTGTGTGTAAATGTAAGGATCTTCATTTGTAAACTCTTTAATGGTGAATCTATGATGAAAACTTTGTTCTTATTCAAAACTCTTAACTTAGGTTTTCATCCAATCTTGTTTGTTAGCTAGAGATAGTAATGAATGATTTTGTTCACCATAAGGTTGAACCAAAAAGTTGTCATTTTGATAGATTGTGTTAGAGATAAACAATGGATCAAAATGGGAAAACTCACAATGTGTGTTCGAGAGAAACACATTGGGAGGACTTTGTGAAATAATTTATCATCTAAAGGAGTTTATAAGATTGTTGACCGAACAAATACATGCAAAGTGATCGTTGAACCCTAACTTTGGCAATATTTCTCAAATATTCAAACCATAACTTTTACCGCATTTTATTACATTTTTATGCAAGATAACGTGACAACAACCAAAACCCTATTGTTACCTAAAGCTAGAATTAATACAACCATCGAACGGCGGTGATATCTTACAATCCCTGTGGATACGATAACAAAAACCCGACACTTAAAATTACATCTAACACCTATACGAAGACCTAGTACTGATATCCAGTATCAACATCAAGATATTATCACCTCCTGTAATTATGGATGGCATCTATAAGCCCATCTCCAGTTCTTCCAAGTGGCATCTTCAAGCCCACTTAAGCATATACAACCAGTCATCAGTGTTACTTTACGCACCGGCGAGTGCAAATTTTTGGGCTTTTGTGTTCAATCCCCTTCAACCTTCCAAGTCACGAATGGCACACAGGCCAATCTAACTCCTCAGGTTTCAGAAAATTGAACAGGGGCAGCTGTTGCACCCCAAAATTTGCCCTCTATTTTTAACTCTAACCAATTTTTTGTTTCACATTCATTTGCATCATCTTCATAGCATAACATTTTTTTGTCTTAATATTAGCCGGAATAATTTCTCGGAATTTACAAACAGACTGGTCAAATTAACTTTTTAACTGTGCCTAAAATTAGTCAACGAAAAAATGTCAAGTTTAAGTTTGCAAATGTCGGTAACATTAATCTGCGGTTCACGTGGTTTAATTTGACATGCTAAAAATATTTTTACGACTATTTTTGGTCATATGTTGATCAGTCTGAGCAGTTTAAACGGTCATAATTTTTATTTCAAAATCCGACCAAACGCTGTATTTTTCCGAGTCATTTATTTCGCGCTGATTATTTTGACGTGTTCATTTTATTTTTTCGAGCATTTTGGTGCCCGACTTTTATTTTTTTTTGAGTCTATTTATTTTTATATTGGGTCTAGAATAAATAAATAGGTTAATTAGTTTTTATTTTAATTTTAACTATTTTAATTATTTAACTTTATTCAGTTTTTAATTTAATATTGGGTTTCAAAATAAACTTAGGCCCATTATCATTAACCTGATTTGTTCCTATATATATTTACTAGCATGACTGATAGAGGGAGGCCAAAAAGACAGAACAAAAAAGAGAAACTGAGAGTGGCTGATCTATACTATCGTACACACAGTTTGGTAATAGTTTATATATGATATATACTTTATCTATTTTGTTGATATATTTGTTACTGTGTTTCAAATACATGTTCATATATGTAACTAGTGTGTTAAATATATATATATATATATTTCTATTTTATGTTATAATTTGATTATGTTTTCGGATCGGATTGTGTCAATACGCCGTTTTCACATATACGTGTATGAGGCGTGACATTTGTGTTATCCGATCCAGTTGCGATGATCGCAATTTTGCGCTAGCAACGCCGTTGTTTTTTTTTAATTCATATTTTTTTTATATACATATATTTAGATCTGCACATTTTTTTCATAACTAACTACCCTGATTTTTCCTAAAGCCTGACAATTTCGTCACAAACTCTAAATTTCAAACCTAAAACTTTAACCGTGTTGTTTCCTCTAAACCATAAACCTTTTCTTAAACCTTAACAAACCTTATTATTATTTCCTATTTTCACTCTTATTTATGTTATTCATACACTGTAACTGCTTCGCCCTTGTAATATTTTAAGTTTTAACTTGTAATATTTTCAGTTTTACTTTTCGCCATCTTTATTATGTAACTGCACCAAAGCGTTGTAATAATTAGGATTTTATTTTCTGCCATTTATTTTCTGCCATTTTATTTTTCTGCCATTTAAATTCCTGCCATTGATCCTATATTAACTGCGTGGTTTAGTAACGTAGGGCGTGAAAACCTACTAAATTAATTATTTAATATTTTTCTATAACCTTTATATTTTTTTTGTAAATAAATAATAAATACTAACTATTTAATAACTTTTTTTTATTACTTACTTATAATAATAAATCCTTATATATTTTGTAAATAAAATCTAATTGACCATTTTTCTAATTGAATAATAATAATAAACCTATTAATCTAATAATTTGATATTTTCTATAATCTTTATTTATTTTGTAAATAACTAACTTAATATTTTTCATATAACTCTTTTATTTTATAATTTGTACATTAATGTATTTTAAATTCTTTTATTATTACTAATTTATTTTAAACTCATATTTTTCTAATAACTTCTAAAAAAATCTAACTTGTTTAACCTAAAATAATTTCTTTTAAAATTCTAACCTTTTTATTATGACTTTATTATTATTGCTTTGTTACCATTGTTTATTTATTATTTTATTATTATTTGCTTTTATCTATTCTATTTTTGCTTCATTATTTTCCTTATTTTAATTTTGTTTTATTTATAATATTAGGAACAAATGTATAGGTTGTAAATTTATTCTTTCTCGCCTGATTATTATGTATCTGTCCGATAGCCATGTAATAGTTTAGGAATTTATTTTTCTTGCTTTTATTTTTGTAAATATTTATTGCGTGGTTAGTAATTTAGGGAGTGCAAAAAACTAACTGTAAATAATTGAACTTAGAAAATTAAATTCAAGACAAATATCTGAAAAATAACACTCACACACGTAAGTCGATCTTTGATCGCCATCTGTACTTCCTAGGGTATTCCTCTTGGTTGCCTTCTTTAAATGGTCAAGTCCCTCGAAAATAGGGGTGTCTTAAGCAAAGTCCCTTCAAACAGAAAAATCATCAAGTCCCTATAAACTTAAAAGATCAAGTCCCTACGAGGTTGCCTATGATATAATGATCTTGTCCCTTCGGTAAATATGATGATAGTCCCTACGAGTTGCTAAAGACACCCCTTACGTTGCCTTCATTGACCATACGATGACCCTACGCCCGTCCCTTAAACACCTCCAAGGTAATGACTACCTATTCCTTAATAATAGGGACAGTCTTACCATTGAAAGAATATACGAGAACACGAAAGACTTAATCTAGGGTAGGTATCTCATAGTTACTTGCTCACACTTTTCAAAATTACTTTTACACCTCACAATTTCTAAACTAGGCTTTGTATACACCCATACGAGGGTCATTACAAAGTACTTAAAGAAATTTTTCTAATCACACACTACACTCTTGCAAACAAACAAAGTGAGCTAAGTAACTAAGAGCCCATGGATAACCATGGATATAAAGGGTGCTAATACCTTCCCTTTGTATAACCTACCCCCCGAACTCAAAATCTTTTTAAGGTCTTTCCTGTTCTTTTATGTCCTTTCCTTTTGGATAAAATAAAAGTCGGTGGCGACTCTTGCTATCCGCAACATTTGACTAAAGTCAGTTCTCCCACCGTGTTACAGCAGGTAGCGCGGTTCCTTCGTCAAGGACTGCCTTTTTGCCCTTGAGCATCCCAAACCCTAAAACCCAAAGCAACACGTTAACTCCTTCTACTACAGGCGAGTAAGTCTCCAAAGGTCGAGCATCCGGTAGATTGCGTAGTGACGTCGTTCGTCCAAAACCCAATCCATAACCCCGTAGTTAGCCGAACTACGTTTTACTCTGATTCTCAGGCCAGATGAGATACGTAGGCATAAGACGCGATGTCTTAGCGAGCACACATCCCCCCAACCCATAGGTCAGCCGAGCTACGAAGACTCTGATTCTCATATTCAGATGAGATACGTATGCAGTGGATGCGACATCCGCGCGAGTCATTTTCATTTAACCCTTTTTTTTGGTAAACAGCACAAGATAAACTCACACCCTTTAGACAAGAACTACAAAAGTGGATCCCGTAGAGTACTACGGATGCGTAGGGGTGCTAATACCTTCCCTTTGCATAACCGAATCCCGAACCCAAGATTTGGTTGCGAGATCCCGTCTTGTCCTTTCCTTTTTCAGGTTTACTTCGAGCGTTTCCTTTCCCTCCTTTGGGATGAATAACGCACGGTGGCGACTCTTCTGTCTTTTTCTTTCGCCGGTTGTTTTTTTTGCGCACTGTATTTTTCAGGTTGCGACAGCTGGCAACTCTGCTGGGGACTAAGAAGTTGACCTCTTGCTGGTCCATCTTCCCTAAGCGAGTCCCTCCTAGCTTGTGTGATTTCTTGTTTATTGGGTGTTCATTGTAACACCCCGATAAAAATAAGATAATTATTTAATTTAAGTTAATATTATGTTTATTAATTTAATTAAATAATTGGAATTATTGGAATATTATTATTATTATTATTATTATTATTGGAATAATAATTATTGGAAAATATATATATAAGTTGGAAATAAGGAAAAAAGAGTTCCATTTTGGTAAAAAGAGTTTTCACGTGAAAGCAGAGAAGCGGCTGAAAAGAGGAAAAGGGCAAAGAGGCAGAGCAAGAGGAAGAAGGTTGGAGAAGAGAAGAGCTTGAGGCTAAAGGATTGCCGGATTAACTCAGGTAAGGGGGGTTTATCGTCGTTTAATGGGTATTATGGGTTAACATGTAATGGGTAGTGATAAGCCGTTGATTTGACCCTAATTGGATTATGAATGTTGAAAAATTGTGATGAATAGGTGATGTGAAAACTGTAATTGAATCTGTATTTGTGTGAGTTGTGATTTCCCGAACGTATAGCTTTTTACGGAATCGGAATCGGAGGTCCGGAAGTCCTCCAACGGCGGAAAATGCGGAGAATTCTGCATTCTGCTCCGTGTTAGCGCAGGAACAGCTTTCTGTCTTGCGTTAACCGGTTAACCCAGGGTGTTAACCGGTTAACACTGTTAGGAATTGTGAGGTATTGCTGTTTTGCTTGCGTTAACCGGTTAACCCAGGGCGTTAACCGGTTAACACTGTTGTGGGTTGTGAAAATATTGCTGTTCTGTCTGCGTTAACCGGTTAACCCAGGGCGTTAACCGTTAACACTGTTGAATTTTGCCAGAAAGCGTGTTCTGTGCTGCGTTAACCGGTTAACCCAGGGCGTTAACCGGTTAACACTGTTGGAAAAGTGAAAAATTAATATTTTAATGTTGTGAACATAATTGGTGATTGGCCTATATCGGTGTGTGATATAGTAGGGATTATTTCTCGTTGTTTTGAGTAGGATAGGTATTAGTAGAGTGTGCTAATACTGTGACTGAATTATTTGGCATGACATGATATAATTATGTGATAAATATGCTGATGATGTGTGAAAATATGCATAATGTTGTGAATGTATATATTATGTATGTAATTGTGGATGGACTGTTTTATGGCTTAGAGTATGAGCATATGTCCATTGTGGATTGTTGTTGATGTTGCATGCTAGGTGATTTGGCATAGCATAATGTGGCCTTTATGGTGGTAGCTAATTCCCACGGTGAGGAATTAGTGATGTTAGTCATTTGGACTGTTGTTGATGTTTGCATGCTAGGTGATTAGCGTGCATAGCATGGCCCTTGGGGTGGTAGCTAATTCCCATGGTGAGGAATTAGTGATGTGAGTCACTAGGTCTCAAATGAGTGGGACTAGTGAGCTTGGTAGCCGTATCTGGATTTGGTCGGTGAAGTTGAACTATATGTTCACGAATAGTCGGTACCGCATGCATGGAGTCTCATTGCATAGTGTATGTATGGCGTATAATATGAATGGATGTATTCCAATATTATAAGTGTGTTTTGTGTTGGTGTTGAGCATGAATTGAGATTATACATGTGCTTTATGTTAGTGTTGAGTATGATGTTTGAGTTGATGTGCCGTTACTGAATGTGTGCTATGATTAGGGTGATGCAATGTGTTAAATTACTTAACATTGCATGATATTTATAATGCTTATTATATCGATTGAGGAACTCACCCTTACAACTATTTTTCAGGTAACGAGCAGTGATTGAGTAGGAGCTAGTGCTTGGAGTCTAGTGTAGTTCCTTAGTGGGTCATGCTCTGGTAGATGTAACATCGGGATGGGATGTTTTAATTGTTTTATTGTTGGTTGTTGAACCAGTTTACATGTAATGTGTTACATGTTTTGCATGATCGATTTGATCTCTATCCGCTGTGTATTGTGCAATGCTTTATGTTTTGAATTAAATAATGAGCATGACTAAATATTATGGTGAATGGTGTGAAATGATTGTGTGACACCCTTAATTGCATAATTACTCTGATTGATATATTGCTATTTTGATTAAATATTTGGGGTATTTTAGAAGGGTGTTACATTAGTGGTATCAGAGCATAGTCGGTCGAGTCGAGTCGTAATTATTCTGTTTCCCCTGTACGGGATGGGTGTTGTATAACCCTATCAGTACTTATTGTTTAGCTTGTTGGGTTTTCAGAATAGAGATGGCTGGAAGAGGTAGAGATGATGCTGCGATTGCTGAGGCTCTGGGTATGCTAGCTGGAGTACTTGGAGGGAATCCGAATGTTGTGGGAATGGGAGCTGCTCGTCAACTGAGTGAGTTCCAGAAGAACAATCCTCCAATGTTCAAGGGAGCATACGATCCAGATGGTGCTCAGAAGTGGTTGAAGGAGATCGAGAGAATCTTCCGAGTGACTGAGTGTGCCGATAACCAGAAGGTCAGGTTCGGTACGCATATGCTATCAGAAGAAGCAGATGATTGGTGGGTTGCTACCCGCACTGAGTTGGAATCTGCTGGGAATGCTGAGATCACTTGGGCTGTGTTCAGAGAGAGATTCCTGAGGAAGTATTTTCCAGAGGATGTTAGAGGAAAGAAAGAGATAGAGTTCTTGGAATTGAAGCAGGGCAATCGGTCTGTTACTGAGTATGCTGCTAAGTTCACAGAGCTGTCGAAGTATTACACTCCCTATGATGAGGCTACTGGGGAATTCTCAAAATGTGTGAAGTTTGAGAACGGGTTACGTCCCGAGATCAAGCAGGCTATTGGGTATCAGCGGATTAGAGTGTTTTCTGATTTGGTTGACTGTTGCAGAATTTTTGAACAGGATACCAAAACCAGAGCGGAGAGCTATCAGCAGAGGGTTGATAGGAAAGGCAAGAATCAGAATGATCGTGGGAAGCCGTATGCAGTTGGCAAAGGTTTCCAGAGACAGAATGGGATGAGGAGACCTAGTGGGGGAGACTCCAGTGCCCCTGCTAAGTGTTACAGATGTGGTCAGGCTGGACATCGTTTCCATGAGTGTACCAGTTCTGAGAAGAAGTGTTTCAAGTGTGGCAAAGGTGGTCACTTGGCTGCAGAGTGCCGGTTGAAGACTATGACTTGTTTCAACTGTGGAGAGGTGGGTCATATTAGCCCACAGTGTCCTAAGCCGAAGAAAGAGAACCAGTCGGGAGGCAAGGTCTTCGCTTTATCAGGTTCTGAGACTTTTGCAGATGATCGTTTGATCCGAGGTACGTGTTATATTAATGGCTTTCCTCTTGTAGCTATTATTGACACCGGTGCTACTCATTCCTTTATATCTTTGGATTGTGCTGTGAAACTTAAGTTAGAGATATCTGAGATGCATGGAAGTATGGTGATTGATACTCCTGCGAAGGGTTCAGTGACTACTACTTCAGTTTGCTTAAATTGTCCTTTGAGTATTTTTGGTAGAGACTTTGGAATAGACCTAGTGTGTCTTCCACTAGTGCAGATTGATGTTATCCTGGGTATGAACTGGTTGGTGTTTAACCGAGTTCATATCAACTGTTTTGATAAGACTGTGATCTTTCCTGAGATTGAGGAAGGAAAGAGTTTGTTTCTATCAGCAAGGCAGGTGAATGAGGCAGTAGTAGATGGGGCAGAGTTGTTTATGCTGTTAGCGACTTTGGAGGCTAAAGATAAACTGGTGATTTGCGATCTAGCTGTGGTGTGTGATTTTCCTGATGTGTTTCCTGAAGAAGTGAATGAATTACCGCCAGAGCGTGAAGTTGAGTTCTCGATTGATTTGGTACCTGGTACTAGGCCGATGTCGATGGCTCCGTACCGTATGTCTGCTGTTGAGTTAACTGAATTGAAGAGTCAGTTGGAAGATCTGTTGGATAAGAAATTTATTCGTCCGAGTGTGTCACCGTGGGGTGCACCAGTGTTATTGGTTAAGAAGAAAGAAGGTACTATGAGGTTGTGTGTGGACTACAGGCAACTGAATAAAGTGACGATCAAGAATCGGTATCCTTTGCCGAGGATTGATGATTTGATGGATCAGTTAGTTGGTGCGAGTGTGTTCAGCAAAATAGATTTGAGGTCGGGATATCATCAGATACGTGTGAAAACTGAGGATATTCAGAAGACTGCTTTCAGAACAAGGTATGGACATTATGAGTATTCTGTAATGCCTTTTGGTGTGACTAATGCGCCTGGAGTATTTATGGAGTATATGAATAGGATTTTCCATCCGTACCTAGATCAGTTTGTTGTGGTGTTTATTGATGATATTTTGGTGTATTCGAAATCTGAAGAAGAGCATGCTGAGCATTTGAGGGTAGTTTTAGGAGTTCTACGAGAAAAGAAGTTATTTGCTAAACTGTCAAAGTGTGAATTTTGGTTAGAAGAGGTTAGTTTTCTTGGTCATGTGATTTCAAGAGATGGTGTTGCTGTTGATCCGTCTAAGATAGAAGCGGTATCTAAGTGGGAAGCTCCGAAGTCAGTTTCTGAGATAAGGAGTTTTCTTGGACTTGCAGGTTATTATAGGAAATTCATTGAGGGATTTTCTAAGTTGGCATTACCGTTGACGATGTTGACTAGAAAGGGGCAAGCTTTTGTTTGGGACTCAAAATGTGAAGAAGGTTTCCAAGAGTTAAAGAGAAGGTTGACTACTGCTCCTATTCTGATATTACCGAGTCCATCGGAACCATTTGAGGTTTACTGTGATGCTTCATTGTTGGGTTTGGGTGGTGTTTTGATGCAGAATAAGCAGGTTATAGCTTATGCTTCGAGACAGCTGAGGGTTCATGAGAGGAACTATCCGACACACGATTTAGAGTTGGCAGCCGTGGTATTTGTTCTGAAGTTATGGAGGCATTACTTGTACGGGTCAAGATTTGAGGTTTTCAGTGACCATAAAAGTTTAAAGTATTTGTTTGATCAGAAAGAGCTGAATATGAGACAGAGGAGATGGTTAGAGTTTCTGAAGGATTATGACTTTGGTTTGAATTACCATCCGGGTAAAGCAAACGTAGTGGCTGATGCATTGAGTCGGAAATCATTGCATATGTCTATGCTAATGGTTAAGGAATTGGATTTAATTGAGCAGTTTAGAGACTTGAGTTTGGTGTGTGAGAGTACTCACAATAGTGTTAGATTGGGAATGTTGAAATTAACGAGTAGTATTCTGGATGAGATCAGAGAGGGTCAGAAATCCGATGTGCTTTTGGTTGATAAGTTGACTCTAGTGAATCAAGGTCAAGGTGGTGAATTCAGAGTTGATGAGAATGGTGTTTTGAAATTTGGTAATCGGGTGTGTATTCCGGATGTTACCGAACTTAAGAAGAGTATTCTTGAGGAAGGACATCGTAGTGGCCTGAGTATTCATCCTGGGGCTACGAAGATGTATCATGATTTGAAGAAGTTATTTTGGTGGCCGGGAATGAAAAGAGAAATTGCGAGTTTTGTTTATTCTTGTTTGACTTGTCAGAAGTCAAAGATTGAGCATCAGAAGCCGTCTGGGCTAATGCAACCGTTGGCTATTCCAGAGTGGAAGTGGGATAGTATCAGTATGGATTTTGTTTCGGGTTTACCGAGGACAATTAAGAATTTTGAAGCCATTTGGGTGATTGTTGATAGATTGACGAAATCGGCTCATTTCATTCCGATCAGAATGGATTATCCGTTAGAGAGATTGGCTGAGCTGTATATTGAGAAAATTGTAAGCTTGCATGGCATTCCGTCGAGTATTGTTTCGGACAGAGATCCTAGATTTACATCGAAGTTTTGGGAAGGTTTGCAGAAGGCTTTGGGAACTAAGTTGAGATTGAGTTCTGCATATCATCCGCAGACTGATGGTCAGACTGAGAGGACGATTCAGTCACTGGAGGATCTTTTGAGGGCTTGTGTTTTGGAAAAGGGAGGTGCTTGGGATTGTTATTTGCCTTTGATTGAGTTTACCTACAACAATAGTTTTCATTCGAGCATTGGTATGGCACCGTTTGAAGCTTTGTATGGTAGGAGATGTCGGACGCCTTTATGTTGGTATGAGTCCGGTGAGAGTGCTGTGGTTGGACCGGAGATTGTTCAACAGACTACGGAAAAGATTAAGGTGATTCAGGAGAAGATGAGAATTGCTCAGAGTCGTCAGAAGAGTTATCACGACAAGAGGAGGAAGTCACTTGAGTTTCAAGAGGGAGATCATGTGTTTCTTCGTGTCACTCCGATAACTGGGGTTGGTCGAGCTTTGAAGTCGAAGAAGCTGACACCTCGATTTATTGGTCCTTATCAGATTTTGGAGAGGATAGGGGAGGTAGCCTATCGTATCGCTTTACCGCCGTCACTTGCGAATTTGCATGAGGTTTTTCATGTGTCTCAGTTGAGGAGATACATTCATGATCCGTCGCATGTGGTCCAAGTAGATGATGTACAGGTGAGAGATAACCTGACTGTTGAAACATCACCTATGAGGATCGAGGATCGAGAGTTGAAACAGTTGCGGGGTAAAGAGATTGCTTTGGTAAAGGTAGCTTGGGGAGGACCAGCAGGTGGCAATGTGACTTGGGAACTTGAGAGTCAGATGAAGGAGTCTTATCCGGAGTTATTCGCTTGAGGTATGTTTTCGAGGACGAAAACTCTTTTAGTGGGGGAGAGTTGTAACACCCCGATAAAAATAAGATAATTATTTAATTTAAGTTAATATTATGTTTATTAATTTAATTAAATAATTGGAATTATTGGAATATTATTATTATTATTATTATTATTATTGGAATAATAATTATTGGAAAATATATATATAAGTTGGAAATAAGGAAAAAAGAGTTCCATTTTGGTAAAAAGAGTTTTCACGTGAAAGCAGAGAAGCGGCTGAAAAGAGGAAAAGGGCAAAGAGGCAGAGCAAGAGGAAGAAGGTTGGAGAAGAGAAGAGCTTGAGGCTAAAGGATTGCCGGATTAACTCAGGTAAGGGGGGTTTATCGTCGTTTAATGGGTATTATGGGTTAACATGTAATGGGTAGTGATAAGCCGTTGATTTGACCCTAATTGGATTATGAATGTTGAAAAATTGTGATGAATAGGTGATGTGAAAACTGTAATTGAATCTGTATTTGTGTGAGTTGTGATTTCCCGAACGTATAGCTTTTTACGGAATCGGAATCGGAGGTCCGGAAGTCCTCCAACGGCGGAAAATGCGGAGAATTCTGCATTCTGCTCCGTGTTAGTGCAGGAACAGCTTTCTGTCTTGCGTTAACCGGTTAACCCAGGGTGTTAACCGGTTAACACTGTTAGGAATTGTGAGGTATTGCTGTTTTGCTTGCGTTAACCGGTTAACCCAGGGCGTTAACCGGTTAACACTGTTGTGGGTTGTGAAAATATTGCTGTTCTGTCTGCGTTAACCGGTTAACCCAGGGCGTTAACCGGTTAACACTGTTGAATTTTGCCAGAAAGCGTGTTCTGTGCTGCGTTAACCGGTTAACCCAGGGCGTTAACCGGTTAACACTGTTGGAAAAGTGAAAAATTAATATTTTAATGTTGTGAACATAATTGGTGATTGGCCTATATCGGTGTGTGATATAGTAGGGATTATTTCTCGTTGTTTTGAGTAGGATAGGTATTAGTAGAGTGTGCTAATACTGTGACTGAATTATTTGGCATGACATGATATAATTATGTGATAAATATGCTGATGATGTGTGAAAATATGCATAATGTTGTGAATGTATATATTATGTATGTAATTGTGGATGGACTGTTTTATGGCTTAGAGTATGAGCATATGTCCATTGTGGATTGTTGTTGATGTTGCATGCTAGGTGATTTGGCATAGCATAATGTGGCCTTTATGGTGGTAGCTAATTCCCACGGTGAGGAATTAGTGATGTTAGTCATTTTGGACTGTTGTTGATGTTTGCATGCTAGGTGATTAGCGTGCATAGCATGGCCCTTGGGGTGGTAGCTAATTCCCATGGTGAGGAATTAGTGATGTGAGTCACTAGGTCTCAAATGAGTGGGACTAGTGAGCTTGGTAGCCGTATCTGGATTTGGTCGGTGAAGTTGAACTATATGTTCACGAATAGTCGGTACCGCATGCATGGAGTCTCATTGCATAGTGTATGTATGGCGTATAATATGAATGGATGTATTCCAATATTATAAGTGTGTTTTGTGTTGGTGTTGAGCATGAATTGAGATTATACATGTGCTTTATGTTAGTGTTGAGTATGATGTTTGAGTTGATGTGCCGTTACTGAATGTGTGCTATGATTAGGGTGATGCAATGTGTTAAATTACTTAACATTGCATGATATTTATAATGCTTATTATATCGATTGAGGAACTCACCCTTACAACTATTTTTCAGGTAACGAGCAGTGATTGAGTAGGAGCTAGTGCTTGGAGTCTAGTGTAGTTCCTTAGTGGGTCATGCTCTGGTAGATGTAACATCGGGATGGGATGTTTTAATTGTTTTATTGTTGGTTGTTGAACCAGTTTACATGTAATGTGTTACATGTTTTGCATGATCGATTTGATCTCTATCCGCTGTGTATTGTGCAATGCTTTATGTTTTGAATTAAATAATGAGCATGACTAAATATTATGGTGAATGGTGTGAAATGATTGTGTGACACCCTTAATTGCATAATTACTCTGATTGATATATTGCTATTTTGATTAAATATTTGGGGTATTTTAGAAGGGTGTTACATTAGTGGTATCAGAGCATAGTCGGTCGAGTCGAGTCGTAATTATTCTGTTTCCCCTGTACGGGATGGGTGTTGTATAACCCTATCAGTACTTATTGTTTAGCTTGTTGGGTTTTCAGAATAGAGATGGCTGGAAGAGGTAGAGATGATGCTGCGATTGCTGAGGCTCTGGGTATGCTAGCTGGAGTACTTGGAGGGAATCCGAATGTTGTGGGAATGGGAGCTGCTCGTCAACTGAGTGAGTTCCAGAAGAACAATCCTCCAATGTTCAAGGGAGCATACGATCCAGATGGTGCTCAGAAGTGGTTGAAGGAGATCGAGAGAATCTTCCGAGTGACTGAGTGTGCCGATAACCAGAAGGTCAGGTTCGGTACGCATATGCTATCAGAAGAAGCAGATGATTGGTGGGTTGCTACCCGCACTGAGTTGGAATCTGCTGGGAATGCTGAGATCACTTGGGCTGTGTTCAGAGAGAGATTCCTGAGGAAGTATTTTCCAGAGGATGTTAGAGGAAAGAAAGAGATAGAGTTCTTGGAATTGAAGCAGGGCAATCGGTCTGTTACTGAGTATGCTGCTAAGTTCACAGAGCTGTCGAAGTATTACACTCCCTATGATGAGGCTACTGGGGAATTCTCAAAATGTGTGAAGTTTGAGAACGGGTTACGTCCCGAGATCAAGCAGGCTATTGGGTATCAGCGGATTAGAGTGTTTTCTGATTTGGTTGACTGTTGCAGAATTTTTGAACAGGATACCAAAACCAGAGCGGAGAGCTATCAGCAGAGGGTTGATAGGAAAGGCAAGAATCAGAATGATCGTGGGAAGCCGTATGCAGTTGGCAAAGGTTTCCAGAGACAGAATGGGATGAGGAGACCTAGTGGGGGAGACTCCAGTGCCCCTGCTAAGTGTTACAGATGTGGTCAGGCTGGACATCGTTTCCATGAGTGTACCAGTTCTGAGAAGAAGTGTTTCAAGTGTGGCAAAGGTGGTCACTTGGCTGCAGAGTGCCGGTTGAAGACTATGACTTGTTTCAACTGTGGAGAGGTGGGTCATATTAGCCCACAGTGTCCTAAGCCGAAGAAAGAGAACCAGTCGGGAGGCAAGGTCTTCGCTTTATCAGGTTCTGAGACTTTTGCAGATGATCGTTTGATCCGAGGTACGTGTTATATTAATGGCTTTCCTCTTGTAGCTATTATTGACACCGGTGCTACTCATTCCTTTATATCTTTGGATTGTGCTGTGAAACTTAAGTTAGAGATATCTGAGATGCATGGAAGTATGGTGATTGATACTCCTGCGAAGGGTTCAGTGACTACTACTTCAGTTTGCTTAAATTGTCCTTTGAGTATTTTTGGTAGAGACTTTGGAATAGACCTAGTGTGTCTTCCACTAGTGCAGATTGATGTTATCCTGGGTATGAACTGGTTGGTGTTTAACCGAGTTCATATCAACTGTTTTGATAAGACTGTGATCTTTCCTGAGATTGAGGAAGGAAAGAGTTTGTTTCTATCAGCAAGGCAGGTGAATGAGGCAGTAGTAGATGGGGCAGAGTTGTTTATGCTGTTAGCGACTTTGGAGGCTAAAGATAAACTGGTGATTTGCGATCTAGCTGTGGTGTGTGATTTTCCTGATGTGTTTCCTGAAGAAGTGAATGAATTACCGCCAGAGCGTGAAGTTGAGTTCTCGATTGATTTGGTACCTGGTACTAGGCCGATGTCGATGGCTCCGTACCGTATGTCTGCTGTTGAGTTAACTGAATTGAAGAGTCAGTTGGAAGATCTGTTGGATAAGAAATTTATTCGTCCGAGTGTGTCACCGTGGGGTGCACCAGTGTTATTGGTTAAGAAGAAAGAAGGTACTATGAGGTTGTGTGTGGACTACAGGCAACTGAATAAAGTGACGATCAAGAATCGGTATCCTTTGCCGAGGATTGATGATTTGATGGATCAGTTAGTTGGTGCGAGTGTGTTCAGCAAAATAGATTTGAGGTCGGGATATCATCAGATACGTGTGAAAACTGAGGATATTCAGAAGACTGCTTTCAGAACAAGGTATGGACATTATGAGTATTCTGTAATGCCTTTTGGTGTGACTAATGCGCCTGGAGTATTTATGGAGTATATGAATAGGATTTTCCATCCGTACCTAGATCAGTTTGTTGTGGTGTTTATTGATGATATTTTGGTGTATTCGAAATCTGAAGAAGAGCATGCTGAGCATTTGAGGGTAGTTTTAGGAGTTCTACGAGAAAAGAAGTTATTTGCTAAACTGTCAAAGTGTGAATTTTGGTTAGAAGAGGTTAGTTTTCTTGGTCATGTGATTTCAAGAGATGGTGTTGCTGTTGATCCGTCTAAGATAGAAGCGGTATCTAAGTGGGAAGCTCCGAAGTCAGTTTCTGAGATAAGGAGTTTTCTTGGACTTGCAGGTTATTATAGGAAATTCATTGAGGGATTTTCTAAGTTGGCATTACCGTTGACGATGTTGACTAGAAAGGGGCAAGCTTTTGTTTGGGACTCAAAATGTGAAGAAGGTTTCCAAGAGTTAAAGAGAAGGTTGACTACTGCTCCTATTCTGATATTACCGAGTCCATCGGAACCATTTGAGGTTTACTGTGATGCTTCATTGTTGGGTTTGGGTGGTGTTTTGATGCAGAATAAGCAGGTTATAGCTTATGCTTCGAGACAGCTGAGGGTTCATGAGAGGAACTATCCGACACACGATTTAGAGTTGGCAGCCGTGGTATTTGTTCTGAAGTTATGGAGGCATTACTTGTACGGGTCAAGATTTGAGGTTTTCAGTGACCATAAAAGTTTAAAGTATTTGTTTGATCAGAAAGAGCTGAATATGAGACAGAGGAGATGGTTAGAGTTTCTGAAGGATTATGACTTTGGTTTGAATTACCATCCGGGTAAAGCAAACGTAGTGGCTGATGCATTGAGTCGGAAATCATTGCATATGTCTATGCTAATGGTTAAGGAATTGGATTTAATTGAGCAGTTTAGAGACTTGAGTTTGGTGTGTGAGAGTACTCACAATAGTGTTAGATTGGGAATGTTGAAATTAACGAGTAGTATTCTGGATGAGATCAGAGAGGGTCAGAAATCCGATGTGCTTTTGGTTGATAAGTTGACTCTAGTGAATCAAGGTCAAGGTGGTGAATTCAGAGTTGATGAGAATGGTGTTTTGAAATTTGGTAATCGGGTGTGTATTCCGGATGTTACCGAACTTAAGAAGAGTATTCTTGAGGAAGGACATCGTAGTGGCCTGAGTATTCATCCTGGGGCTACGAAGATGTATCATGATTTGAAGAAGTTATTTTGGTGGCCGGGAATGAAAAGAGAAATTGCGAGTTTTGTTTATTCTTGTTTGACTTGTCAGAAGTCAAAGATTGAGCATCAGAAGCCGTCTGGGCTAATGCAACCGTTGGCTATTCCAGAGTGGAAGTGGGATAGTATCAGTATGGATTTTGTTTCGGGTTTACCGAGGACAATTAAGAATTTTGAAGCCATTTGGGTGATTGTTGATAGATTGACGAAATCGGCTCATTTCATTCCGATCAGAATGGATTATCCGTTAGAGAGATTGGCTGAGCTGTATATTGAGAAAATTGTAAGCTTGCATGGCATTCCGTCGAGTATTGTTTCGGACAGAGATCCTAGATTTACATCGAAGTTTTGGGAAGGTTTGCAGAAGGCTTTGGGAACTAAGTTGAGATTGAGTTCTGCATATCATCCGCAGACTGATGGTCAGACTGAGAGGACGATTCAGTCACTGGAGGATCTTTTGAGGGCTTGTGTTTTGGAAAAGGGAGGTGCTTGGGATTGTTATTTGCCTTTGATTGAGTTTACCTACAACAATAGTTTTCATTCGAGCATTGGTATGGCACCGTTTGAAGCTTTGTAT
Organism: Lathyrus oleraceus; assembly: GCF_024323335.1. NCBI lineage: Eukaryota > Viridiplantae > Streptophyta > Magnoliopsida > Fabales > Fabaceae > Lathyrus > Lathyrus oleraceus. The sequence continues at coordinate 93,330,296 of NC_066583.1, forward strand.
GGTAGGAGATGTCGGACGCCTTTATGTTGGTATGAGTCCGGTGAGAGTGCTGTGGTTGGACCGGAGATTGTTCAACAGACTACGGAAAAGATTAAGGTGATTCAGGAGAAGATGAGAATTGCTCAGAGTCGTCAGAAGAGTTATCACGACAAGAGGAGGAAGTCACTTGAGTTTCAAGAGGGAGATCATGTGTTTCTTCGTGTCACTCCGATAACTGGGGTTGGTCGAGCTTTGAAGTCGAAGAAGCTGACACCTCGATTTATTGGTCCTTATCAGATTTTGGAGAGGATAGGGGAGGTAGCCTATCGTATCGCTTTACCGCCGTCACTTGCGAATTTGCATGAGGTTTTTCATGTGTCTCAGTTGAGGAGATACATTCATGATCCGTCGCATGTGGTCCAAGTAGATGATGTACAGGTGAGAGATAACCTGACTGTTGAAACATCACCTATGAGGATCGAGGATCGAGAGTTGAAACAGTTGCGGGGTAAAGAGATTGCTTTGGTAAAGGTAGCTTGGGGAGGACCAGCAGGTGGCAATGTGACTTGGGAACTTGAGAGTCAGATGAAGGAGTCTTATCCGGAGTTATTCGCTTGAGGTATGTTTTCGAGGACGAAAACTCTTTTAGTGGGGGAGAGTTGTAACACCCCGATAAAAATAAGATAATTATTTAATTTAAGTTAATATTATGTTTATTAATTTAATTAAATAATTGGAATTATTGGAATATTATTATTATTATTATTATTATTATTGGAATAATAATTATTGGAAAATATATATAAGTTGGAAATAAGGAAAAAAGAGTTCCATTTTGGTAAAAAGAGTTTTCACGTGAAAGCAGAGAAGCGGCTGAAAAGAGGAAAAGGGCAAAGAGGCAGAGCAAGAGGAAGAAGGTTGGAGAAGAGAAGAGCTTGAGGCTAAAGGATTGCCGGATTAACTCAGGTAAGGGGGGTTTATCGTCGTTTAATGGGTATTATGGGTTAACATGTAATGGGTAGTGATAAGCCGTTGATTTGACCCTAATTGGATTATGAATGTTGAAAAATTGTGATGAATAGGTGATGTGAAAACTGTAATTGAATCTGTATTTGTGTGAGTTGTGATTTCCCGAACGTATAGCTTTTTACGGAATCGGAATCGGAGGTCCGGAAGTCCTCCAACGGCGGAAAATGCGGAGAATTCTGCATTCTGCTCCGTGTTAGCGCAGGAACAACTTTCTGTCTTGCGTTAATCGGTTAACCCAGGGTGTTAACCGGTTAACACTGTTAGGAATTGTGAGGTATTGCTGTTTTGCTTGCGTTAACCGGTTAACCCAGGGCGTTAACCGGTTAACACTGTTGTGGGTTGTGAAAATATTGTTGTTCTGTCTGCGTTAACCGGTTAACCCAGGGCGTTAACCGGTTAACACTGTTGAATTTTGCCAGAAAGCGTGTTCTGTGCTGCGTTAACCGGTTAACCCAGGGCGTTAACCGGTTAACACTGTTGGAAAAGTGAAAAATTAATATTTTAATGTTGTGAACATAATTGGTGATTGGCCTATATCGGTGTGTGATATAGTAGGGATTATTTCTCGTTGTTTTGAGTAGGATAGGTATTAGTAGAGTGTGCTAATACTGTGACTGAATTATTTGGCATGACATGATATAATTATGTGATAAATATGCTGATGATGTGTGAAAATATGCATAATGTTGTGAATGTATATATTATGTATGTAATTGTGGATGGACTGTTTTATGGCTTAGAGTATGAGCATATGTCCATTGTGGATTGTTGTTGATGTTGCATGCTAGGTGATTTGGCATAGCATAATGTGGCCTTTATGGTGGTAGCTAATTCCCATGGTGAGGAATTAGTGATGTTAGTCATTTTGGACTGTTGTTGATGTTTGCATGCTAGGTGATTAGCGTGCATAGCATGGCCCTTGGGGTGGTAGCTAATTCCCATGGTGAGGAATTAGTGATGTGAGTCACTAGGTCTCAAATGAGTGGGACTAGTGAGCTTGGTAGCCGTACCTGAATTTGGTCGGTGAAGTTGAACTATATGTTCACGAATAGTCGGTACCGCATGCATGGAGTCTCATTGCATAGTGTATGTATGGCGTATAATATGAATGGATGTATTCCAATATTATAAGTGTGTTTTGTGTTGGTGTTGAGCATGAATTGAGATTATACGTGTGCTTTATGTTAGTGTTGAGTATGATGTTTGAGTTGATGTGCCGTTACTGAATGTGTGCTATGATTAGGGTGATGAAATGTGTTAAATTACTTAACATTGCATGATATTTATAATGCTTATTATATCGATTGAGGAACTCACCCTTACAACTATTTTTCAGGTAACGAGCAGTGATTGAGTAGGAGCTAGTGCTTGGAGTCTAGTGTAGTTCCTTAGTGGGTCATGCTCTGGTAGATGTAACATCGGGATGGGATGTTTTAATTGTTTTATTGTTGGTTGTTGAACCAGTTTACATGTAATGTGTTACATGTTTTGCATGATCGATTTGATCTCTATCCGCTGTGTATTGTGCAATGCTTTATGTTTTGAATTAAATAATGAGCATGACTAAATATTATGGTGAATGGTGTGAAATGATTGTGTGACACCCTTAATTGCATAATTACTCTGATTGATATATTGCTATTTTGATTAAATATTTGGGGTATTTTAGAAGGGTGTTACATTCATGCTTTTGTACACCTGCTTGCATGCATCTAATGTATCTATTGGATCTGTTTGTTTGTTTGTTGGGATGGGATGTTCTATGAGAGATAAGCCCGTTACCCAGGCTTGAGTGTACACACAGGTTTTAGAGTGGATGATCATGAGGCTTGCGTGGCATGTTGCTACGTTAAGTCGTTCGTGAAGAACCACACCCAGACGAGGTTTCTTTTGGATATATTATGTCCTACGGATGTTCCGTAACGACATGGTGTTCCTTTAGAAATCGTCGACTCTGGTGACCATTTCCCGAGAACTCAGTCGAGGCCTTTCCTCCGAGACGTGATTATGTTAGCTCTGGTGGGCGCATTCTCGCTAATCAATCCGAGGACCCCGAGACTGGGAACTTGCTTTAGGATGTCCTGTTGAGAGGAGTCAGTGGAGGTCTTTTATCCCGTAATAATGCCAAACCTTCAGTGGTAAACGTATTATTCGCGACTGAAGGGCTGAAGCTGACGAACTTCTGTTCTTAGAACCTACCAGTGAGGGGTGGGCTAAATTCAGGAAACCTTAACCTCCAACCAACCCGGTTTTCTGGAGCAGAGTTTTGGTCTTGTATTATATTCCTCAGTGAATTTCTCTCCAGGAAGTGCAACCTGACAGATGTTCAAGCGGATCCATCAATTCTGATTGACATGCCTTTGCATTGCATAACATCATCTGCATATTTGCATCCAACATCTCATGCTTATTCATTTGCAGGGTATTCCCTTTCAAAACGGGGGTGCCTTAAAACTGAACAAGCAGTGCATCGCATACCATGCATATTAACCCTTGTCTGTTTTGCAGGTGTCACCGCAGTGTCTAATGTTTGTTCCCTGTATCAGGCAGTTATTGGTCCCAAGCGAGTTCACAGATACCCGACAAAGGAAAACCGTCCACGACTAGCGATGGACCAAGTACAGAAAGAGCTGGCTGATATGCGTGAAAGGATGGATCAGTTCATGACATTGATGACTGGTATGGCAGCAGGTCAAGAAAAGATGAGGGAATTGGTTGGGCAACCGAGGCCTGAGGTGGAGATACTAAATGCTGAGGGAAACCCTGGTAACCCTGGGAACGCTGATAACCCTGTGAACACTGGTAACGCGGGTAACGCAAATGCTGATGGAAACCCGGTAATGTTGGCAACACAGGGAATGTTGGAAATGGTATTGGCGGAAGGTACAATGTGAATCAAGGAATTCGGATTAACGGGCACCCCGTTACTGAAGATTATCAGTATGATCAATTTTCTTTGCACGACGAGGCCCTCGAGACCACTCGCCGTATGGATGAGCTTGCTGAGAAGCTCAAATCTTTGGAGTCTCAAAATTCCTTAGGCTTTGATGTCACAAATCTTGGTCTGGTTCAGGGAGTAAGGATTCCTCACAAGTTCAAACCCCCTACTTTTGAGAAATACAACGGGGCTTCTTGCCCACGCACTCATCTCCAATCTTATTTGGGAAGGTTGGGAGCTCACACGGAAGATGAAAAGCTGTGGATGTACTATTTTGAAGACAGTCTAACTGGAGCTTCTCGTGAATGGTATTCTCATTTGTCTCGTACTACCATCAAGAGCTGGAAAGACTTGGCAGAGGCTTTTGTCAAGCAATATCAATACAACTTGGACATGGCTCCAAATCGGACCTTGTTGCAAGGTATGTCCCAGACTGCCAAGGAGACCTTTAGAGAATATGCTCAGCGTTGGAGACAGATTAATGCGTCCGTCCAACCCCCTATGTCTGAAAGGGAGATGGCGGACATGTTCATGAACACTCTTCAAGGCAATTATATTGAGAGATTGGCTGCTTGCCCGTCAATCAGCTTTGCAGAGATAGTAATTGCTGGAGAAAGAATCGAGAGTCTGTTGAAGATGGGCCGAATTCAAGACAATAGTGTTTCCAACCCATCAGGTCCCAAGAGACCGTTTGCTGGTAACGGTCAGCGAAGAAAAGAAGGCGAGGCAAGCATTGTGTATGCCGGCAGAGGCAGGAGTAAAGGACGCCCCAATTATTATCAAGATCAAGTGGCCGCAATCACTATTCCAACACCTGTTCCTCAACCGCAATATCATCCGCAACAACAACCCAGGTACAACAATCAACAACAAGGAGGTAATCCGGGTCAGCAGAGACACTATCAGCAACGTCCAAGGCAGACGGACCGGGTCATCGAGCCAATCCCAATGCCTTATTCAGTATTACTTACCAAGCTGATTGACATGAATCTGGTTACATTGAGAACTCTGGCCCCACCAATCGATCCCAATAATTTTCCTAGAGGTTATGATGTCAACGCCAGATGCGCTTTTCACTCCAACGCACCTGGCCATACTACAGATAATTGCAAGGCTCTCCAGTTAAAGGTACAAGATTTGAGAGATGCCCAGGCTATCAATTTTGCTCCGGTGCCTAATGTTATCCAGAACCCGATGCCGGCTCACGGCGGGCAGAGGATTAATGTTGTTGATAGTGGGGAAACTTTGAATTTGGTTTCTGATGTGACTAAGGTGAAGAGTTCGCTATCGGTGGTTAAAGATTGACTTCTGAAAGGACAGATTTTCCCGGGCTGTGGGGAAGAATGCATAAATTGTCAAGCTGCCGAAAACGGATGTGACAGTTTGAGAAGGGGTATTCAGCAGCTGATAGATGAAGGTTGTCTTCAGTTCGATCAGGCCCGTCCGGTGAAGAATGATGTATCGACGGTGACGTTTTATTTCACTCCTGAAGAAATATATGTTCCCGAGAGACTCGCTCCGACAACAATATATTTCCCAGAAAGTACAAAACCAGCAGCGGTGAACATCGAAAGTTCAGCACCAGTCGCAATTTACTCTAACAGCCCTCAACCGACTTTGGTTGGTCCAATCACCATCACGATACCAGGACCCGTTCCATATGAGAAAGACAGTGCTATCCCGTGGCACTATGGGGCTGATATCTACTGCCAGGGGCAGAAAGTTAACGAAGAAGACATTGACATTGGTAGCTCCGCTGTAGACAATGTTGGAGGGGTTGGTGGCTTCACTCGCAGTGGACGCCCATTTGCACCATCAACATTACGCGCGAATACTGAAGCCGAGGCAGCTGCCAAGGCTAAAGGGAAACAGGTATCCACCGAAGAGGTTACTACTGAGGAAGATCCTCCTAAGACCGCATTCGAGAAGGAAGTGGATGAGTTTATGAGGATTATCAAGAAAAGTGACTACAAGGTAGTCGACCAGCTAAATCAGACACCCTCAAAGATCTCCATTCTCTCACTATTGTTGTGCTCTGAGGCGCACAAAGCAGCCTTGTTGAAAGTACTGAATATGGCCTATGTTCCACCGGAGATAACTGTTAACCAGCTGGAGTCGGTAGTTTCCAATGTAAACGCTAGCCGGGGGCTAGGTTTCACCGATAATGACCTGACACCTGAGGGCAGGAATCACAACAAAGCCTTGCATATCACAATGGAGTGCAAAGGGGTGATGCTTTCCCATGTTTTGGTTGATACAGGCTCTTCTCTGAATGTTCTTCCAAAGAAAGCCTTAATGAAGTTGGATTGCGATGACACCATCCTGAGGCCAAGTAACTTAGTTGTGAGGGCTTTTGATGGCTCTAAGAGAGCTGTTTTTGGCGAAGTTGAGTTGCCAGTTAAGATTGGACCGCAGGTGTTCAAGAGCACCTTTTATGTGATGGATATCCAGCCTGCCTACAGCTGTCTGCTAGGTCGGCCTTGGATTCATGCTGCCGGTGCTGTTACTTCTACCCTCCACCAGAAGCTCAAATATGAACTAGAAGGTCAGATCGTCACTGTATGTGGTGAAGAGGATATTTTTGTTAGCCACCTGTCTACATTTAAGTATGTAGAGATGGATGGCGAGATGCATGAGATGCTGTGTCAGGGCTTCGAAACTACAAACATCAATGAGGTCGCGCCCGAAGCTGTCTTTTCACCTGAGTTTGAGAAGGTCGGGACTTCTATCTCTTCATACAAGCAAGTTGTCGAAGTGGTTAAAGCTGGTAATGCCCAAGGCTGGGGCAAATTTGTGGAGCCAGTCATCAAAGAAGACAAGTTTGGATTAGGGTATGCTCCGGGATCTCAGAAGAATGAAACCGGTACTCTCTCCAGCGGGGGTTTGGTTTCCCCCCACATCGTCAATGCTGCAGATGAAGATAAGGCTGACAGCGACTGTGACTTAGATAGCTGGATTCGCCCGTGTGTCCCGGGAGAAAAGCTCGACAATTGGTCGTCTAAAAAAACCGTCTGGGTTACTCTGCTGAAAGAGTGATTTTTATTGTTTTCCTTTATTACATGCATAATAAAGTCTTACACTTTGCCCAAGGTGTAACGGCTCATTTGTAGGGCCATCCATTTAGTTACGTTTCACAATTATTTTTATCATCAATAAAGGACGGCTTTTGCAAACAATTTTGTGTTCTCTTTCTTTCAGTTTTTTTTACTTTTTACAAAAAAAAATGGCAATGTTTCTTTTTTCGTTTTTCCTTTCTTTCAAAAAAAAAACTCTCATTCTAAGGTAAAGCATGATCCTCCATCATGTAGAGCCGACCACTCGGATCTCACTGCTAACGACACTACTATGGCCAAGTATGACTTCGACAATCCTATCTATCAAGCCGAAGAAGGGGCTGAGGAAGATTGTGAATTGCCTGAAGGGTTAGCCAGATTGTTGAAACAGGAGGACCGAGCTATTACACCTTATCAGGAGGTGGTTGAGACCATCAACGTTGGTACCGAAGACGACAAGAAAGAGATCAAGATCGAGGCCAGTCTACAGGCCGAGAGGAAAGACCGTTGATCATGTACTTGACTGTGTTAGAAAGGTCAATGGGTTGTGTGCTCGGTCAGCATGACGAGTCAGGTCGAAAAGAGCATGCAATATACTACCTTAGCAAAAGTTTACCGACTGTGAACAAAGATACTCATTGCTCGAGAAAACTTGCCGCGCTTTGGCATGGGCTGCTCGCCGACTAAGACAGTATATGTTGACTCACACGACTCTATTGATATAAAAAATGGATCCAGTCAAGTATATTTTTGAAAAGCCATCACTTACCGGAAAGGTTACTAGGTGACAAATGATACTGACAGAGTATGACATCCAATACACTTCACAAAAAGCCATCAAGGGAAGTGTCTTATCAGACTATCTTGCAGAGCAACCGATTGATGATTACCAACCTATGAGGTTTGACTTTCCTGATGAGGACATCATGTTTCTCAAATCGAAAGAATGAGAGGAACCACCCCCGGAGGAGGGGCCTGACCCTGAATCCAAATGGGTTATGATGTTTGATGGGGCGGTCCACGTCAATGGTCGCGGAGTTGGTATAGTGTTGATCACACCGGAAGGGGGTTCATATGCCATTCGGTGCCAGAATAACTTTTCCCTGCACCAACAATGAAGCCGAATACGAAGCTTGTATCCTAAGACTTGAGGAAGCCGTCAATATACAGATTAAAACCCTGGATGTATACGGGGATTCAACTTTGGTCATCAATCAAACCAACGGGAAATGGTGCTATGCTGGAACTACGTACCCAGAATTGACGTATCTCGGTCAGAGACGAATGAAGAAAGCATTTGGTCAGAAAGTGCGCCCTCGGGGGTATCAAGTAGGTGAATTGGTACTCAAAATATTTCTTCCTCACAACACAGATCACAGGGGCAAATGGACACCGAACTATGAGGGTCCGTACGTGGTTAAAAGGATTTTCTATGGCGGAGTTTTGATGCTAACAACCATGGATGGCGAAGGATTCCCGTCCCCTATTAACTCAGACACAGTTAAAAAAAAAATACTTCGCATAAAATAGACCCGCTGGACAGTAAAAAGAATAGTCCAGGCAAAAAAGGGGCATCCCGACGAACCAAAAAAAAGAGAATAAAGAGGTTCGGGCAAAAGTTAGGGATATAAAAAAAGAGTACACCCGGTGAGTCGAAAACCCAAAAGGGCGGCTCAGGCAAAAATGGGTATCCCGATGGATTGAAAACCCGAAAAGGGGGCGATCCAGGCAAAAGTTAGGGAATAAGCGAATGACTGTGATCTGAGTTCATCAGTGTTATATCACCGTTTCATTCAATCCAGCAATCTTCGAAGGTTAAAGATCGACTAATCATCCACTTCAGAAAGCAAGATGAGCAGAGCGTCTTGAGGACATACGAGTCATAGCAGAGTCGAAACTCAGTGGGACCCCGTATCCCCGTTGTCATTAGGATAGTTCTCTTTTTATAGCGATCACCTCTTTTCAGGGATCAGCTTCCTGATACCCTCGCCCATTCCTGGCACAAATTTCCTCCCCATTAAGAGTCGAATAATTCAGTTAAAGAGCCTCTTTATTTTTCATTTATCAGTTTGTTTGTAAAAATATCCGAATTTTTGATAAAACATATTGCATATGAACATAATGGTGGCTTTTGCAGATGATTTGCACAGGAAAACATTTAAAATTGCTTTGAATGTGCTTAATCCCGAACGGTGAATTCAAACCGAGTAATTCCCCCGAGGCATATGTGTATTTTTGGTTGCAGGTCACAGGAATCGGATACCAAGTCATGAATCCTCATCCCCAAGCAGTTGACAAAGTCTCTCCTCAGCAGAGCATGTTCCCCAACAGAGTTGACAGTATCCAGACTGTCTATCCCCATTAGAGTTGACAGTATCCAGACTATATATCCCTAGTGGAGTTGACAGTGTCAGACTGTATCTTCCTAGCAACAGCGGAGTGGTTGCATAACCAACAAATGAGAGGGTGGCGTTCCTAGTGTTCATCTCATTCCCCAGCAGATTATTTTTAATAGATTTGTTAATCCCCAGCTTGAGGGCGATTAGCAAGTTCATATCCCCAGCAAAGGCCGTTTCCTACGACATTTCCCCAAGAAGTGTTTTCCCCACAGACTCTCCTCACAGAGCCTCGCCGAACAAAGTTTCCATAGTTGATACTCCCCTCGCAAGGTCAACTTTTCAAGCAGCCAATTTATTTTTGGTGGCTCATTGGTCCCGGAAGACGGATCATTCCCCACAGAGCATTCAAGGATTGATACAGCGATCTGTTCCCTACCGGAGTTTGCTTCCCCAAGCAGATTTCTTTTTACACCATGCATAACATTTGCATTTGCATGCATATCATATCAAGCATACACATAAGCTGATAAACAGGTTCTTCCAAGCAGACTGAAGAATTACTTTACAACCAAGGTCATGAGATCCAGCTAGAGGATCAAGCGTGAGTGATCCAGCCTGAGGGTCATTTCGAAGATTCAGCCTGAGAATCGTGTTCCAGTGATCCAGCCTGAGGGTCATTTCGAAGATTCCCCAGTGAAGTCGCCTACAAGCTTTATTTCCCCAGCAAGTCTAATTGAGGAGTCGTTACAACATGTTCTAGCCCGAAGAATATGTACGAAGCCCAAAAGTGGAATATGCTCGAAGCTGCATATCTAATATGAAGGTTGGGTGTAGATTTCAAAAGAGGGTCAACCAGCGCATGCCTCAAATGCGGGATCCTAATGATGGGAATTTATCATCAAAACAATCCAGATCTAGCCAGAAGATTGAAATAGATTCAGCAAGAGAATCGAAACAATTCAGATCTAGCCAGAAGATCGAAGTAGATTCAGCCAGAGAATCAAAGGAAATAGATTCAGCCAGAGAATCGAAACAAAGGAGATCTAGCCAAAAGATCAAAGAAGATCTAGCCAGAAGATCGAAGTCAGGTCTAGCCCGAAGACCGGAAATAGATTCAGCCAGAGAATCGAAACAATTCAGATCTAGCCAGAAGATCGAAGTAGATTCAGCCAGAGAATCAAAGGAAATAGATTCAGCCAGAGAATCGAAACGGAGGAGATCTAGCCAGAAGATCGAAGAAGATTTAGCCAGAAGATCAAAATCGTATCCAGCCCGAGGATCAAAATTAATATCCAACCAGAGGACTAAATTGAGTATAGGTTCAGCCAGAGGATCGAAACTCCAGATTAAGCCAGAGGATCGGAAGAAAAATAAACAACACAGTGTATTTCCGCGTTTTTGTGGTGTTCTCGGAGCGCAAATTTTCGGTCTATCTTTGGTATTCAATCACAGCTCACCCCGTTTATCTGATAAGCTGTTCGCTTTCATCCTACTCGGTTTAGCTGATGATTAAATAGGGGCAGCTGTAACACCCCAAAATTTGCCCTCCTCATTCATGCATTCATTTAGCATTTCATATTGCATTTCATCATGTCAATCAGAATTAGATCCGGAAAAAAAAAAACGAAAAAAAGGAAAAAAAAAAAATTTACAAAATAAATAAATAAATAAAAATAATAATAATAAAATAAATAAAATATAATAAAAAATTTTGGACTTGGGTCTCTCTCATTTGAGCCCACAAAACCATGAAATTCAGTCTATAAATACCAAGGCTTCACTTGAGAAAAAGGAGGAGAAGCAAAATACTCTGAGGTTTCCTTGAAACAAAACCCTAAACCTGGAGAGAAACCTGACAGAGAACTCAGAGTAACCCCCAGGCAGCTCTGAAAAATTCAATCTGACTCACACACTTTCATTGCCTTGCAAACCCAGCCGTGCCATTTGATTTCAACCGGTCTCTCCCATCAGGTTTGCCTCATTCCCATGATTTTATGCTCTTAATTTGGATCATCTGAATGTATGAGGTATGATGGATGAATTTCCTTATGTTTTTGCCCACATGTTTAATTATGCATGAATGGGTGAAACATATGCCTTGAATGTTTAATCACATGATTTCTGAAATGTATGCCACAGGGTTTGAGGTTTCTGAAACCATACTGTTATTCATGAAAAAAATGCTTATGGTGTTTCACTAACCCTTTTGTTGAGTTTTTGTGAGGGCTCACATGACTTTTGCAGGGATAACTTGCGTGGTTTCCCACTTTATTTGTGGGATAACCCCTGGAGGTTCATTCCGATTACCTGTACTGACCCAGTTTCTTTGATGATGTTAGCTTGGAAGGATCTCAGGGTTTCCAATTCCTCTAATTGCTGTTACTTCGGATCTTTATCCGCGTGGTACTTTTACATTTTTCCCGCATTTTACTGCTTTCCTAGCGGGAAGACCACGATAGGAGGCATTTGTTTTCTTTTGTTTATTTACTTCTGAGCCCCTTATTGGCACATTTACTTTATACATGTTTGTTTTGTATGTGTTCGTATCCCTGCAGGTAGCGCGGTTCCTTCGTCAAGGACTGCCTTTTTGCCCTTGAGCATCCCAAACCCTAAAACCCAAAGCAACACGTTAACTCCTTCTACTACAGGCGAGTAAATCTCCAAAGGTCGAGCATCCGGTAGATTGCGTAGTGACGTCGTTCGTCCAAAACCCAATCCATAACCCCGTAGTTAGCCGAACTACGTTTTGCTCTGATTCTCAGGCCAGATGAGATACGTAGGCATAAGACGCGATGTCTTAGTGAGCACACATCCCCCTAACCCATAGGTCAGCCGAGCTACGAAGACTCTGATTCTCATATTCAGATGAGATACGTATGCAGTGGATGCGACATCCGCGCGAGTCATTTTCATTTAACCCTTTTTTTTTTGTAAACAGCACAAGATAAACTCACACCCTTTAGACAAGAACTACAAAAGTGGATCCCGTAGAGTACTACGGATGCGTAGGGGTGCTAATACCTTCCCTTCGCATAACCGACTCCCGAACCCAAGATTTGGTTGCGAGACCCCGTCTTGTCCTTTCCTTTTCCAGGTTTACTTCGAGCGTTTCCTTTCCCTCCTTTGGGATGAATAACGCACGGTGGCGACTCTTCTGTCTTTTTCTTTCGCCGGTTGTTTTTTTTGCGCACTGTATTTTTCAGGTTGCGACAGCTGGCCATACCATTGAGAAATGCAAGTTTAGGAGATTTCTTGTTCCTAAAGGTATTTATCAATGGAAGCCAAAAGGCAACCATGTTAGCACTTACCCACTTGGACCCAATGAAAATTGGGTACCAACTTCTCTATTTTGATATTGTAGGATGAGTGCCTTGCTTCCGTAGATAGGAGATGGTTTCTTGACAGCGGTTGCTCAAGGCACATGACTGGTGACATATCGCTTTTTATAGATTTCAAAGCAAAGAAGAAGGGATATGTTACTTATGGAGACAATAACAAATGAGCTATACTTGGCAAAGGTAGTGTAGGTAATCCCTCTACCACTACTATTTCTGATGTCCATTTAGTAGAGGGGCTTAAACACAATTTGTTAAGCATAAGTCAATTGTGTGACAAGGGCTATAAAGTTTCTTTCACAAAAACTTGTTGCATAATTGAACATGCTGAACAGAATGTTGTGTTTAAGGGAGTAAGAGTAAACAATATCTATATGCTTGACCTTTTTGATGTATCTTTAACAAGTACTAAATGTATAGTTACCTTGAATGATGATTCTTGGCTTTGGCATAGACGTTTAGCGCATGTTAATTTCGATTTGCTTAATAAGGTTGTATCTAAGGATCTAGTAGTCGGTCTTCCAAAAATAAAATTTTCAAAAGACCACCTATGTGACGCGTGCCAAATGGGAAAGCAAACGAGGGTCTCTTTTAAATCTAAAAGTGTAATTTCAACTTCACGACCCCTTGAGCTTCTCCATATGGATCTCTTTGGACCTTCTAGGACAAAGAGCTTAGGTGGAAATTATTATGGTTTTGTAATCGTTGACGACTATTCTAGATTTACATGGACTATATTCCTTCATAGCAAAGATGAAACTTTTTCTGCTTTTAAGAATTTTGCAAATCTGTCCCAAAACAAAATGAACTCCAAAATAGTTACAATTCGTAGCGATCATGGTGGTGAATTTCAAAACTATCACTTTGATAAGTACTGTGACAAGTATGGTATTGAGCATAACTTTTCAGCTCCTCGAACTCCACAACAAAATGGCGTTGTGGAGCGTAAAAATCGTGTTTTAGAGGAGTTGGCAAGAACAATGCTAAATGAGGGTGGATTACCAAAATACTTTTGGCCTGATGCAGTTAGCACAGCTTGTTATGTTTTAAACAGGATCTTAATTCGTCCTATTTTAAATAAAACTCCTTATGAGCTTTTAAAAGGAAGAAAGCCAAACTTGTCACATCTTCACGTATTCGGTTGTAAGTGTTTTGTTTTGAATAATGGTAAGGAAAATATTGGGAAGTTTGATGCAAAAGAGGATGAAGGTATCTTTCTTGGATACTCACAATCAAGTAAAGCATATAGAGTGTATAATAAGCGTTTACTTACAGTTGAAGAATCTGTCCATGTTTCTTTTGATGAGTCTTATCCAAAAAATGTCGGAAAAAGTATTTCTTTTGATGACTCAGGTGTATCTACAGAAGACATGCTCAAGGAAGCTGTTACGGAAACTGATCAATCCATAACAGCTGCCCATGAGAAGGAGGAAGATACTAGTCATGAAGAAGATGAGTAAGAAAGGACAGCTGAAGTGAATGACCTTCCACCAGCTTGGAAATCTTCAAAAGACCATCCTATTGACAACATCTTGGGAGATATTTCAAAGGGAGTAATGACTCGTTCTAAGATAAGTAATTTTTGTTCTCACTTCGCGTTTGTTTCACAATTAGAACCTAAAAATGCCAAAGAGGCCTTGATTGATGAATGTTGGCTAATGGCCATGCAAGAAGAGCTTAATCAATTTAAAAGAAATGACGTTTGTGAACTTGTCCCTCGTCCGCAAGATCATCATATCATAGGTACTAAATGGGTTTTTAGAAATAAGCTTGATGAAAACGGAGTGATAACTAGGAACAAGGCACGTTTAGTAGCACAAGGGTATAACCAAGAGAAGGGCATAGACTATGAGGAAACTTATGCTCCAGTTGCTCGCCTTGAAGCTATACGTCTCTTGCTTACCTATGCGTGTTCTAATGATTTTAAGCTTTACCAAATGGACGTAAAGAGTGCGTTTCTAAATGATGTCATAAATGAAGAGGTATATGTCTCACAACCTCCTGGTTTTGAGAATGCTGAAAATCCAGATTATGTTTACAAATTAAAACGAGCTTTGTATGGTCTTAAACAAGCCCCTCGGGTTTGGTATGAAAGGCTTAGCAAATTTCTAATTGATCATGGATATTCAAGAGGTAAAGTGGATAATACTCTCTTTATTAAACACAAGGGAAAGCACATTCTTTTAGTTCAAGTTTATGTAGACGATATAATTTTTGGTTCAACTAACATACACTTGGTCGAAGAATTTTCTAAGGTTATGCAGGGTGAATTTGAGATGAGTCTTATAGGGGAGCTGAATTACTTCCTAGATCTTCAGATAAAGCAACTTGATGAGGGTACAGCAGTATGTCAAACAAAGTATTGCAGAGAACTACTCAAGCGCTTTGGAATGAACGACTCAAAATCAATTGACACCCATATGCCTACCAACGGAAATCTAGATAAAGATGAGCATGGTAAGAGTGTAGATGTCAAAAAGTTTAGAGGTATGATCGGGTCTCTTCTGTATCTTTCTGCTTCTAGACCTGACATCATGTTTAGTGTTTGTATGTGTGCACGATATCAATCAAATCCTAAGGAATCACACTTGAAAGCTGTTAAGCGTATATTTAGATATCTTCATGGAACATCTAAATATGGGCTTTGGTATTCCAAAGGAAGTGATTGTAGCTTAGTAGGTTACTCCGATTCTGATTTTGCTGGCTGCAAATCAGATAGGAAAAGCACGAGTGGTACATGTCACTTGTTTTCAAACTCCTTGGTAAGTTGGCATAGCAAAAAGCAGGTATCTGTGGCTTTGTCAACTGCAGAGGCTGAGTACGTTGCAGCCGGTAGTTGTTGCGCTCAGATTTTGTAGCTAAAGCAACAACTACAAGACTTTAACATTCAACTCAAACGTATTCCAATAAAATGTGACAACACTAGTGCCATCAACCTTACTAAAAATCCTGTTTTACACTCACGCATTAAACACATAGAGATTAGACATCACTTTCTTCGCGACCATGTTGAAAAAGAAGACGTTGTATTTGAGCATGTTGATTCTAAAAACCAGTTTGCTGACATTTTCACTAAACCTTTGGCAACGGAACCGTTCTTCAACATTCGTCGTGAATTAGGGATTTTAGATCTCTCTTCGTTGTTGTCTTAAGCATGTTTATTCTTATCTATATTATGCCTCACCTTGGTTGATGAGATTTGTTTTAGATTTCATTTATACCTCACAAGGTTACATCAACAGAGGTAATATCACTCCTTTCTATATCTCTTTTAGAACTATGTGATTGTGTATGTTAGAACAAAATTTCTTATTTTCGTTTATATGAATTTCTTTGCATATATTGTTTGAACATTAATATATGATTTGTGAATTATAATTGGGCATCATTATCATGACATACTTCATACTGCATAACCATACTGCATAAAAATTAATTAAAATTTGGTTTGACATCAGTATGTATCGATTCAAAGATGTATGTATCGATTCATGTCTTCTGCATTTCACATTTGTCAAAATTGGTTCAGTATGTATCGATCCATCCGTCGTTTGTATCGATACATAGACCCTTTAAAAACAAAAATGCGTGACATGGATCGATCCATGCCCATATGCATCGACACATACTGATTGTTTTTGGATTAAATGCATTTTATTTCACTCATGGATCGACACATCAGCAACTCTCATCACATCCTTCACAAACTTGGTATCAGCTGTTCCCATACCTCCCAAAACCTGCGGCTAACCCTAATTTCCTTCATCATCACTCCCTCTAAAACCCTAAATTCATCCCACTTTTCTTCAACCTTTCATCACCATGCCTCCAAGAACCATTCCAGCTAGAGCAAAGGGAAAAGGAAAAGGAAAGGAACCGGTTGGCACCTCTCAGCAGTTACCAGAAATTCCTCCAAATGCCTTTGATTTGCTTCATCCTGCAATTGCTACTGAGTTTGAGGATTCTTTCAAGACAAGGTTAGTTATGAAACCCCATGTCTTCGATAAACATGATGCTTTTCGTCTGCATCTCAATGATGAGCTTGAACTGCTTAATGCACAAAAACTCAGTTCATTTTTGACTACAAAGGATGATTACCATGAGGATATTATCCGTGCATTTTATGCTGGCTTACAATCTGGTAAAGGATATATGTTTAGATGTTCTATCGGTGTCAGAACCTATACCTTTGAAGCTGGTGACTGGGAAACAATGTTTCAAATTCCGCTTCCGTCGTATAATTTTAAGAATTGGCATGACTTGAAGTTTGATACTGACTTTAACCTGAAGGAGTTTGCTCTGTCTATCTTGAAATTGGACAGACCGCTAGGTGAGGATGAACATGTTACGTCTGGTATGATAAAGAAAATTCCTCGTATACTCCATTGGATTATCTCGCACATTCTGCGTCCAGCAAACAGCGGACATTCTAGGTTAGACAGGGCAAGCATTCATCTCCTGTATATTCTTCAAAATAAGGTTCCATTGAATTGGGCAAATTACTTTGTGAAGCGCCTCTTTTTCGTGCGTAACAGTGCCAAGAATGTTGCTCTTGGTTATGCGTCTCAAATCATGAAAATTTTTAAGTTTTGGAATGTTGCAATCCCTTTAGTTCCTCTCATATCACCATCTGCTACTCAAGAGTTTGACTCTTCAACTTTATCTCATATGGGATATCGGTGGGACAAGGACCGTCAATGTTTCTATTTCTTTGAAAGGAAATCCAAAACAAGAATCTACAATTTTGATGTGCCTTCTGAACACATTCATGTAGTTGAAGACCAACCTGATGAAGAAATGCATGATGTGAACGAAGCAGATGTGCCTGCAGCTGATGACAATGCTGGTTGGGGTGATTGGGTGCCACAAAGGTGGTCTCCAACCAACTATGTACCTGAACCAACGGCTCCTCCGTTCTCCGAGCATGGGAAGTCGGTTAACATGGTCCAGGGTTGCCCTGGCAAATATAAAGTCAAATATGTGAGCCATATTCGACAGTCATTGGTCGAGTTGCATCGTCTGCTGTGTCAGTACAGTCATATGGAGCACGACCATGACAAATGCCGTATCTGTTCTGTTAATAGATTGGGTTGTCGCCAGGTGCGAAGAGAGCTGCAAGAGTTGTTGGATGAGGGTACCATAGAGATTCTCCATAACAGAAATGTTGATGAAGACGAACCAGAAGTAAATGTGATTTCTCCTGTGTTCAAATTGCCCGAGCCTGTTGTCATCCGTTATGATGGTAGCAAGCCGAAGGTTTCTCCTTCTTTGGTAATCAAGCCTACAGGCCCTGTGCCTTATTCTTCGGATAAAGCTATTCCCTTCCGATATAATCCAGTTGCTGTGGAAGATGGGAAAGAAGTGCCGTTGCCTTCGACCTCTGTGGTGAATATTGCTGATGTGAGCGGGTTGACCCGGAGTGGTCGCGTGTTTTCAGCACCTAAGCCTCAAGCTAGAGTTGTTGCTTCTGATTCTGCTGAGCATCCGGTTGGGACTGCAGTGAACGTTCAGAATCCGGCAACTGTTGCCAAACCCTGCTCTGTACAAAAGACTCCTACTTCTTCTGTTGGCCCGAGTGGCATTGTGAATGAAGAATGTGATGAGATGCTGAAGCTCATCAAGAAGAGTGAGTACAATGTTATAGACCAGCTTCTACAAACGCCGTCCAAGATCTCCGTACTATCTTTGCTGCTGAATTCAGAACCCCATAGGGAGGCTCTGTAGAAAGTATTGGATCTGGCTTATGTCGATCATGACGTCACTATTGAACAGTTTGATAGTATAGTTGCAAATATCACTGCTTGCAACACTTTGAGTTTCTGTGACGCTGATCTCCCTGAGGAGGGAAGAGACCACAACATGACTTTACATATTTCCATGAACTGCAAGACTGACGCCATGTCCAACGTGTTGGTGGACACTGGGTCATCCTTAAATGTATTGCCAAAGACCACTCTTTCGAGATTGTCATATCAGGGGCCTCCCATGAGGCAGAGTGGTGTTGTTGTGAAAGCTTTTGATGGGTCGCGTAAGACCGTGATTGGGGAAGTTGATCTCCCAATCAAGATTGGACCAAGTGATTTCCAAGTTACCTTTCAGGTTATGGATATCCACCCATCTTATAGTTG
Organism: Lathyrus oleraceus; assembly: GCF_024323335.1. Lineage (NCBI taxonomy): Eukaryota > Viridiplantae > Streptophyta > Magnoliopsida > Fabales > Fabaceae > Lathyrus > Lathyrus oleraceus. Next base: position 93,349,097 of record NC_066583.1, read on the forward strand.
TCTCCTTGGTAGACCATGGATTCACGAGGCTGGCACCGTGACATCCACCCTACACCAGAAGCTGAAATTCGTTAAGAATAAGAAATTGGTCGTGGTAGGGGGAGAAAAGGCTCTCCTGGTTAGCCACTTGTCTTCTTTCTCATATATTGATGTTGAGGATGAAGTTGGAACACCTTTCCAAGCTTTATCTATTGTTGAGCCAATTGAGAAGAAGTCTCCTTCATTTGCTTCCTACCGTGATGCGAAACTGGCCATTGAATGTGGTGCAGTTGTTGGTTTGGGAAAGATGGTCAAGCTTGAAGACAACAAATCTCGGGCTGGCATTGGCTATTCTTCTGGGGCATTCAACAAGCAAAGGTTGTTCAAGAGTGGAGGTTTCATCCATGCTGATCAAGCTGAAGAAGCTGCTGCTATTTTGGAAGAGGATGCAAAGGACTTGAGCAACTTTGTCATTCCTGGCGGGATCTGCCATAATTGGGTCGCTGTGGATGTTCCTACGGTCATTCATAAGTCATCGTAATTTGTTCAATTTGTTCAAAACCCTTCTCCCATGCCAAAAGGAGAAGTGATGACATTGTTGGCAGCATTTATACAATGATATTTTCGTTCAATTAATGCATTGTTAAACATTTGTTTTTCCTTTTGTTTTCACTTTTTGCTTTTGCATGAAATCAGTGATCACAAAAAAACCCTAAAAACAAGAATAAAAGCAATCTTTTTTTCATCTGCATAATGAGTTGCTTGTTTAAATTCTAAAGTTTTTTATTATACAAAATCATTATGCGGGTTGATTCTTAAACCCATTGAACATAATGATCCAACGCCATCTCCCAATTTTGAATTCCCTGTATTCGAGACAGAGGAAGATGATGTTGAAGGGATTCCTGACGAGATTACCCGTCTCCTTGAGCATGAGAAGAAGATCATTCAGCCGCATCTCGAAGATCTGGAAACAGTCAACTTGCGGTCTGAAGATTGTGTTCGTATGGTGAAGATTGGGGCACTCCTTGAAGAGTCTGTCAAGAAGGGGTTAATCAGTTTGCTATGAGAATATTCCGATATCTTTGCTTGGTCGTATGAAGACATGCCGGGTCTAGATACAGATATTGTGCAACGTTTCCTGCCTTTGAAGCCTGAGTGCGTGCCTGTGAAGCAGAAGCTCAGAAGAACTCATCAAGATATGGCGGTGAAGATCAAAGAGGAAGTTCAGAAGCAAATTGATGCGGGGTTTCTGGTGACTTCTACATACCCTCAATGGGTGGCCAATATTGTGCCTGTGCCTAAGAAGGACGGAAAAGTCCGTATGTGTGTTGATTACAGAGATTTGAATAAGGCTAGTCCTAAAGATGATTTCCCTTTACCACACATTGATATGTTGGTAGACAATACAGCTAAATTCAAAGTCTTTTCGTTTATGGACGGATTTTCCGGATATAATCAAATCAAGATGGCACCCGAAGATATGGAGAAGACAACATTCATCACACCTTGGGGAACATTCTGTTATCGAGTGATGCCCTTTGGTCTGAAGAACGCCGGAGCCACGTATCAACGTGCTATGACTACCTTGTTTCATGATATGATGCACAAGGAGATAGAGGTCTATGTTGATGATATGATTGCTAAGTCCCGAACGGAAGTTGAACATGTTGAACATTTGTTGAAGCTGTTTCAGCGTCTGAGGAGGTTTAGGCTTCGTCTGAATCCGAACAAATGTATATTTGGAGTCCGTTCCGGCAAGTTGTTGGGTTTTGTTGTCAGCGAGAGAGGTATTGAAGTTGATCCTGCAAAGGTTAAAGCAATACAAGAGATGCATACACCCAAAACTGAGAAGCAAGTCCGAGGTTTTCTTGGCCGCTTGAATTATATTTCCAGATTTATATCCCACATGACTGCCACATGTGCGCCGATATTCAAGCTCCTCCGAAAAGATCAATCTCATGATTGGACCGAGGATTGCCAGAAAGCTTTCGACAGTATCAAAGAGTATCTGTCTGAACCTCCGATCTTGTCTCCGCCTGTAGAAGGAAGACCTCTGATCATGTATTTGACTGTTCTTGAAGACTCGATGGGTTGTGTACTCGGTCAGCAAGATGAATCAGGGAAGAAAGAATCTGCTATCTACTACCTCAGTAAGAAGTTTACTGATTGTGAGTCTCGATACTCTATGCTTGAGAAGACGTGCTGTGCTTTGGCTTGGGCTGCTAAGCGTTTGCGCCAATACATGATAAATCATACAACTTGGTTGATATCCAGAATGGATCCAGTTAAGTATATTTTCGAGAAGCCTGCTTTAACTGGGAGGATTGCCCGTTGGCAGATGTTGTTATCTGAGTATGATATCGAATATCGAGCTCAGAAAGCTATCAAAGATAGTATCTTGGCTGACCATTTAGCGCACCAGCCGATTGAAGATCATCAGTCTGTTCAGTACGACTTCCCAGATGAGGAGATTCTGTATTTGAAAATGAAAGATTGTGATGAGCCTACATTTGATGAAGGTCCAGAACCTGGTTCCAGATGGACGATGGTGTTTGATGGCGCTATGAATCAGTATGGAAATGGAATTGGGGCGGTAATCATTACTCCTCATGGCACGCATATTCCATTTACAGCAAGGCTAACTTTCAAATGCACGAACAATATGGCTGAGTATGAGGCCTGTATTATGGGACTGGAAGAGTGTATTGATTTGAGAATCAAACATCTTGATGTGTATGGTGATTCTGCCCTAGTTGTTAATCAGATAAAGGGTGAATGGGAGACGAATCAGCCAGGTCTCATCCCGTATAGAGATTATGCGAGGAGGATTTCAACGTTCTTTACAGAAGTTGACTTTCATCATATTCCTCGAGAGGATAATCGGATGGCAGATGCCCTTGCTACGCTTGTTCCATGATTGTAGTCAAGTATTGGAATGAAGTTCCCAACATCACCGTGATGCGCTTGGATAGACCAACTCACGTATTTGCAGTTGAAGAAGTAAATGATGACAAGCCTTGGTATTTTGATATCAAGAATTTCCTCCAGAACCAGGTCTACCCGCCTGGGGCAGCTGTGAAAGATAGGAAAACTTTGAGAAGGTTGTCAGGCAGTTTCTACCTCAGTGGTGAAGTGCTGTATAAGAGAAATTTTGACATGGTTTTGCTCAGATGCGTGGATAGACACAAAGCAAACCTGTTGATGACTGAGGTCCATGAGGGTTCATTTGGTACTCATTCCAATGGACATGCCATGGCTAGAAAGATGCTGAGAGCAGGCTACTATTGGCTGACAATGGAGTCTGACTGCTGCAAATATGTGAAGAAATGCCACAAGTGTCAGATTTATGCGGACAAGATTCATGTTCCTCCGACACTTCTGAATATGATTTCATCACCATGGCCTTTCTCTATGTGGGGAATCGACATGATTGGCATGATTGAGCCGAAAGCGTCCAATGGACACAGGTTTATTCTCGTAGCAATTGATTACTTCACCAAATGGGTTGAAGCCGCATCGTATGCGAACGTGACCAGGCAGGTGGTTGTGAAGTTTATCAAGAATCAGCTGATTTGCCGTTATGGTGTGCCAGATAAAATCATTAATGATAATGGATCTAATCTGAATAATAAGATGATGGAAGAGTTGTGCGTTGAATTCAAGATTGCACACCATAATTCCTCTCCCTACAGACCCAAGATGAATGGGGTTGTTGAAGCTGCTAATAAGAATATCAAGAAGATTATCCAGAAGATGACAGTGACATACAAAGATTGGCATGAGATGCTGCCATTTGCTTTGCATGGATATCGTACATCTGTCCGCACTTCAACAGGGGCAACCCCTTTTTCTCTTGTTTACGGCATGGAGGTTGTTCTCCCAGTAGAGGTGGAGATCCCATCAATGAGAGTCTTGATGGAAGCCAAGTTGACTGATGCTGAATGGATTCAGAGTCGTTATGACCAACTGAATTTGATAGAAGAGAAGAGATTGATTTCCATGTGCCATGGTCAGTTATATCAGCAGAGAATGAAGAAAGCATTCGATAAGAAGGTCAAGCCTCGTGTGTTCCGAGAAGGTGACCTCGTGCTCAAGAAAGTCTTGTCTTTCGCGCCCGATTCCAGGGGCAAGTGGACTCCAAACTATGAAGGTCCATATGTTGTTAAGAGAGCCTTTTCAGGCGGTGCTTTGTTGCTTACAACAATGGATGGGGAGGATTTCACTCGTCCTGTGAATTCAGATGCAGTCAAGAAATACTTTGCCTAAAAAAAAAAGAAAGTATATAAAAGAAAAACAGAATAGCTCGCTAAGTTGAAAACCCGAAAGGGCGGCTTAGGCAAAAATGAGCCTCTCGGTGGAAAACCCGCAAGGGTGATCCAGGCAAAAGTTAGAGACATAAAAAAAAAAAAAATATTTGCATCCCGCTAGATTGAGTACCTCACCCTGGGGCAATCTAGGCAAAAATTAGGGATTTGGCAAGTAACTGCATCCGGATAAGACTTTCTGTTCCGCAGTTGTCTCTTCGTCAGAGATCCTCGATTCGTCGTCGACTGAAGCTTCGAATACATCAGATTCAAATTGGTAGAGAAAGGATCATTATGTTCAATGTAGCCCTCTTCCAATATATATCACTGATTTCAAATTTGTACAGATCTATGGAGTCTTGCCATTTGTAGGCTGCCATTCCATCAAATAAATTTGAGCTTTTATCCAATTATTTGCACTCTTATTTGTTTCAATTCAACAAATGTTTCGCATGTTTTGATTGATAAAATGTCATTGTTTAAACAAATAAATTTTTTCAAATTGTTGTTTTAAACAAAGTGAACATTCACAATGATGACAGGATACTTAAGAATTTCTCAGTGCTCTCCCAAGGGTGGCATGACTTCCAACAGGGTAAGACATTTGTTCATATTCCTGGCATGGTTGTATCCTCTTTCTCCATTTTTGTTGTTGGGGTTGTTCCTCAAGAAGAACTTTTGGGGTTGTTCCCCAAGCAGAGTGTTTGGTAGGACTTCACAATCCTCTCCAACAATATGTTCTTTCCTCAGCATGGGTGCTTTCCTTGGAAGATTCAGTGGTTGGTGGGTTGACACCCCGGTACTTTGTCTGCTTCCTCAGTACAGTCGCCTGCATTGTTGCTGATGTGATATACTGCATTTATGCTATATCTCCCCATCAGAGTGCTTGTTGAGGTTTTTACCTCTTACCCCTTCAGCGGAGCAGTGATTATTTTCCTCCTCAGTGGTTGTTGATTTCCTCTCAGAAGGTTCAGTATTTGGTGGTTGATCCCCAGCTCTCCTCCTCATCCCTAGTGGAGCCACCAGTTGATTTGTGGTATGATGGATTGTATCTGTGATGATTTCCCTACGGAATCCCCTCCAGAGTTGGTATCTCCAACGGAGTTGGTATCCTCAACAGAGTTGTTTTTGTGGCAGTTTCTGCCTGTTGAAAATCTCTGTTTCCCAGTTGGGTCGGTTGGCGATCTATCATCCATAGATTTGGTTGATTTCCTGAAGCTTTTGATCCTCAGTAGAGTGGCTTGTTGCAGAATCTACTTGTGTGATCTATCTTTCCTCGGTGGGTTTATCCCCGACGGAGTGACTGACAGTATTCCCAGTAGAGTTGCTTGTGCGGCTAGATTCTACTTGTGTGTTCTGTTCTCTTCAGCAGTTCTTGCGTGTGCAGTGAACTCTTGTTTCCCAGTTGATACTGAGGATCCCCCTGCAGAAATCTCGGGATTTCTCCATTTCCCCAACAGATTGGTCTTTGTGGCGGTTTATGCATGTTGTGACTTTCTGTTCCCCAGTTGGGTTGATTGTTGATCCATCACTCAAAGATTTTGTGATTTCTTTGATATCTCTAACTTCTTTTGCCTCCCCGCAGATCTTTGCTTTTCAGCATATAGATCTCTGGCAGATTGGCTCTCCAGTTGGTTTTCCCTCTGGAAGTGTAGTACCGGGCGTTTGATTCCTGGGCCTGTTTGTGTTAGATATGTCTGTTTTGTCAGCATTCATCAAACATAAATTACACATATTCATGCATACTCATAAACATTCAGATATTCATGTTGCATTTTTTTGCCATATATCTTTTGTTTGCTGTCTCCTGCTATGGGTGATATAGATCTCTCTAGTAGATCTTCCCAAGCAGATTTCGGGTGTCTAATCTCTCAATATAGAGTCAGCCCCATAAGCAGGAAGTGTCTGTCTTTCCTTCTGCAATTCCCCACTGAGATATATCCTCGTGGATGACGGTTTCTTCCGTTTCCTCCCAACACATGTATTGGGATGGATTTTCCTATTGAGTCATATCCTCATTAGGACGAGTCTTGATTCAGTCGGTCTTTTTGGTTTGATCCTGAATTGACATTTGTCAACTGTTTCTTGTGCTTCCCTGTGGAATAAATGAATGAATTGCCCAGTAACCGGCAATAGTTCTTTTTTATCCCCCAGCGGAATCTTTTGGGCCTCTACCCTTATACCAGTAGTTATAAGTCTTATGTTCCTTTTCCTCTTGGCGGAATTTGTGGTTATATACCTTTTATTCCTCGGCAAGAGTCGTTGGTTTTCTACCCAGTAGTCGGTAGTCGTAAATCCTAGTTTTTGCTTGCTCCTCAGCAGTCGGTGGTTTGTTATAAACCCTATTTTGTTTCCTGTGCGGAATTGTGATTCTTTCATTCCCACGCGGACGTTTTGGCTACTACCCAGTATTCGGTAGTTGTAAGTCCTATCTCTTTTCCCCTAGCAGAGGTAACCTTTGTGGTTCATTCTGGTTGATGGTGGATTTTATGGTCTTCTACCCAGTATTCGGTAGTTGTAAATCCTATGTTGTTGTGGTTTTATCCCCAACGGAGTCTGTGCTTTCTTGTGGATAATTGTCGTTTGCTAGCAATTTTATCCTCAGCCAGAGTTTTTGGTCTTCTACCCCGTATTCGGTAGTTGTAAATCCTAATTTCTCTTCTTTGCAGAGTTAACCTTGTTGTTCATCCTAACCTATGATGGTTACTCTTTATGGTTATCTTCATTCAATACTCGATGTTGATATTCCCTCCTTGCTTGTGGATAATTGCCGGATGCTAGCAATTGTATCTCCAGCAAGTCTCGTGGATAATTGTCGGTTGCTAGCAATTTTTATCCTCAGTGGGTCCTTTCGCCGTTTGCCAGTGATTTGTTTCCCGGATCATTGATGTTTATCAATGCATCCCTTGTGAGTCTTCTTTCATTTACTCTTTTGCTTGGTAATGATTGTTGCTCTCTTTGATCGGTCATCTTTATATACCTAGTTTTGGTATCCTGATGCCTTTCTTTTCGGCTGATTTATCCTTTATTAACCCTGTAGCCGGTTGTGGATAATCTTCCATGCGAGTATACTATCCACGTTCTGACGGTAATGGATAATATATCTCATGCACTCTTCAGTTGAAGCCTGTTGTGTTTCCCTAGTCGAGTAAGATTCGTATTCCTTTGTGGAATCGAATATTTGTTGTTCTCTTGGATGATTGCCGGATGCTTGTAATTTATCCCCTGTGAGTTATCTTTCATTTACCCTGTTGTTGTTGGTAACGATTGTCTCTCTATCTTCGGTTGGTCACCTATTATATACCCAGTAACCGGTATCTCTGGTGTCTCTTCCTTTGCGAGTGTATTATTCACGTTCTGACGGTAATGAATAATATATCTCATTCACTCTTTGGTTGGAATCCTTTGTTGATTTTCCCCAGCGGAGTAAGATTCATATTCTTTGTAGAATCGAATATCCATCCTTTGATAAGTTTGCGTTTTGCTCTCTTCAGGATGATGAGTGTCTTGGCATATATACCAATTCACGTTTCGGTAGGTCACCTATTATATACCCAGTAACCGGTATCCCTGGTGTTTCCTTCCATGCGAGTGTGTTATCTACGTTCCGACGGTAATAGATAATATATCTCATGCAAGTACACTATCCACGTTCTGACGGTAATGGATATTATATTTCATGCACTCTTTGGGTTTGTTTCCCAGCTGAGTAAGGTTCGTTTTCCCGTTGCGGATTCGAATGTCCATCCTGTAAGTCGATTTGCTTTTTCAAGTCCTCCTTTCGGATGATGAGTGTTTTGGCATATATACCAATTCACGCTTCGGTCGGTCACCTATTATATACCCAATAACCGGTATCCCTGGTGTTCCTTCCTTTCTGCTCCCTATTATGACCTTGGTCCCCTGTGGAGTCAGATTTTCCTGAGTTGATGTACCTTTTTCAGGTCTTTCTCAGATGTTTGGTTGATTGATATCTCTCACCCTTATACCGGTCTTAGATATTCATTCTTCCTGAGCTTGTTACCCTTATACCGGTAACGCCTCATTTCTTTGTTGCTTCCCCAGGAGAGTCTTTTTGTTAGACCTTCTCCAGTGGAGTTTCCGTTGTGATTTTACCCTTTTGCTGTATTGGCGTTTCCCCCAATATATGCAATTTTCTCCGGCAGGGAGATTCTGCGTGAATCTTTTCCCCAGTCTGAGTCCGGATTTTTATCCGAAGTATCCTTCGTGGATAGTTTGAGTCAACTTGAGTCTTTCCAATGGATGTGTCTTCCTTTGGAATTCTTCTTTTCCCCAGTTTGAGTCCTTTATTCCCCAGTGAGGTCTCCAGTTCAGTCGTGTCTTGTTCACGCAGTGTCTAGTTGTTGTTTTCCCTAATTCAGAGTCGTGTCCTGCTCACGCATTCTTTTTCTTTTTTCTTATCCCCATGAGAGTCCTGTTAGAGTCTCTGTTCCTGGTGAGTGTATTACTCTGATGGATCGTCTTTTCTTTGTGGATCATTATTCACCACAGAGTTTGTTTCTTTTGCATGCATACATTTGCATCATGAGGTCTCTTAGGGACCAAAATTTGTCTCATTACTGTTATTTAAGCCCATTTTACCGCGTCGAGATGAAGATTTTAACTTTCACTTCTCCGGCTAGAATGACCTTAAATAAGGGCATCATATCATATCATATCATATCATCACATTGTCTCAAGGATCATTATGCATCTTGCCTCCTTCCCTGTGGGTGGGTTATCTTTTTGAGAGTAATTCTTGATCACCAGGCATGTTTTGCATTTGTATATCATTGCTTTCTTTTATCACTAACCAAAAGTACAAAAATATGTCATCTAACCTTTGTCTTGCAGATGAAGCAATCACAGGTCAAGACAGTCAAAGACATTCATTGAGCAATAAATGGTGGCCATTCTTGAGAATCTGGACGCCACAATCATTATCAAAAGTTCATATGAGCTATGATATCATTTTGAAGCGAAATCCCAAGTGGTAGAGGCTTGAATTTCATCAGAACATTTCCCAGTCAACTGAAGACCTAGAAAGTCAACTGCAAAGTCAACTGTGGATTTGGAGGTGGGAAGTGATTAGAAATACTTCATTCATGTTCAAACAAGTCTCATTTGACATTTCAAACATCAACATTGAAGAATTTAAAGTCAGGTCAAAACTTTCCAAAAATAGAAAGTGACCTATAATTTGAATTTGCAAAAAATGGAAAGGTTTTAGCCTAACTTCAACTTCAAATTACATCATCAAAAAAGCTTCAAATGAAATTTTGTTGAACATGAAAGTTGTAGATCTTTCTCTGCCATTTCCAAAAAGTCCAAGATCATCAATTTCTCATGTGTGGTTAAGAAGATATGATCAAAACATGGCAAACTATGCATGGAACTTCAAATGGACATAACTTCTCAACCAAAACTCCAAAATGGATGGCTCTTTTTGCATTCTTCTCCTTTTGACCTCTAGTTTCCAAATCATGCATTACATTTCACAAATTATATTCACATGATCATTTGGTAATTCATTGGCTTTTTGGAGGGAAAAATTAAAATTAAAATTTGGTGCATTGTTTGAACTTTTGACCATCACCATTGGCTCCAAAATCAGATTTTAAGTGGAATTGAAAGGATTTTTGTGCACTGTTCATGCATGCACTCCATGCATAAGGGTGAAAAGCCAATTTGCACCTACACCTCATTTTTGGTTAATTTCATTAACAATTGGCTTAAGCATGATTAGAACATGATTAGCATGACCTATATAAGCATAAACCCTAACTGTTTTCAGGATTAGCTTTCATTTTTCAGATATAGATCCAAATTCATCAATTTTTTTCTCTCAAAATTTTCTTGCAAATCTTCAAACAAGAACACTTTCTATTGATTAATTCTTATTCCTAAGGTGTTATTGAGAAGATTTACACGTGGAACTGAAGCAATCCATGCCATATTGAGCTATACTCGAAGATGGAAGCATCAATGGTGATTTCAAATTTTGCTGGATTCAGGTGTTGTTGAGCTTCCAATTCATCATCAATCACCTCAATAATCATTGTAGAGGAACTGTAAAGCATTGCCAAGGCCTGTAGCACGCAAAATCCAGTTCTGCTCTTCAAGAGGTTACAAATCAACTCTCTTATTTTTTATTTTCCTTGCCATGATTTTGTAGATCTAAGTATGCTGATCATTCTGAGCTTTGAATCGTGCAAATTGGTGCTGTTTTGAGTGAGATACGATAGATTGAAGTTTTGATGTTGAATATTATTTCCTTCGATTCGTGCATGTTTGATTGTTTTTGCATGAATTGTTTATGGATTATTGATCTATGATGAAGGCACTACACGATGCTATGCGCAATTTTGATTTCTGGACACTTCGGATTTTTCTGGAAAATCCAGATGAAGATCTTCATGATCTTCATCTCCAGCGCATGAATGTTCTTCATTTTTTCCAGAATTCCTGCGGATTTAGCTGGGAGTTCATAAGGATTACCTGCGGATTTTTTTTAAATGTCATGCATGCGCGGGCTAGGGTTTGAGTACGAAACGATGTCGTTTCAATGCGCGCTATTTTTTGAATTCACACGGAGTTCGATCCCCCGCTGCAACATATTTTCAAATGCTTTCACATGTTTTCTCATTTCCCTCCATATTTCCATGTATGCTTCTCATGTTATTTTTTAATTTTTCTCATCTTTAAAAAATCATAACAATTTGAAAAATCATCCAAAAATTACCAGGTTTTTTGCATTATGATCCTTATTCTCTCTAGTTTTTTATCATCATGATTTCTCAAGTTGTGCCTAGCTGGATAATTTTTTGTGCTAAAATGTTTGAACATGTATTCTTATTTGACCTTGCCATGCTTATACATTTGTGAAATGCTGGTCTTTGATCCAATGAATGTGAAATTTTGCATGATGAAACTAGACTTTTTGCTTGACATTTTGGTGTTGATTTGGTATTTTTACCATTTATCATTTCTATTTTATGATCATGTTAAGTTGGTGTGACAATTTGTGTCACACTTTTGCTTGTTCAACTTATATGATGTGTTTGCTATGCCAAATGATCTCCAATTGTCCTGATTTTTTATGTGATGCATGTTATGGATGTTGTGAATGAGCATGAATTTTGTTGGAACTATTTGAATCATTTCTGATTTAATTGAGATTTTTCATGCTGGTTGGTCACATTTGAGCTTTAAAATTGCCTTGAACTTCAATTGATCATGAAATGCTTTTGGTTAATGATATTGATGTGAGACCTTTTGGAATGTTTCAATATGAGATTGAAGTTGATTCATGTTAAATTTCAGCTTCTGTTTTGAATTTTTTCTCCATCTTTTACCCTAGGCTTTGACCTAGTGGTTTGTTGCTTACCTTTGAGCTTTGATTTCAGGTTGAACATCCAAGTTCTATAGTTGTTGATGCTTCATCATTTAAGCATTGATGTTTGACTTTGATTACTAACATTTGTGTGTTTTATAGGTTGATGTTAACTCATTTGAGTTTGACTTTTGGCTTACACATTTTGTACATTGGGATTGTTTGTTGCTTATTGACTGTTTATCTGTTTGTCTGAGTATTGTACTGATTTGTTTGATGTTTCCACAGGTACATAAGTTGCTTTAAGTTAATTTTGAACTTTGCTTTGCTTGGTTGCTTAACCACTTAGGTATAACCTCTAATCTTCATGTAGTCTGGAAGACCTGTCCTGTTATGTGGGCAGGCACCTGTCTGAAGTCCTCCTTAAGAGGCAATGCTTGTGATTGTTTATCTTTTGTGCCAAGTAGGAAAAGTCCTCTTATGAGGCAATTGGCAGATAAAAGAGATGTGTGATCCATCTCCTGCTATTCAGTGTGTCATTCACTCTGCTCACACCATGTGTTGATGCATTGTGAATACTGACCCAAGATCTTATAGAGTCAAATCACTTGTGGAGAAGAGTTCCTATTTTATGAACTCCCACACATTCTATTGTTTAAAGCTCTCCCAGGCCAGGGATAAGAGCTATGAGGCACACCCCTCATCTCCATTTCATCTGCTTCACCCTAACTCTCAATGTTAGGGTTAAGAGCTCAAATTACCCCATTCCAGTTGGCTGTAAAGCCTAACCTTGCTTGAGCCTAATCGATTGTATATAGTGTGTGCTAATTGACTTGTTTGATTGCTTACTTGATTCATCTGTGCATATCTGCTTATGTGTGCCTTTGTGCATTTATCATCATTAATTATACATAATTTCATGATCATTGTTCATATCTTTGTGACACTTTTGTTTTGTCCAATGAGGAGTCAATTGTAAGTCCATTTATTGGCAATTATTTCCTATGATTTGGAAGGAGTTGGGACTAAGACCATTGATTGGCATCCTATTTCCTTGGAGTCGAGTGTAAGACCATTTATTGGCAACTTGTTTCCTCTTGCTTATTGCATTTGTTTTGTTTGTTGTATGTGAGGAGTCAATTGTAAGTCCATTTATTGGCATTTGTTTCCTATGATCATTCTTAGGAGATTGGTATAAGTCCAGTAATTGGCATCCGATATCCATGTTTTGTTTTAGGAGATTGGTGTAAATCCATTGATTGGTATCCGGTATCCATTTTGTTTTGTGAGATTGGAATAAGCCCATTGATTGGCATCCGGTATCCATCTTTGTTGTTTATTTGCTTATTGCTCATTGCCTATTCCAAAGGAATCACTTGGATCATCTACATATGATCTCAAGAGGTGAACATCTAAGAAGTTTTACTTCCTCACCCTCCCACCTTTTGTTTCCTTTAAACCTCCATTCGCATGTTAACTCAAACTTGAAAACTATTGTGCAAACATTCTCATCTCTTTTCAAATTAGAAACCTAGGCCTTAAGCCTTTGATTTTCCAAACTTCATTTTCATGATACTTCTTTTGAATTGAATTCTAATCATACTTTGACCACTTTTGTGAATAATCCTAATTGGTTAATTTCACTCATTCAATCGTTTTGTGGCTTTGTCCATTCTTGATAAGTTTTCATACATTAGCCATAGATCTCAATTATCTTAGTGGTTGATGTTAATCTCACCTTTTGTCCTTAGTGATTGAATTGTAAGACTTCCTTGATTATTATAGGGTTAACCTCTCACTAGCAAGTTGAAGCTTTTCTCACATGGTGGACTTGTTGTTTGTATAAGGTTGAGTTTTCTCCCGTGGATAATGAAAGACCTTAAGGCTTTTGTTTTAAAATCAATTCACCCATATTTTGGAAATCTTTTAGCCGAACTACGAGGTTTTGATCCTGTAAAGGTACGTAGGCAATGGTTATCCATCCAAACACAAAAATAATAACTTGTACATTCTTTTCTCATCCCTCCAATCCATGTTTGCACAATAAATATTTCATAAACAAATAACATTTCGTACAACAAGTGTGAAAAGGGCTCCCTAGGAGTACCTAGGACGTTTTGGGTGCCTAACACCTTCCCATTGCGTAATTTACCCCTTACCCCGATCTCTGATCTTTTCATTAGTTTTCTATGTGTAAAACTTCTTAGGCTTTTGTTCGCTTTTTAGCCATTCCTTTGGATAAATAAAAGTGTGGTGGCGACTCGATTCTTTGTATGCTTTGCTTTTGGTTTAATCAATAAATCATAAAGTGACGAATAATCCACATTAAACCATCATCATTTCATCTCACTGCGTTTCATTGCATATTGCTTAAGTTTTTTTTGGATTAGTTGTACAATATATGTCTTGGCTTATGTAATCTTCAAACGCTTCCTACTACTTAAATGCTTATTACTTTCTGTTTACTTCTGATGTTATTGCCCATATTTGTCATTCTTTGTGAGTGATTCTTTACTTTTTAAGCTTCCTTCTTTGTGATTGTTAGCTTCTTTATCATTTTTGCTGTGCTCTGCTACAACATGTTGCCTTGATAAAACTGTTTTTTTCTTCTTTTTGATATTGACAAAGGGGGAGAAATGCAAAAGTTAACAGATATACACAAACTCAGGGGGAGAATCACACATCCTGCTAAAAATTTTCCATCATCAAAAAGGGGGAGTTTGTGAGCAAATTCCTTACTATGAATAAGTTTTGAATGATAGCAAATTGTGTGATCATTGTCTAATTGTTGGTTGTGCATTATTTTACATGATTCATTTGTGTTTTTAGCCTATACTATTGTTTCATGTTTATACATAAAGATCCACATTGATACATCTCTTAAAAGAACTCATAAAAACCATTTTGTGTCAGTATGTATCAATACATGTTCATATGCATCGATCCATAAATTTGTTGTAAATCACAAAACATTTTTGCTTCAGTATGCATCGATCCATTCGAGTCTTGTATCGATACATGGTCAGTTAAAATGATCTATGTATCGATCCATACGAGTCTTGTATCGATACATGCCTAGTTAAAATGCTCTATGTATCGATACATACAAGCTTTGCATCGATACATGCTTACATTAATTCTCTAAAATTAATCAAAGTTATAGTATGCATCGATGCATAACCTTTTGTATCAATGCATAAGTCTGTTTTGTGTACTAACAGCTTCTGTCCTTCATATATAAGAAGTATTGTGACAGCAGTGCAAAAAGTACGAATTCAGAAGAGAAAAACAGTTGAACACAAGATCAAAGGAGTGTGTAGCAGCAATTGTTTTTGAGCAGTTAGAAACCTGAAAGAGACTTCATCTTCTTCATCTTCTCAATCACTTTTCTTCAAGAACATCAACACATAATCATTCTTGTTCTTTGGATTAAAGGATCAACGAGATAACGTTCAGTGGCACGATCAAGGATCTTGCTGAGGTGTTTAGTGGAACGATCGAGGATCTAGCTGAGTTGAAGGTTGAAGGGGGTTTCGAGGAAAAACCAGTCGGTTTGTCCTTCAAGAACTGGAGTGTTCTTGCGGGTTTGTTAGTCACATTTGCAGAACAGATTCAGCCGCAGCGTAGGGTTTGGAAATTGGTTAATTTCGCAAACAGGTCGTGGAACCGGTGAATTGTTTGCAATTTCTTGCAGGAAATTCTTGATCGAGCTCAGATCAAGTGGAGGTTTTATACAAGAAGAAGATCTTGGGATTTAGAATTCTGTCTGTGTATTGAAACCTTGTATCAACGAATTCGGCATTATTGATAATTACAATTCTCAATTTCATTTGAAATTGAGAGGGGGACATACCCACACGCGAGAACGACGTGGGGAACTTCCTTACCAAACCTCTGCGTATCGTATTCTTTCCTTATCTCTCTTTACGTTTTCAACAGTTTTGTGATTTCAGTTGGTGTATTGTGGCTGTATTTTTAGTGATACAACAGTGACAAGAAAACTTCTTTATCTAAACGCCACCACTGTTCATCATTGATCACATACACACCAAATGTTTGACAAAACTGTCTGCTGAGTTTTATTCATTGGAATTAGGATTTAGTGATAAGAGCATTCAATTTGATAAGATTCTGGTGTTAATAATCTCTGCCGTTCTAATTCAAATCCAGCAATAAATTCACGTGCCCGGTTTTCTAGTAGCGGTTCAGAATAGACGGAAGTCGATTCGGGACTGAAATTTTCCGCTAAGTTTCAATAACTCTGATAAAATTTTAAATCCGTTTATTTTCAAAGAGGTGATCTATTCACCCCCCCCCCCCCTCTCGATCACTAGCCACACCGTCTAACAATATAATCTTATTATAATTTGTTTAGTTAAGTTTGACCCATTGTTTTAGCAATTGGATATTACAATTATCCCATCGCACCTTACTAATATAGAACATGCACCTCGCGTAGACGAAACCTACATTATCCGATACTAGTCTTGATGAGTGTTAAAACTTGGAAAGCATAAACTTAATATTTAATTTGAGGGAATTTCCAATTATTCTGATCTCACCAACTTATTTATCATATAAATCGTCTCTCACATGCATCAATATAAATTCACATGCATCAACATACATCATGAAACAGTTATGGCCCCTAGCGCAATTGTTCTCCCAAGCCAATGAGAGAACCTAAGCTAACCTGATAACAATCTAAGTTTCTCCAAGCAAGATCTTCAAGGTTATCCTCCTTTGATATTGAATTCTTCTCTTTCTTCATAACATTACATTACATAAAAGAAACTCGTTTTACATACGAGGGAGTGAGATGAGAAAAGAAGTTACATTAAGAGATTAAAAAAGAGGCACGACACGGGGGTCAAGGGGACAGCGCCCCGCGCCGAAAATTTTAATGAACAATTCATTTGAAATCGAGTTCGTTTTTCGCATCAACACTTGATACTTTAAGGCACAACTCTTGCGCAGTCACAACCCTAATCGCACAACTCTTTGACAACACAACCCTTGTGCCGTCATTAACCCTAATGCACCAATTTCAGACCGTCAAACACATCTCGATTGTTGATTCAGTATGATTGATCAACACGTCATTGCTTCACCATACTAATGTCGGATCAAGAAGCAAACGACCATTGATCGCTCAAAGGAAAACAACCATTAAGTGTTTGAATGAACGAAACAGAAACAGTATATCATATATACCGTATTTTACATCAGGATTACTGTCGCATCTCAAAAAATACGATTCCTCGCGATGGTCGCGGAAAAATTTACGTTCGAACAGAGTCGCCACCGAACTTTATTTATCCCAACAAAGGAATAGGAAAATATCGATAAAACCTTTAGGAAATGGAATAATGGTCGTCGCAACCATATTCGAGTTCGGGAGTGGATTACGTAAGGGGAAGGTATTAGCACCCCTTACGTCCGTTGTACTCAACGGGAACCTTTTAGTTCTAATGTGTGTTTCGAGTGTTAATTTATGTTTGTTTGTTATCTTTGGGTTATAAAATGTTGAAAATAGAAATGGATGAGAACCTCATAAAGGAGAAAGGGGAGGTTTTTTATTAGTGTTGGTGTCTTTTAATGAACGACTGTCTAGATCATGTTCTAAAGGCTAAACGTTGGCTTGTCTACTCTCGGCGGAGGCTTAAGCACTAGTTTGTTATACGCGTTAGAAAGGATTAAACAGTGTTCTTTTTAAAAAGAGTTTTGATCACACGAGGGTGACAAGTTGGATTAATATGTTGGATGTTTTGTTTGACTGGTTTCGATCTCAATAGCACGAGGGCGAGGAAAAGATAGATTTGATGTGTTAAAATATTTTGTTGGATGACGATTACTCGGATAGTCGAGTAAGACAACTCGTATCCTAATAGTCGAGGAGAGGAATCGAAGGCTCTAGACCATCTTCCTTTTCATCCTTAATTGTAAAAGGATTTAATAATAGTTAAGGTGTTTTTGAACGGATGACGAATAATCGGATAGTCGAATAAGACAACTCGTATCCTAATAGTCGAGGAGAGGAATCGAAGGCTCTAGACCATCTCCCTTTTCATCCTTAATTGTAAAAGGATTTAATAATAGTTAATATGTTTTGACTGAATGACGAATACTCGGACAATCGAGTAAGACAACTCGTATCCTAATAATCGGGAAAGGGAGTAGAAGACTCTAGACCGCTTTCTTTTTCATCTGAGTATTTACGAAAATAAGTTTGCGTATGGTTGATGTATTTTAGCATGAACGACAAATACTCGAATGACTGAGTAAGACAACTCAATATCCAAGCATTTGAGAAGAGGAATTGAAAGCTCAAAACCATCTCCTTTTTCGTATAGTTTGTTAAGAAAATGATTTGATTAAGTTGTATGTTTGTGGAAAAATGACAATTGTTTGATTAACTGAGTAAGAGAACTCGTATTCAACCAATTGAGGAGTGAAGTTGAAAACTCAAAGTCGACTCCCTTTTCATTTAGCTTAATGTGAAAATAATTTGATTTAGTCGGGTTTGGAAGTTTGTAGAGGAACGACAATTATTTGACAAACCAAGTAAGAGAACTTGTATTCAAATAATCGAGGAGAAAAATTAAAGACTCAAAGTCATCTCCCTTTTCGTTTCTTATTATAAAAGAATTTGATTTATTTGTTCTTAAGTGGGTGGAAGTGACGACTATTTGACTAACCGAATAAGAGAACTCGTATTCAAATAATCGAGGAGAGGAGTTGAAAACTCAAAACCATCCCCCTTTTCGTTTCTAAATGAAATGGTATTTAATCATACTTAGTGTCATACCCCAAAATTTGCTTGTTAATTTTTATGATAAATTGATTCATGCATGGCATTCATTTCACATTTGCATTCATTCATTAGCATACATTCTCATATAAATTATAAATTTTAATTTATTTATTATGTGATACGGATATAAAAAATAATAATAATTTTGGTTATCTCTATGATATAAATAAATTTTATATATATAAATAAAATAGTTTTAATTTAATGATAAATAAAAATAGATTTGAATTTTAATTGTATAATTAAAATTTTAAATTAATTTTATTTGTTAAAGCTCATTAAATTATAATAACTATTTTTTATAATTTAGTAACTCATGTTCCATTTATTCATTATTTATAAATAGTATTTATTTAGTAATTCACGTTTTTTTCTTAATAAAATTTATTTATAAGAGTAACATTTTTAAAAGCCCATAAATTATAAAATAATTTTGGTTGATATAAGTAAGAATAATTTTGATTTTTCTTTTTTAAATGATGAAAGTAAAAATAGAAATAGGTTTAAATTTTAATTCAATTATGTAACTAAAATTTAAATTAATTTTTATTTGTTAAAAGTCATTTAAATTATTCATTATTTATGATAATATTTGTATTTAATAAATATTTAGCAAGGTTAAACCCTAACTCTCCTAAAGTATAGGAAAGGATCCAAATATTTAGCAAGGTTAAACCCTAAAGTATAGGAAGGGATCCAAATATTTAGCAAGGTTAAACCTTAAAGTATAGGAAGGGATCCAAATATTTAGCAATGTTAAACCCTAATTCACACCATTATAAATACTTCATATGGCTGCAGCAAGAAAAAAAGGACGGAAAAGAGGAGAGATACAGCAGAAGAAGATAAGGCAAGGCAGAATCAAGAAGATTCACGGGCAGGGAAAAGAGAAGCAACCATAAAGCACTCATAGTCTGAATAAGAACAACACACATACAGTGAGCAAGCTAGAAGAATCAAATCCCCAATAAGTGTTCATTATGGAATTTGCATCCAACATGATTACCTTGCAATACTCCTTAATTCATGTATGAATAATATTGGTTTAATATATATATTGAGATGATGTATTCATGGTTTGGTGGATGTTGGTATTGCTTTATTCAAGTATGCATCTGTTCTTGATAGGTCATAGCATGTTGGAGAAATTCTGTTTGCATGATTAAAGAATTATATCTGCCATTTAATTATTATTATATGAGTGTTGTTTCTAGCATGATTATGTTTATTTCACATGCTGTTATTACATAATAATGATGATGATGATATAATGGTGATAATATAAATCCTTGGTTGTCTTTAACATGTATGTGTAAGGTTTGTTTTATCATTATCACTTGCAGTAAAGAGAACTAATACATGAGTAAAATAATATAAGCTTCTTGATTTGTGCATGACTATTTTTATTATTGCATGATGATTACATATGATCTTATTTTATGTGTGTGGTTTGATATAAGATGAAGTTACAGGTTTGTTATATTCACATGAAAGAAACAACATGAGAAAAAATAAAGTAGCTTGCCGTAAGAGAGAAAGCGGTAACATGCATGGTGGTGTTGTGTCAAAATGGAAAAATCCATGTAGAATTAATATATATTTTAATGAAGACAAATAAATAATGAATGCGTGGCTCGTTGGTAGCTCCCTCCTCACTTCAATGTAGAGGTCTTGGGTTCGAGCCCTCAGGACCTATTTTTTAGCTTTTCAGTTGGTTTTACTATGTTTACTCTCTTTCCTTTATAATTTAATCTAGTTTATTAATTTAATTTTTTCTATCAATTTAGTCTAAGTTTTTCCATAAATTCATAAAAAAAAAGTTTCTATTATTATAGACTAAAAATATTCTTAATTCATTCTTAAATTTAGTTTATTTATTTCATTTGTCATGAACTTTCTATGTAATAGATTTAATTAGGATTTTTTTTATTTCTTTCTTTTTAGTTTAATTAGGTTTTATTATTTTGTATGCCATTTTAATTT
Organism: Lathyrus oleraceus; assembly: GCF_024323335.1. Taxonomy (NCBI): domain Eukaryota; kingdom Viridiplantae; phylum Streptophyta; class Magnoliopsida; order Fabales; family Fabaceae; genus Lathyrus; species Lathyrus oleraceus. The sequence continues at coordinate 93,369,513 of NC_066583.1, forward strand.
TGTACTCGTTAATTAAGATTTAGATATTTTATATCCCCTTTTAAATTATGTACCCCCAATCCCGAAGCCATGTAATAGCGTAGTCTTATTTTTTGCACTTTAACTTTTCCATACTGTGAATATAACTGTCTACATGTATGCTAATAGGATTGCATGGAAAGATAAATAATCGAACTTAGATAAATTAATTCAAGATAATATATCTGAATCGAATCATTTCCACACTTGCACCTCTAGAGTAACCCTCTCTTTGCTGCCTTACGATATTACGGTCATGTCCGAAGAATGTGGGGATACCCTTAGCAAAGACCCTTTCGATTAAATCATCATCATCCCTAAACGGATAAGTCATAGTCCCTTCGATCAAAAGGTCAATGTCCCTACAAGATAAATCATAGTCCCTCGAGCGTTGCCTTCGAATATATGACCTTGTCCCTCGAACGTTGCCTTTGAATATATGACTTTGTCCCTCGATGACCCTTCGTTGTAGCCTACGATTAAATGATGATCGTCCCTTCGAATGCTAAGGTATCCTTACAAATGTTGCCTTCAATGACCAATCGACGACCCCACGATGTCCCTTTACATCCAAAGGATAAGACTACTTACTTCTAGTGGACATACGATGGCCAAGAAGATTCTGAGATCAGGTTATTATTGGTCTACCATGGAAGCTGATTGCCACCATCACTCCAGAACTTGTCACAAGTGCCAGATCTATGCGGACAAAGTACATATACCTCCTGCTCCATTGAACGTGTTGATAGCCCCTTAGCCCTTTGCAATGTGGGGCATTGATATGATTGGAGAGATTAAACCTACTGCTTCTAATGGACATCGTTTCATTCTTGTTGCTATTGATTACTTTACGAAGTGGGTAGAGGCAGCCTCATTTGCTTCTGTCACCAAGAATGTGATGGCACGGTTCATCAAGAATAGTCTTATTTGTCGGTATGGCATCCCTGAAAGAGTTATCACTGATAATGGTACTAATTTGAACAACAAGATGATTACTGAACTCTGCACGCAGTTCAAAATAAAACACCATAACTCTTCTCCGTACCGGCCAAAGATGAATGGCGCCGTAGAAGCTGCTAATAAGAATATTAAGAAGATTATACAAAAGATGACAGTAACATACAAAGACTGGCATGAGATGTTACCGTTTGCTCTTCATGGTTATCGCACTTCAGTACGCACTTCGACAGGGGCAACTCCTTTCTCTTTAGTCTACGGAATGGAAGCCGTTTTACCAGTGGAAGTTCAGGTTCCCTCTCTAAGAATTATGAAAGATGCAGGCTTAGATGAAGATGAATGGATTCAGACTCGACTCGATCAGATAAATTTGATTGATGAAAAGAGACTTGCAGCTGTTTGTCATGGACAGATATATCAAAAGCGCATGACCTAGGCATTTAATAAAAAAGTCAAGAGATAGGTGTATCAAATTGGCGACTTGGTGATAAAGCGTATCATTCTACCACAAGGTGATCCTAGAGGCAAATGGACTCCCACATACGAAGGGCCATTTGTAGTTAAGAAGGTGTTCTCTGGTGGAGCCATGATGCTTGCTACAATGGATGCGAAGATTTCCCGCATCCCGTGAACGCGAACATAGTTAAAAAATACTACACATAAAAGAGACCCGCTAGGTCAACATATCTAGGCAAAAGTAAGGGTATCCCGGCGAACCAAAAGGGTTCGGGCAAAAATTAGGGATAAACATATAAAAATGTACACCCGGGAAGTCGAAAACCTAAAAAGGCGGCTTGGGCAAAAAAGGGTATCCTGGTGGACTGAAAACCTGAAAAGGCGGTCCAGGCAAAAATTAGGGATTAAAGCGTATGACTACGTCCCGTTCTCGGTCAGCTTCACCAAAGTCAAAGAGACTGAACAAGCCAATCACTTCTATCAGACAGCAAGAGATGAGACGCTTGAAGACATAATAGCAGTAGTAGAATTAAAATCAATAGGATTTTTTTTTCATAGCTGTTTTTTCTTTGCTTTCTTGACAATTTCCTCTTACTAGGATTTCTGTCTCCTTGTATTAAAATTGCTTGTTTATAGGCCCTCTTTCAAAATCAATACAATGTTATTTCTAAAAAGATACTTTTGTTTTACTTTCTCCGTTTTGTTTGCATAAACGTCCATTGATTTAATTCGAATTAATATATGCATTTGAATATGATTGATGTTTACCGAAAATACATGCATAAAATAGAAATAGCAATTACTAAAAGACTTTAGGATCAAGGATAAGGTTTAACCATGCGTTCTAGCAAATCCGGTTGCAAATCCTATTCCCCAGCAAAACCAGTTATTCCCAGAAGAAATTGGCACTACTAGACAAACTGGTCATCTCTTTTATCCCCAGTCAGGTTCTGTTGAATATTTCTACCATCAGACAGAAATCAAATATCCCCAGCTAAGAAAGGGTCATCAATACAAATATCTCCAACCAGAATATCGGGATTTATTTTCCCATGGCAAAAAATTTCAGACGCATAATTCATTCATGCGTCATTTCACAGCATATACATGCATGCAATGTTTGCATTTATTTTCAAGAGCATAAAACATCTCATGCATCATGACATGGCATGAGGCTAACTCTTTTTTTTCCAGGTTAATTATCCTCCTGATACAGTCAAAATAAAGATTCATTCAGACGGATATCTTTATCGATTACATTCAAGATTCAGACACATCTTTCAGATATAATCCATATGAATATTCATTCTGACAAGCATTCTGATATCCTCCTAATGATGGCATCTTTAAGCCCATCCCATACATTTATTGCAAATACAACATATACAAATATTATCAGATATAGCCTAACGTACGGCTCATTCTGATTCAGCCTAACGTATGGTTCCTTCAACTGTTCCAATACGGTCTAGCGTACGACCCATTTGGATATTCATCCCCTCAGATACTACCTAGCGTATTGTACATTATGAAATGTAGTCTAGCGTATGACTACCCCTTTTATCATTAGATACAGCCTAATGGACGGCTCATTCTGCAACTCAGATACGGTCTAGTGTACGACCCAATCTGGCTCTTCTCATCAGATACTACCTAGCGTACGGTACATTCTGAAATGTAGTCTAGCGTACGACTACTTTTTATCTCCAGATACAGCCTAACAGACGGCTCATTCTGCAACTCAGATACGGTCTAGTGTACGACCCAGTCTGGCTCTTCTCATCAGATACTACCTAGCGTACGGTACATTCTGAAATGTAGTCTAGCGTACGACTACTTTTTATCGCCCGATACAGCCTAACGGACGGCTCATTCTACTACTCAGATACAATCTAGCGTACGATCCATTTTGATCTTTATTTCTCTAGATACAGCCTAACGGATGGCTCACTCTGCTACTCAAATACGGTCTAGCGTATGACCCATTCTGATCCTTATCTCATCAGGTTCAGCTCACCCTAATATCACCTAATGGATGACTTATTATACGGTCTAGCGTACGACCCAGTGTGACACCCATGTCTTCAGATATGGTCTAATGTACGACGCACTCTGAAGCTCTCATCATCAAACTTTCTGGATGGCATCTTTAAGCCCATCTCCATCAAGACTATCTTTTAATTAACAAGTGCAAATTTTTGGGGCATTCTAAGTGTTCAATAATCTTCCACCTCCAGATCACGAATGGCGTACATACCATTCTAATTCTCTCGGTTTAAGAATATTGAACAGGGGCAACTGTCATACCCCAAAATTTGCCTGTTGATTTTTATGATAAATTGATTCATGCATGGCATTCATTTCACATTTGCATTCATTCATTAGCATACATTCTCATATAAATTATAAATTTTAATTTATTTATTATGTGATACGGATATAAAAAATAATAATAATTTTGGTTATCTGTATGATATAAATAAATTATATATATATAAATAAAATAGTTTTAATTTAATGATAAATAAAAATAGATTTGAATTTTAATTGTATAATTAAAATTTTAAATTAATTTTATTTGTTAAATCTCATTAAATTATAATAACTATTTTTTATAATTTAGTGACTCATGTTCCATTTATTCATTATTTATAAATAGTATTTATTTAGTAATTCAAGTTTTTTACTTAATAAAATTTATTTATAAGAGTAACATTTTTAAAAGCCCATAAATTATAAAATAATTTTGGTTGATATAAGTAAGAATAATTTTGATTTTTCTTTTTTAAATGATGAAAGTAAAAATAGAAATAGGTTTAAATTTTAATTCAATTATGTAACTAAAATTTAAATTAATTTTTATTTGTTAAAAGTCATTTAAATTATTCATTATTTATGATAATATTTGTATTTAATAAATATTTACCAAGGTTAAACCCTAACTCTCCTAAAGTATAGGAAGGGATCCAAATATTTAGCAAGGTTAAACCCTAAGTATAGGAAGGGATCCAAATATTTAGCAAGGTTAAACCCTAAAGTATAGGAAGAGATCCAAATATTTAGCAAGGTTAAACCCTAATCCACACCATTATAAATACTTCATATGGTTGCAGCAAGAAAAAAAGGACGGAAAAGAGGAGAGATACAACAGAAGAAGATACACAAGACAAGGCAAAAGCAAGAAGATTCACGGGCAGGGAAAAGAGAAGCAACCATAAAGCACTCATAGCCTGAATAAGAACAACACACATACAGTGAGCAAGCTAGAAGAATCAAATCCCCAGTAAGTGTTCATTATGGAATTTGCATCCAACATGATTACCTTGCAATACTCCTTAATTCATGTATGAATAATATTGGTTTAATATATATATTGAGATGATGTATTCATGGTTTGGTGGATGTTGATATTGCTTTATTCAAGTATGCATCTGTTCTTGATAGGTCATAGCATGTTGGAGAAATTCTGTTTGCATGATTAAAGAATTATATCTGCCATTTAATTATTATTATATGAGTGTTGTTTCTAGCATGATTATGTTTATTTCACATGCTGTTATTACATAATAATGATGATGATGATGATATAATGGTGATAATATAAATCCTTGGTTGTCTTTAACATGTATGTGTAAGGTTTGTTTTATCATTATCACTTGCAGTAAAGAGAACTAATACATGAGTAAAATAATATAAGCTTCTTGATTTGTGCATGACTATTTTTATTATTGCATGATGATTACATATGATCTTATTTTATGTGTGTGGTTTGATATAAGATGAAGTTACAGGTTTGTTATATTCACATGAAAGAAACAACATGAGAAAAAATAAAGTAGCTTGTCGTAAGAGAGAAAGCGGTAACATGCATGATGGTGTTGTGTCAAAATGGAAAAATCCATGTAGAATTAATATATATTTTAATGAAGGCAAATAAATAATGAATGCATGGCTCGTTGGTAGCTCCCCCCTCACTTCAACGTAGAGGTCCTGGGTTTGAGCCCTCAGGACCTATTTTTTAGCTTTTCAGTTGGTTTTACTATGTTTACTCCCTTTCCACTATAATTAATTCACCATTGTTTTTCTATTATTAAAATAATACCCATTAATTAATTTTTTAATTAGTATATTATATTAGTTATTTAAACTAGGATATAATTTAATCTAGTTTATTAATTAAATTTTCATATATCACTTAATTAATTAAAATGAGCTATTTTTAATAATAAAAATCTGATTATATTTTTTTTTTCTCTTTTCTTTTAAAATTTCTATCAATTTAGTCTAAGTTTTTCCATAAATTCATAAAAAAAAAGTTTCTATTATTATAGACTAAAAATATTCTTAATTCATTCTTAAATTTAGTTTATTTATTTCATTTGTCATGAACTTTCTATGTAATAGATTTAATTAGGATTTTTTTTTATTTCTTTCTTATTAGTTTAATTAGGTTTTATTATTTTGTATGCCATTTTAATTTTGTACTCGTTAATTAAGATTTAGATATTTTATATCCCCTTTTAAATTATGTACCCCCATCCCGAAGCCATGTAATAGCGTAGTCTTATTTTTCGCACTTTAACTTTTCCATACTGTGAATATAACTGTGTACATGTATGCTAATAGGACTGCATGGAAAGATAAATAATCGAACTTAGATAAATTAACTCAAGATAATATATCCGAATCCAATCATTTCCACACTTGCACCTCTAGGGTAACCCTCTCTTTGTTGCCTTACGATATTACGGTCATGTCCGAAGAATGTGGGGATACCCTTAGCAAAGACCCTTTCGATTAAATCATCATCATCCCTAAACGAATAAGTCATAGTCCCTTCGATCAAAAGGTCAATGTCCCTACAAGATAAATCATAGTCCCTCGAACGTTGCCTTCGAATATATGACCTTGTCCCTCGAACGTTGCCTTCGAATATATGACTTTGTCCCTCGATGACCCTTCGTTTTAGCCTACGATTAAATGATGATCGTCCCTTCGAATGCTAAGGTATCCTTACAAATGTTGCCTTCAATGACCAATCGACGACCCCACGATGTCCCTTTACATCCAAAGGATAAGACTACTTACTTCTCAATAGTAAGGACAGTTTTACCCTCATAAGGATTGGAAATACCTATAAAGACCTTGGTTAGGTATAACTCTTAAATGCTTGCTCACAGCTTAAAATACTTTTCACACCTCACACTTTTCAAAACATCTTTTAGAAAATCCCCACTTGGTATACATTCGCACCAGAATCATCGCCGAGTTATATTTTTCTAAACATCTTTCAAAATCAAATGAGATAAACACTTTGTATACATTCGTACAAGAATCATTACAAAGTTAAACTCTCCTTTCAAAATATTTTCTAAACATACCACATTTCCTAAACACTTTCTCAAACAAGGAAAACATAAGTGAGATAAGCAATTAAGAGCCCATGGATAACCATGGATACAAAGGGTGCTAACACCTTCCCTTTGTATAATGTACCTCCCGAACTCAAAATCTAATCAAGGTCTTTCCTGTTCTTTTCCGCCTTTCCTTATTGGATAAAAGAAAAGTCGGTGGCGACTCTTGCTATCCGCAACATTGCTTTTCAAAGCAAAAACACAAAGTCAGTTCACCACATCACAGAACTGGCGACTCTGCTGGGGAAATCTTAAAAAGAGAGGTTACCTTAAAGATAAGATCACTTATGTTTTCAAATTGTTTCTTTGTCTGATTTACTTTTAAGGGATTGTTTAGGTATTCTATGCTTGAGTGAAAGATCCTACACCCGGATCTAGTGTACCTTAGGTAAGTAGCAAGAGATCATCGCGACTGTCCGGCGTATACTGGAATGGTTAAAATGATGGCTACGGTTAATGTGACACTTTGGATGTCCTGATGTTCCTCATGTTTACTTGAGGAAAAATTTGGCGTCTGCGTGGTGTCATCAAAGCATTAACCAGACCTTTATAACCCTAATTGACTCATCCTAGCCATTAGAAAGTAGTGAGATAACTGACTTGGGTTCCGACTGGGGTTGGTTGATACTCGATACTACACTCTTTGAGATTGGACTTTAGGGAAATTTTGGTCAACCACTTGGTGTTGCACTGAAGTGGACTTAAGGAAAGGTCAATGATTTGAGATCCTTCTAGAACCCGGTTACTATTCTAGGACAGGTTGAACCAACCAAACTTCAGTGGGGAGGATACTTACCTATGGAACTCATGCAAGCCTTAAAACCTAGGAATGATTGTGGTGTGACTTGTTTGTGCTTGTTACTTACTTGACATCATAACATCATAACATCATGACATCATGACATCATGGCATTGTACTAACCATTTCGAGGACTTAGGGATTTAACTTTGCTCTGTTTTGTAGGGCTATGGCTTCCAGGAAGACCATCCGGATCAATTTTGTAGCGACCTCTCCTCAACTCAAGGATTTAGTGTCAGAACTTCCCGATCATGCTCAGTTCATCAAGAAACATGGTTATCTCCTCAATTTAGTTACCACCGATTTCAAGGAAGATATGATGAGAGTTCTATTCCAGTTCTTCGATCCTAAACATCATTGCTTCACCTTCCCAGATTATCAGTTGGTACCTGTCGCACCTCGAAAAAATGGGGATACGAGTTTAAGCGAAGCGCGATCGCACGCTCGCATTGATGGACTGAACAGAGTCGCCACCGAACTTTATTTATTCCCCAAAATGGGAAAGGGAAATATCGATAAAACCCATAAAAGAAAGGATAAGATATGGTCATCGCAACCAATATCAGGGTTCGGGAGTCGATTACGCAAGGGGAAGGTATTAGCACCCCTCACGTCCGTTGTACTCAACGGGAACCATTAGGTTAGTTGTGTGCGTTAGTGTTAATTGAAATGTTAGGCTTTTCGAATTATTAGGTGGGAAAGAAAGAAAGGATGAGAAGAGAATGTTTTTGGATTTTTGACGAAGGACTAAACCTATGTTTTTTATTAGTGGGTCTGACAAGATTTAAAAATCCTGCTCCTACGTATCTCAAAAGAGAAATCAAGGCTTACGTAGTTCTGGGTAGAAAAATGTTTGTTTGTTGGTCGATTTTAGCGAAAGCTATACTATATTAATCGACGAAAACATTGTTTTACCCAAAACAGATGAGGAGTGGACGCATACCACACATCGAACGGATTTATAAATCTACATTCGGAAAAGCGTCACTTATCTCGACTCAACAATCGTGGCCGAAATATTGTTTTGTATTACTTAATACAATATATCTTTATGAAAAAGGTTCTTTGATTAGTCGCACAGCGGCAAAAAAGAGTTTGATTGGTTGGATGTATTTTGAGTGATGGCGAGAGCTTGGATTAGCGAGATATACATCTCGAATCCTAGCCTCAGGAGTGCACGGTATACACCATGTTCCATTTCTATCTTTATTGGCAAAAGTGTTTCATACAGATTAAGTATTTTTAGGTTTGATTGAGAAAGGGTTTGAAGAGACCGCATTGACAATTTTAAACGATGGCGAGAGCTAAGATAGGCGAGGCATCCGCCTCGAATCTTAATCTCAGGAGTGCACGGTATACACCATGTTCCATTTCCATCTTTATTGAAAGAGGTTAAGATAGGAATTAAGTATTTTGGAGTTTGAAAGACGAGCACTTATGACTTGCAAGCTCTTACAGCTTGGGTCTAGTACTCGGGACTACGTCTAGACATTCCACCCAGGCAGTCAGTTTCTTTCCAATATTGCTAAGAAAATGATTCGAATATTTACGAATGTTTTGAGGGAAGACGAATATTTATGGCTTGCAAGCTCTTACAGCTTGAGCCTAATATTCAGGATTATAACTGGATATTCCATCCAGGATAATCTTTTTTTTCACGTTTTAATTAGAAAACGATTTGAATATTAGAGTGTGGAAGGGAAGACGAATATTTACGGCTTGCAAGCTCTTACAGCTTGAGCCTAATATTCGGGATTATGAATGGATATTCCATCCAGGATAATCTTTTTCTTCACGTTTTAGAAATGGGTTTGAATATTATGTTTGATTTGTGAAATGATCTTGAAATGATTCACATTTATTTTTGGAATGTATTTTGAAATTGAGGAAAGTTGAAATTGATTTTGAAATTGAGTGAAATTTGAGTATGATTATTTACACGTGTAAAAGTATGGATATGGGTACTAATAACCTAACTAAATTAGTTAACACACAAAAACCGACTAATCGAATAAAAAAATATCGGAAATTCAACCATTAATTAAATCTAAAAGGTAAACATTTAAAGATACAAACAACTAAATATCGATCAAATTAAATTGATAAAAACCAGAACAGATTGAAATTAAAATTAAAAAAAACTAAAATAATATAGTCTGTTGGACTACCAAGTGGAAGAAACCAAGAAAATAAACCCTAGCCGCCTGGCTGTTGGGTTTCCAAAGGAATATGGATTGGGAAAACAAAAAGCAATACACTAATATACACCATTTAATAAAAAAAGGCAGAGGAATACTAAATGTATTAGGTTCTTAAATAGTTTTTTAATAGCTTAAATGTTTGTTTTTTTAAAAATAAATAAAAGAAAAAAATGGGAGCAACAGTAACAGACTCTCCATCGTCACTCCCTCATCGTCCTCACTCTCACAACGTCTTCACGCCTCTCTCAATCGCTCTCTCAATCTTGCTTCTCTCCCTCTCAATAATTCTAAATCTAAGCCTCAAACCCTCGTCACCTCTCAATCTCGCTCACCAAACGCAGGAAAACCAGAGCTCTAAAGAGAATCGAATCAGAGAGCTCACCTTCGACGGTGACTCGGTGGCAATGCAGAACTCGTACCGTCCTCCCTTCGCCAATTTTTCTTCCACGCCGTCGCTTGAAGATTAGGGTTTCTTCGTGTTCTTGTTCGCCTCCCAATTTAGGGTTTTTCAGTCTCTTGTCCGCCTCCTTGATTTTTCGTCCTCCCTCTCTGTCCTCACCTCTCACCTTTTATATCCAACAAATTAGGGTTTTGGGTTGGCGTATTGTAGATTGAAACAGGTATCTGCCAAATCCTTTCGGTGCTCAGAATTTTGGTCTGCCTCTTTGATGCTTGGACTTGGAAAAGGTAACCTGAACCTATGCTTTTTTCTTCTACTTTGTCTCCATTCCATTTTGGGATTTTTGAACTTTAACTGCCTTGGCTAATTTACCTTGCTTTTACTGCAGTGAAATTTGGAGCATTCATGAGTAACTTCGGTTTTTTTTTACGTGGCCTTGGTTTTGAACTCAGCTTTGGATGGCTGTTAGGGAGGTTTGGTGGATATCATTTGGGTTTAAATTCGTTGGACAGTTGGAAGTTCGGTTGGGATTATTGGAGATTGAAATAGGAAACTGAATTATGTTATCTCCTTTTGAAAGTTGCAGGTTTTGTTTTATCAATTATCAGTTTGTTACAAGTTGGGTTATGTTAGGTTGAATTTGTTGTGATTCGGTTACGATACCGTTTGAGACTGGACAGTGTTGAGAGTGGGAAATCCAAAAAGAGTTTATCTTCAGTTGTGTTAATAAAATGTGTTATGGTTGAGTTTTTTGCTGTCATGATGTTGATTGTTTTGCAGGTCTAGTATTGATGAACCGTTGTTGCAGCTAGAGACCAAGTCACTTAACATGAACTCCATCCACATATATGCAACTTCCTTCTTTGAAAGGCCTAGCTTCATCAAGTTCACTATCCGTTGAGGCAAGGTTCTGTCGATATCAAACACAAGAAGTTCTGGATATTTTTTGATAACCATGGGAAGGTAAGCTTTAGAAAGACAAATTCTACTAAGGAAATCAATCTTTCTCTGTAAAGTGTTACTAATGCTGGCGGCAAAAATTTCAGGGCAGCGAGCAAGTAGTCTCCCAATGTTTCCTTTATCAGAATCCATGTTTTCAAAGAACACAACAACCTGCAGAAAGTCTTCAGGTTTCTGTAATAATAGCCGAGGATTTTTAATGATAACCTGATCCAACTTTTTCCTTTGAACACATAGTTCGGTAAACTGATCCACCACCAGCTTCATCTTGCTAGTTGAACAACTCAATAGTTGAGGTTGTTTTTTATTTGATTTATTCTCTTGAGGATAAAGCATTGTTCCTCCTTGGAATTAGTGGCATTCTTGTTTTATGCCTCAAGTTTGCGCAATTCGGGATGGACCTTTTCCCAGCTCTGCATCAAGACATGTTCAACAACAAGAAACTCAATCAAATATGCCCACAGAATGTCTCAAAACAAGTGGGAACCTCATCTTCACTCCAATATTCTGGACTCCAATCTTCTTCTTCAACAGCTTCACTTTCTTCAATCAAAAGCTTCAATGTTCTTCATACCAAGAGCTTCAATCTTCATCCACAAAGGATCTCGTTTCTGCAATCAAGTTTAGCTTCTCTGCATCAAGCTCAAGCCTTCTGCACCAAAGTTATGATTCTGGTGCGTCGAATTTGGTAAGTTCTTTGTCTCTCATGCCGTTCTGCTTTTCACACACACGAGTTTGGATTGCGAATTCTCTTTCATCAATTTGAGTTTCAGATTTATGGAACCTTGTTGTCGATTGTGGAATTCGAACCTAGCTTTGATGCGCAAGTGAAGCCGTCGGTTGGTTACAAGTGGGCACATTGAAGAAGCTGAGAATTGATGAAGGTTCCCTCGCGGTTCCAGTTATCAATTGCAAACTTTGGATGTCAAGGATGTAGATTGCTCTTGATATTTCGCATGGAATAAAGTATCTTTATGAAGGAGCTGTTCTTCCTTCTTTGGAATCAGAATGGAGACATTGGTCTGTGGTTCCGAATGTGCTTCACATGTTACAGCCACCTGATGTTGACCTTTGCAAATCTGTTTTAAGACCAACTGAAAATGAAGCTGCACCTGTTTCACTTCTTTCTTCTGGGGTTAATGGAGCTTTGATTATTCATTAGGATTGTACTTGTAGGGTTTATGTAATATGATGAACTTGTAAGAAAATATTGTGAAATGTAATTTGGAACATGACTTTGTAACTTATGGAAATGTTGTAATGGTTGTGTAATGTCATGGTTTATGTAGATATGTATGTTGCAATTTGGTTCATGGTTAGGTAATGGCCTAGATATGAATGTATGGTTGAATATGATTTTGAATGTATGGTATTAATGAATGAATGAAAATTTGGTTGAAACTTGATTTGATTTGAATTTGGTTAAATGGTATGGAATTTTGAAATGAATTTGTGATTGTAATTTGAACTTGGTTGAAGTGTTTGTAAAAATGTAACAAGAATGGTTGTAACTTGGTTTATGGAAATGGATATTTGGTTATAAAAATGGATATGGATTTTAGAAATAATCCAAGACTAATCTAAATGTCAATTTAAAAATAAAAAAAAACCAATAAAACCAATTAAAATCAAATTAATCTATAATTTGTTAAAATTACTTTGATATCAATTCTAACATTTATTTGAAAATTAAAATCAATTAGAGTTTGAATCATTAGTAAAAAGAACAATTAAGATTAAATTGAAATTTGGAATTAGACTTAATTTGAAATTAAAATCAAATTGAAAATTAAAAAGTCAAATAATTAGAATCCATTTTATAATCAAAAGCAGCATGATCAAAAACCTAGATAATGACCAATGTTTATCAAAATCGAGACAATATGGATTTGGGAAAGGACAGTTGACTTTGGTTAACTAATTGACCAGAAAGTCAACGATTGACCTCAGACGTGAATTAGTGTTTATACTAAAATGAATGCATGATGCATAGTGGATGAATGCAGATGGATCTAAAATAGGTGTATGACAGTTGCCCCTATTTAAGTATCTTCAACTAGAGAATATGAAGCAGGACACTCTTCATATGATCATACTGGGAGATAGTTAAGTACTAAGAAGACCCGGATTTTGATCCTGAATCCCTATGACATGATATGATATGATATACATGGATGCATGATTCTTTTTTTTGTAATTTTTATCTGTTAGGGATATGGTGAACCCTTAACAGGAGATGCTACTAGGCGGACCAATATGTGGGGAATGCTGATGACCCACAGGGAGACAGACAAATGGTAAAAAACAACTTTGCTTGGGAAAACAATCCTGCTTGGAGAGTCAGACACACACCGGGGAGTAATCAAAGTGAAAGTTGATAGACAGTACTTAGAATACAAGAGATCTTGGTAGTAAGTTCACATATGACTTACTAAACCCGAATAAGGAAAAAAATGCTACAACAGGTTCATATATGACCTGGCAATACTGGAATAGAACACAACAACAGGTTCATATATGACCTGACAATGCTGGGGAATATCAAGAAGTTTTGACAGCAGGTTCATATATGACCTAACAAACTCAGAAAAATTCAAGAGGAGTGTATCAACAGGTTCATATATGACCTGATAATACTGGAATGAAAGCTCAACAGCAGGTTCATATATGACCTGACAACACTGAAACTATCATAGAGAAAGACTCTTCAGAACAGGTTCATATATGACCTGACACTGGAATAAAGCTCAACAACAGGTTCATATATGACCTGAATAAAGTTCAACAACAGGTTCATATATGACCTGATAATGGAATAAAGTTCAACAACAGGTTCACATATGACCTGAATAGTACTAAACAACAGGTTCATATATGACCTGATAATGGAATAAAGTTCAACAACAGGTTCATATATGACCTGAATAGTATTGAACAACAAGTTCATATATGACCTGATGATGGGATAAAGTTTAACAACAGGTTCATATATGACCTGAATAGCATTGAACAACAGGTTCATATATGACCTGATAATGGAATAAAGTTCAACAACAGGTTCATATATGACCTGAATGGCTTGAACAACAAGTTCATATATGACCTGATAATGGAATAAAGTTCAACAACAGGTTCATATATGACCTGAATGGCTTGAACAACAAGTTCATATATGACCTGACAATGGAATAAAGTTCAACAACAGGTTCATATATGACCTGAATGGCTTGAACAACAGGTTCATATATGACCTGATAATGGAATGAAGTTCAACAATAATTGGACTTGAAAATGACTGCGAAAACCGGATGTTGGTTCAAGGATACCAAAGACAAACTGGAATTAGAGGTCAAAGGACATAAGATCAACAACCAGACCTAGGTCAATGCACAATGAGCACGAAGTACATTTTGGCTATGCATGATTTGAATGCATGATATATGAATGATCATGATTATGAGAATGCTGACACTTGGCAGACTGGGAGTTTGTAGGGACTGTTTACAGAGATTCTGATTCCTCAACACCAATAACTCATACCCGTACAATTAACAGGCGCGTCCAGAGGAGAATCTATCATGATTGACAGTTATAAATAACCAAAGGTCCATCCTTCTAGAGGATTAATAAGTTATATTCCATGGGGACTTTTGTTGGTGATCCAGGAATATTTATGCAACCTTGAGGCTTTCGGGGAAACAAATGATTTTCCTTTGATTTTCACATATATCAAAGTAATTTTGTTCTTTTTACTAAATTTCAAATTCTTTTTCAAGTTTTAAAATTTCATTATTAACAAATAAATGACACTTTGCATAACAAAGAAAAGCATAGATGAACGCAACTAACAATAATTAGGAAAACTTGTATTTTATTCAAGAATGGTAGCACACAAATGGCGTAGCTCCATAGAGTGTTACAATTTTTTTTGGAAAATGACAATAAGGAAAGGTTTACGTTGAATTCAGTGACCACTAACATCCCTACTAGATATGATTCCCCAAAACCTTGCTTCTAAGGGGAGTAACTGGATTGATCTTCCGCCTCAAATTCTTCGGTGTTAATCAGTAACAACTGATGCAGTTTATGCCTTTTGCCCCTAACTTTTGCCTGGATCGCCCTTTCAGGTTTTCAATCCACCGGGACGCTCCTTTTTGCCTAAGTCGCCTTTTCAGGTTTTCAACTTAGCGAGTTACCATTTTTTTATTCATCCCTAACTTTTGTCTGGACCGCCCTTTCGGGTTTTTCAGTCCACCGGGATACCCTTTTTTTTGTGCCTAAATCGCCCTTTCAGGTTTTCGATTTAGCGGATTTTTGTTAGGCATAGTATTTTTTAACTGCATCAGAGTTCACGGGGTGTGAGAGCTCTTCATCATCCATAGTTGTGAGAATCAAGGCACCTCCGGAGAAAGCTTTCTTCACAACATATGGGCCTTCATAATTGGGAGTCCACTTCCCACGTGAGTCCTTGTGTATTGGCAAGATCTTCTTAAGCACGAGGTCTCCTTCTCTGAATTCCCGAACACGTACTTTCTTGTCAAAAACCCTTTTGAGTTGTTTCTGGTATAATTGTCCATGGCACAAAGAAGTCATTCGCTTCTCATCTATGAGATTTAGCTGATCAAATCTATTTTGAAGCCACTCAGCCTCTTCTAGCTTGGTCTCCATCAAGATTCTCATTGAAGGTATCTCCACTTCAATTGGGAGAACTGCTTCCATCCCATATACCAAAGAGAACGGGGTTGCCCCTGTTGAAGTGCGGACGGAAGTCTGGTATCCATGCAGTGCAAAGGGTAGCATTTCATGCCAATCCTTATAGGTTTTTACCATTTTCTGCGGGATCTTCTTGATGTTTTTATTAGCGGCTTCAACAACGCCATTCATCTTTGGACGATACGGTGAAGAGTTATGGTGCTCAATCTTGAAGCTCTCGCATAATTCTTTCATGGTCTTATTGTTCAGATTCGTCCCATTATCTGTGATGATCCGGCTTGGAATCCCATAACGGCAAATGATCTCTTTCTTGAGGAACTGTGCAACCACTTGTTTTGTCACATTAGCGTAAGAGGCGACTTCCACCCATTTGGTAAAGTAATCAATGTCGACCAGGATGAAGCGGTGACCATTGGAAGCTTTAGGCTCGATAGCGCCAATCATGTCGATGCCCCAGATTGAAAAAGGCCAAGGTGACGTTAAAACATTTAGTAGGGTCGGAGGCACGTGTACCTTGTCGGCATAGATTTGGCATTGATGACACTTTCTAGCATAATTGAAGCAGTCGGATTCCATGGTCAACCAATAATAACCAGCTCTCAAAATCCTCTTGGCCATGGCATGCCCATTGGCATGAGTTCCAAAGGATCCTTCATGAATCTCCTTGATCAACAGGTCCGCTTCACGTCCATCCATGCATCTAAGCAAAATCATGTCGTGGTTTCTCTTATATAACACACCATTGCTTAAGAAGAATTTAGATGCTAACTTCCTCAATGTTTTCTTGTCAAGGGTTGTTGCATCTGTTGGATATTCTTGATTTTGCAAAAAGCATTTGATGTCGTGAAACCAGGGCTTACCATCGGCTTCCTCTTCAACTGTCTGGCAGTAGGCAGGCTCAATTTTCCGCTCGATCTGAATGAGAGGTGCTTCATTATGGAATCTAACTTGGTACGTTGAAGCCAACATAGCCAAAGCATCAACAATTTGACTCTCAGTTCTCGGGATATGACGGAAAGTGATTTCATCAAAGTATTTTATTAGTTCCATGACATAGGCACGATATGGGATCAACTTAGTATCACGGGTTTCCCATTCGCCCTTGACTTGGTATATCACTAGGGATGAGTCTCCACATACTTCGAGGATTTTGACTCGGAGATCAATTGCCGCTTCAATGCCTAGGATGCACGCCTCATATTCTGCTATATTGTTCGTGCAATCAAAACATAACCTTGCTGTGAAAGGAGTGTATCCACCATTCGGATTTAATAGAACAGCTCCTACACCATGCCCCATGTAATTGGAGGAACTATCGAACATGAGCTTCCACCGAGATCCGGGTTCAGGTCCTTCATCAAGTCCTGGGATTTCACAATCCTTTACTACCATAATGTCTTTATCAGGGAAGTCAAACTTCAACGGATGATAATCTTCAACGGGTTGGTTTGCCAAGTAATCAGACAACACGCTTCCTTTTATGGCTTTCTGAGACACATATTGGATGTCATATTCAGATAGTAACATCTGCCAACGGGCGAGTCTTCCAGTCAAAGCAGGTTTTTCAAAGATATACTTTATTGGATCCATTTTTGAGATCAACAAAGTAGTGTGGCAAATCATGTATTGTCTTAGACGACGAGCGGCCCATGCTAAAGCACAACAAGTTTTCTCCAAGAGTGAATATCGGGTTTCACAATCGGTAAATCTCTTACTTAGATAGTAGATGGAATGCTCCTTTCGGCCGGTTTCGTCGTGTTGTCCCAGCACACATCCCATCGACTTTTCAAGCACAGTTAAGTACATAAAGAGTGGTTTCCCCTGAACAGGTGGAATTAGAATAGGGGGCTCTTACAGGTATTGTCCGATCTTCTCAAAAGCCATTTGACATTCAGAATTCCATTCAACTGCTTGATCTTTTCTGAGCAACTTGAATATAGGTTCACACATAGCAGTCATATGAGATATAAACCAAGAGATGTAGTTCAAACGTCCCAGGAATCCTCTAACTTCTTTCTCTGTATGTGGAGCAGGCATTTCCTGTATTGCCCTAACCTTATCCGGATCTACCTCAATTCCTCGTTGACTAACAATGAAACCAAGCAACTTTCCAGATCGGACACTGAAGGTGCATTTAGCAGGATTCAGTCGTAGTCGAAATTTCCGAAGACGCTCGAATAGCTTTTGCAAGTGGTCTATATGATCCTCCTCACTTTGGGATTTTGCAATCATGTCATCCACGTAAACCTCAATTTCCTTATGCATCATGTCATGGAAAAGAGTTACCATTGCTCTTTGGTAAGTTGCCCCAGCATTTTTGAGACCAAATGGTATTACCTTGTAGCAAAATGTTCCCCAAGGGGTGATGAATGTGGTCTTTTCCATGTCTTCTGGATCCATCTTAATTTGATTATAACCTGAGAATCCGTCCATAAAGGAGATGACTGCGAACTTAGCAGTGTTGTCTACCAGAGTGTCAATATGTGGCAGGGGGAAATCGTCCTTTGGACTAGCTTTGTTTAAATCCCTATAATCAACACACATCCTGACCTTGCCATCCTTTTTGGGTACTAGTACAATATTAGCTACCCATTGAGGGTACTTTGCAACTGCTAGAAAACCGGCATCAAATTGACGTTTCACCTCGTCACAAATCTTTAGAGCCATGTCGGGTCTTGCTCTTCGGAGCTTCTGCTTCACTGGCGGACAATCTGGCTGTAGCGGTAGCTTGTGGATAACAATATCAGTGTCTAAACTTGGCATATCCTGATACGACCAAGCAAATACATCTACATATTCTTGTATCAACTTGATCAACCTTTCTTTGATGCTTGCCCCAAGTGTAGTCCCAACTTTGACCTCTTTCTTGTCTTCCTCGGTGCCAAGGTTGATTGTTTCCACTGGTCCTTGATGTGGCTGAAGGGCCTTTGACTCGTGCTCGAGCATCCTTTCTAATTCTTCAGGGAAATCACAATCTTCCTCACTCTCCTCTTCCGCTTGGTAGATGGGGAGTTCAAAATTATAGGAAGTAGTGGGGTCATCGAATTCAACTGGTTTATTGATTATTCTGCATGTTTTTTAATGATGGTTTTTTAGAAAAATGGAAATAAAAGCAAAAGAAATAAAAATATTTTTGTAGTTGTTGAAAGGATTGCCATTTTAAGGAAAGAAAAAAAAATAAATGAACGACAAGAATTTGAACAAAATACCCTTTATTTGTCATAATGATTTTTTGAAATTTAAAAGGGGCCCTACAAATGATCCATTAGCCTTGGGCAGAGCAAAGGATTTTCAAAAACACAAAGGAAAACACAATTACTTTGACACGGGAAAAACTTCTGGAATCTCAACCGCTTCCCAATTTGTTAGGGTTGCTTCACACCGGTATATCAGGTTTGATGCTTCTCCATCTTCAGTGTCATCCTCAACTGCACCAACCTGATCTCCATGGATAAATCCTGTGCTCAGGAAAACTTCTTGTATGCTCCGCACACGGTCCTTTGCAGGGACCAGGGCTCCTCAATTAGTAGAAGGCTTGTACCCCAAACCAAAATGATCACTTTTCTCACTGACATTGATGACTTGCCCCCAACCTGCAGGGCCTCCACTTTCAACTGCTGATCTTGCACTCTTCAAAGAAGAGAACGACAAACTGGTTTTCTCAATAGGATCCTTAACCTCTTCAAGTGTGGCATTGGATGTTTCAAGTGCTTGGAAAGAGGTTTCTAAGGCATCCTCATCAACCTCAATATAACGGAAAGAGGAGAGTTGACTGATGATAAAATCTTCTTCACCCGAGACAATGACGAGCTTGTCATCGACAACAAACTTCATCTTTTGATGCAGAGTAGAAGTTACTGCCCCAGCAGCATGTATCCATGGGCGTCCCAAAAGGCAGCTATAAGCGGGATTTATGTCCATGACTTGGAAATTGATGGGGAATACATGCGGTCCGATCTATATTGGTAGCTCTACCTCCCCAACTACTGTCCTTCGAGAACCATCAAATGCTTTTACCACAAGTGCACTAGGTTTCAATTTCGAACCTTGGTAAGACAATTTAGCCAGTGCCCTCTTTGGTAGAACATTGAGGGATGATCCAGTGTCAACTAAAACTCTGGCCAGAGCATCTTCTTGGCACTTTATGGAAACATGCAAGGCGCGGTTGTGATTCCTCCCCTCCTTGGGTAGCTCTTCATTGCTGAAACTTAAAGTGTTGCAGGTTGTGATATTGGCGACCACTCCATCGAATTGGCCGACCGTTATATCTTGGGTAACATGAGCTTGAGCAAGCACTTTCAGTAGAGCCTCCCTGTGAGCTTCAGAATTCAGAAGCAAAGACAAGATAGATATTTTTGATGGTGTTTGATGTAACTAATCAACTATCTTGTAGTCAGATTTCTTTATTATCCTTAGGAACTCACTTGCTTCATCTGCTTCCATAGCCGGCTGTGCTCCTCCATGCTCTGGGGTAGGATTTACATTTGCAGCTTCCCTTGTTGGCTCTTGAGGGTTCATATTAATATTAGGAATATAAATCCGACCACTGCGGGTCATCCTGCTTGTCCCTGCGATGTTAGTGATGTCGGTGTC
This sequence comes from Lathyrus oleraceus, assembly GCF_024323335.1. Classification (NCBI taxonomy): domain Eukaryota; kingdom Viridiplantae; phylum Streptophyta; class Magnoliopsida; order Fabales; family Fabaceae; genus Lathyrus; species Lathyrus oleraceus. Next base: position 93,390,024 of record NC_066583.1, read on the forward strand.
AACATTCTCCAAACCTTCCTTACTTTCAGCAGCTTTGGGTTTTCCATCTACCACTCCATCCACCACTGTTATGTCGTACTTCCAGGGTACCGCCTTAGTGATTTCAAAAGGAAACGGGGTAGGCATGCAAACTACCACGGGTGATGGATGAACAACATCTCTTCTGTGATAAGTTACCTCAAACGGTTCTGGTATATTAAAAACGGGTTCAATGACTGAAACTTCCTCGTTTGTTGTTGGACCACAAATTTGTAAAACGCCTTGATCCATCAAGTTCTGAATGTCATTTCGTACCACTTTACATCCTCCTGGATGAGCGGCACATTCCTCACAGTTGTCGTGACATGTATCAATCAATCTTGCCCCCCCCCCCCCCAATCTTGCATGAAGCGCTAGCAACAGAGTTTTAACATCTTCCACGTTTTTGATTATACACACATCAGAAGCATCCTCGACGGCATTAACATCACCATGTGCTGGCAAAGGGTTACTTTTTACATTGGGTCCGGCGTCTCGAAATGAAAGAATCTTCTTCTCAACCAGGTCTCGCACAATATGCTTTAAAGCATAACATCCTTCTAAATCATGTCCAGGGGCACCCCCATGGAAAGGACAATGGGCATCTGGATTGTACCATGGAGGTAAAGGATTTGGTGGAGGACCCAAAGGTCTGGGAGTCACCAACCCTCTCTGTAGTAATGATGGGTACAATTCAGTGTATGTCATAGGGATTGAAGCAAACAGAAGTCTACCTCTTTGTACCCTATTTTGATTTGGAAGATTTTGTGGACGAGGAGCCTGTGCCCTTGGCTGTTGATAAGCAGGCGGCGCGGGCGCTTGCTGGTATATTGGTGCTTGTTGGATAGGTTGATAGAGAGAAGCTTGTGATTGGTTGAAATTTGGTGTGACAGCTGCCACATATGGTTGTTGAACATACTGCACTGGATAAGTTGGTTGTTGTTGAACAAATTGGTGTTGCTTCTTCCATGAAAGACTCCTCCTTTGACTGGTTGGTACTGCATTTGTATCACCCTCTTTCTTTCTTTGAAATCCTCCAGGAAACTTTTTGGCATTACTACCAGATGTTTCAGAGGCAGTTATCATTTTTCCATTCTTCAATCCAAGCTCGACCTTTATGCCCACGACGACTAGGTCAGAGAAACTTGCAGATACACTACTCACCATTCTTTCATAGAACACAGGTTTGACTGTATCCATGAACCAATTTGCTAACTCCTTCTCAACCAGAGGTGGTTCGACTTGCGAGGCCACTTCCCTCCATCGTTGCGCGTATTCCTTAAAAGACTCATTATCTTTCTGGGACATGCTGAGCAATTGCCTCCTATCTAGGGCCATATCCATGTTATACTTATAATGTTGGATGAAAGCATCAGATAAGTCTTGGAAACAACGAATCCTACTTTGATCAAGGCTTAAGTACCACTTGGAGGGAGCACCCCTCAAGCTGTCTTGGAAGCAATGTATCATAAGTTTATCATCCTCCACGTGCGCAGCCATTTTTCGATAGTACATAATAAGGTGACTCTTAGGACACGAGTGGCCCTCATAAATATCGAAATCCGGGGTCTTGAACTTTGCAGGAATCACAAGACCTGACACTAAGCACATTTCCTTAGCAGTAGCACCAAAAACTTGGTCACCTTCCATAGCCCTTAACCTTTTCTCAAGAATTTGGAAATTCTCTTTCATCCCTCTTATGTCTTCCTACCTTTCCTCATCTTCTATTATTATAGACTAAAAATATTCTTAATTCATTCTTAAATTTAGTTTATTTATTTCATTTGTCATGAACTTTCTATGTAATAGATTTAATTAGGATTTTTTTTTATTTCTTTCTTTTTAGTTTAATTAGGTTTTATTATTTTGTATGCCATTTTAATTTTGTACTCGTTAATTAAGATTTAGATATTTTATATCCCCTTTTAAATTATGTACCCCCATCCCGAAGCCATGTAATAGCGTAGTCTTATTTTTCGCACTTTAACTTTTCCATACTGTGAATATAATTGTCTACATGTATGCTAATAGGATTGCATGGAAAGATAAATAATCGAACATAGATAAATTAATTCAAGATGATATATCCGAATCCAATCATTTCCACACTTGCACCTCTATGGTAACTCTCTCTTTGTTGCCTTACGATATTACGGTCATGTCCGGAGAATGTGGGGATACCCTTAGCAAAGACCCTTTCAATTAAATCATCATCATCCCTAAACGGATAAGTCATAGTCCCTTCGATCAAAAGGTCAATGTCCCTACAAGATAAATCATAGTCCCTCGAACGTTGCCTTCGAATATATGACCTTGTCCCTCGAACGTTGCCTTCGAATATATGACTTTGTCCCTCGATGACCCTTCGTTTTAGCCTACGATTAAATGATGATCGTCCCTTCGAATGCTAAGGTATCCTTACAAATGTTGCCTTCAATGACCAATCGACGACCCCACGATGTCCCTTTACATCCAAAGGATAAGACTACTTACTTCTCAATAGTAAGGACAGTTTTACCCTCATAAGGATTGGAAATACCTATAAAGACCTTCGTTAGGTATAACTCTTAAATGCTTGCTCACAGCTTAAAATACTTTTCACACCTCACACTTTTCAAAACATCTTTTAGAAAATCCCCACTTGGTATACATTCGCACCAGAATCATCGCCGAGTTATATTTTTCTAAACTTCTTTCAAAATAAAATGAGATAAACACTTTGTATACATTCGTACAAGAATCATTACAAAGTTAAACTCTCCTTTCAAAATATTTTCTAAACATACCACATTTCCCAAACACTTTCTCAAACAAGGAAAACATAAGTGAGTTAAGCAATTAAGAGCCCATGGATAACCATGGATACAAAGGGTGCTAACACCTTCCCTTTGTATAATGTACCTCCCGAACTCAAAATCTAATCAAGGTCTTTCCTGTTCTTTTCCGCCTTTCCTTATTGGATAAAAGAAAAGTCGGTGGCGACTCTTGCTATCCGCAACATTGCTTTTCAAAGCAAAAACACAAAGTCAGTTCACCATATCACAGAACTGGGGACTCTGCTGGGGAAATCTTAAAAAGAGAGGTTACCTTAAAGATAAGATCACTTATGTTTTCGAATTGTTTCTTTGTCTGATTTACTTTTAAGGGATTGTTTGGGTATTCTATGCTTGAGTGAAAGATCTTACACCCGGATCTAGTGTACCTTAGGTAAGTAGCAAGAGATCATCGCGACTGTCCGGCGTATACTGGAATGGTTAAAATGATGGCTACGGTTAATGTGACACTTTGGATGTCCTGATGTTCCTCATGTTTACTTGAGGAAAAATTTGGCGTCTGCGTGGTGTCATCAAAGCATTAACCAGACCTTTAGAACCCTAATTGACTCATCCTAGCCATTAGAAAGTAGTGAGATAACTGACTTCGGTTCCGACTGGGGTTGGTTGATACTCGATACTACACTCTTTGAGATTGGACTTTAGGGAAATTTTGGTCAACCACTTGGTGTTGCACTGAAGTGGACTTAAGGAAAGGTAAATGATTTGAGATCCTTCTAGAACCCGGTTACTATTCTAGGACAGGTTGAACCAACCAAACTTCAGCGGGGAGGGTACTTACCTATGGAACTCATGCAAGCCTTAAAACCTAGGAATGATTGTGGTGTGACTTGTTTGTGCTTGTTACTTACTTGACATCATAACATCATAACATCATGACATCATGGCATTGTACTAACCATTTCGAGGACTTAGGGATTTAACTTTGCTCTATTTTGTAGGGCTATGGCTTCCAGGAAGACCATCCGGATCAATTTTGTAGCGACCTCTCCTCAACTCAAGGATTTAGTGTCAGAACTTCCCGATCATGCTCAGTTCATCAAGAAACATGGTTATCTCCTCAATTTAGTTACCACCGGTTTCAAGGAAGATATGATGAGAGTTCTAATCCAGTTCTTCGATCCTAAACATCATTGTTTCACCTTCCCAGATTATCAGTTGGTACCTGTCGCACCTCGAAAAAATGGGGATACGACTTTAAGCGAAGCGCGATCGCACGCTCGCATTGATGGACTGAACAGAGTCGCCACCGAACTTTATTTATTCCCCAAAATGGGAAAGGGAAATATCGATAAAACCCATAAAAGAAAGGATAAGATATGGTCATCGCAACCAATATCAGGGTTCGGGAGTCGATTACGCAAGGGGAAGGTATTAGCCCCCCTCACGCCCGTTGTACTCAACGGGAACCATTAGGTTAGTTGTGTGCGTTAGTGTTAATTGAAATGTTAGGCTTTTCGAATTATTAGGTGGGAAAGAAAGAAAGGATGAGAAGAGAATGTTTTTGGATTTTTGACGAAGGACTAAACCTAAGTTTTTTATTAGTGGGCCTGACAAGATTTAAAAATCCTGCTCCTACGTATCTCAAAAGAGAAATCAAGGCTTACGTAGTTCTGGGTAGAAAAATGTTTGTTTGTTGGTCGATTTTAGCGAAACCTATACTGTATTAATCGATGAAAACATTGTTTTACCCAAAACAGATGAGGAGTGGACGCATACAACACATCGAACGGATTTATAAATCTACATTCGGAAAAGCGTCACTTATCTCGACTCAACAATCATGGCCGAAACATTGTTTTGTATCACTTAAGACAATATATCTTTAATTTATGAAAAAGGTTCTTTGATTAGTCGCACAGCGGCGAAAAAGAGTTTGATTGGTTGGATGTATTTTGAGTGATGGCGAGAGCTTGGATGAGCAAGATATACATCTCGAATCCTAGCCTCAGGAGTGCACGGTATACACCATGTTCCATTTCCATCTTTATTGGCAAAAGTGTTTAATACAGATTAAGTATTTTTAGGTTTGACTGAGAAAGGGTTTGAAGAGACCGCATTGACAATTTTAAACGATGGCGAGAGCTAAGATAGGCGAGGCATCCGCCTCGAATCTTAATCTCAGGAGTGCACGGTATACACCATGTTCCATTTCCATCTTTATTGAAAGAGGTTAAGATAGGAATTAAGTATTTTGGAGTTTGAAAGACGAGCACTTATGACTTGCAAACTCTTACAGCTTGGGTCTAGTACTCGGGACTACGTCTGGACATTCCACCCAGGCAGTCTGTTTCTTTCCAATATTGCTAAGAAAATGATTTGAATATTTACGAATGTTTGGAGGGAAGACGAATATTTATGGCTTGCAAGCTCTTACAGCTTGAGCCTAATATTCAGGATTATAACTGGATATTCCATCCAGGATAATCTTTTTCTTCACGTTTTAATTAGAAAACGATTTGAATATTAGAGTGTGGAAGGGAAGACGAATATTTACGGCTTGCAAGCTCTTACATCTTGAGCCTAATATTCGGGATTATGACTGGATATTCCATCCAGGATAATATTTTTCTTCACGTTTTAGAAAAGGGTTTGAATATTATGTTTAATTTGTGAAATGATCTTGAAATGATTCACATTTATTTTTGGAATGTATTTTGAAATTGAGAAAAGTTGAAATTGATTTTGAAATCGAGTGAAATTTGAGTATGATTATTTACACGTGTAAAAGTATGGATATGGGTACTAATAACCTAACTAAATTAGTTAACACACAAAAACCGACTAATCGAATAAAAAAATATCGGAAATTCAACCATTAATTAAATCTAAAAGGTAAACATTTAAAGATATAAACAACTAAATATCGATCAAATTAAATTGATAAAAATTTAAAATAAAATAAATAGTAGAAGTTATATACAAAATTAAATAAAATTGTAAGCATAACAAATAGAAACATGAAGATTTGCTATCCCCAAGTATTGAACCCACTCCACTAAAGACAATGAAACCACTCTCTCTCCACTAGACCACTTAAGATTAGTTATTATTTACAATAACAACTTGGATATATAAACCAGAACAGATTGAAATTAAAATTAAAAAAAACTAAAATAATATAGTCTGTTGGACTACCAAGTGGAAGAAACCAAGAAAATAAACCCTAGCCGCCTGGCTGTTGGGTTTCCAAAGGAATATGGATTGGGAAAACAAAAAGCAATACACTAATATACACCATTTAATAAAAAAAGGCAGAGGAATACTAAATGTATTAGGTTCTTAAATGGTTTTTTAATAGCTTAAATGTTTGTTTTTTAAAATAAATAAAAGAAATAAAATGGGAGCAACAGTAACAGACTCTCCATCGTCACTCCCTCATCGTCCTCACTCTCACAACGTCTTCACGCCTCTCTCAATCGCTCTCTCAATCTTGCTTCTCTCCCTCTCAATCATTCTAAATCTAAGCCTCAAACCCTCGTCACCTCTCAATCTCGCTCACCAAACGCAGAAAAACCAGAGCTCTAAAGAGAATCGAATCAGAGAGCTCACCTTCGACGGTGACTCGGTGGTAATGCAGAACTCATACCGTCCTCCCTTCGCTAATTTTTCTTCCACGCCGTCGCTTGAAGATTAGGGTTTCTTCGTGTTCTTGTTCGCCTCCCAATTTAGGGTTTTTCAGTCTCTTGTCCGCCTCCTTGATTTTTCGTCCTCCCTCTCCGTCCTCACCTCTCACCTTTTATATCCAACAAATTAGGGTTTTGGGTTGGCGTATTGTAGATTGAAACAGGTATCTGCCAAATCCTTTCAGTGCTCAGAATTTTGGTCTGCCTCTTTGATGCTTGGATTTGGAAAAGTTAACCTGAACCTATGCTTTTTTCTTCTACTTTGTCTCCATTCCATTTTGGGATTTTTGAACTTTAACTGCCTTGGCTAATTTACCTTGCTTTTACTGCAGTAAAATTTGGAGCATTCATGAGTAACTTCATTTTTTTTACGCGGCCTTGGTTTTGAACTCAGCTTTGGATGGCTGTTAGGGAGGTTTGGTGGATATCATTTGGGTTGAAATTCGTTGGACAGTTGGAAGTTCGGTTGGGATTATTGGAGATTGAAATAGGAAACTGAATTATGTTATCTCCTTTTGAAAGTTGCAGGTTTTGTTTTATCAATTATCAGTTTGTTACAAGTTGGGTTATGTTAGGTTGAATTTGTTGTGATTCGGTTACGATACCGTTTGAGACTGGACAGTGTTGAGAGTGGGAAATCCAAAAAGAGTTTATCTTCAGTTGTGTTAATAAAATGTGTTATGGTTGAGTTTTTTGCTGTCATGATGTTGATTGTTTTGCAGGTCTAGTATTGATGAACCATTGTTGCAGCTAGAGACCAAGTCACTTAACATGAACTCCATCCACATATATGCAACTTCCTTCTTTGAAAGTCCTAGCTTCATCAAGTTCACTATCCGTTGAGGCAAGGTTCTGTCGATATCAAACACAAGAAGTTCTGGATATTTTTGATAACCATGGGAAGGTAAGCTTTAGAAAGACAAATTCTACTAAGGAAATCAATCTTTCTCTGTAAAGTGTTACTAATGCTGGCGGCAAAAATTTCAGGGCAGCGAGCAAGTAGTCTCCCAATGTTTCCTTTATCAGAATCCATGTTTTCAAAGAACACAACAACCTGCAGAAAGTCTTCAGGTTTCTGTAATAATAGCCGAGGATTTTTAATGATAACCTAATCCAACTTTTTCCTTTGAACACATAGTTCGGCAAACTGATCCACCACCAACTTCATCTTGCTAGTTGAACAACCCAATAGTTGAGGTTGTTTTTTATTTAATTTATTCTCTTGAGGCTAAAGCATTGTTCCTCCTTGGAATTAGTGGCATTCTTGTTTTATGCCTCAAGTTTGCGCAATTCGGGATGGACCTTTTCCCAGCTCTGCATCATGACATGTTCAACAGCAAGAAACTCAATCAAATATGCCCACATAATGTCTCAAAACAAGTGGGAACCTCATCTTCACTCCAATATTTTGGACTCCAATCTTCTTCTTCAACAGCTTCACTTTCTTCAATCAAAAGCTTCAATGTTCTTCATACCAAGAGCTTCAATCTTCATCCACCAAGGATCTCGTTTCTGCAATCAAGTTCAGCTTCTCTGCATCAAGCTCAAGCCTTCTGCACCAAAGCTATGATTTTGGTGCGTCGAATTCGATAAGTTCTTCGTCTCTCATGCCGTTCTGCTTTTCACACACACGAGTTTGGATTGCAAATTCGCTTTCAGTATGGAACCTTGATTCAATGAATATTTGAATGCGAGTTTGTTTCATCAATTTGAGTTTCAGATTTATGGAACCTTGTTGTCGATTGTGGAATTCGAACCTAGCTTTGATGCGCAAGTGAAGCCGTCAGTTGGTTACAAGTGGGCACATTGAAGAAGCTGAGAATTGATGAAGGTTCCCTCGCGTTTCCAGTTATCAATTGCAAACTTTGGATGTCAAGGATGTAGATTGCTCTTGATATTTCGCATGGAATAAAGTATCTTTATGAAGGAGCTGTTCTTCCTTCTTTGGAATCAGAATGGAGACGTTGGTCTGTGGTTTCGAATGTGCTTCACATGTTACCGCCACCTGATGTTGACCTTTGCAAATCTGTTTTAAGACCAACTGAAAATGAAGCTGCACCTGTTTCACTTCTTTCTTCTGGGGTTAATGGAGCTTTGATTATTCATTAGGATTGTACTTGTAGGGTTTATTTAATATGATGAACTTGTAAGAAAATGTTGTGAAATGTAATTTGGAACAATCTTAATTAACGCAATGAATTTAGACAACAACAACCCAATACTATTTTCAATATTACAAAGTTAAAAAAGATGACAATAAAGTCAAGTTAAAACCTAAAAAAAAACAAACTAACTAACTAAACATTCAATTGTCAATTGAAATTGCACAATTAATTAAACCACATCAATGAAGCAAAGCAAAAAGTGAGATTACAATTATCATCAGTACTTGGCCTAACCCACTTAATATACTAAAAAACAAGAATGATTTGATTTACTGTTATTAACTAAAATAAATGTACACATATATAGAGAATAAAACAAAACGGGCCATGCACGAAGAGGCCCTAATGTTCCATTTGTTCATCAAAATGGTTCTTCAAAAACAAGTTGAAACCAATAAATATCTATTTCTGTGTGTTTACACTAGCTTCCAGCAAATACCAACAAATGCAATCCTCTCTCTCCAATTTACAATTCATTTTCACACCAATAAAAACCCATTAAACCAAATTTTATCAAATTTAATCGTTCATGGTTTCCAGCTACACACAATATCAACACACAGACAAATAACATATCTAAAAATGGGGCGGAGAATAAAAATCTAAGAACTAAAAAGTACTCACACGATTCAAAGGATTTTAGTGAAATTCGCAAGCAAAATCAATGGATTACAGCGTAAACATGGAGCAGAACCAATTAAAAGAGAAATGAATCTAAAAACGGCGAAGATGGTTACCTAATATTGTTGGCGTTGAAATTGTTTTACAGCGTGTTGGAAAGTGAAGGAGACCAAATGGAATTGGAATCCTTAACAGTGGCGGCCTCTGCGTCGTTGGTTATTGCTGCCGCAACCGAAAATATGAACGACAACAGAAGAGTGAAATCTCCGGCGAGAGCACATCCGGGAGGAGGGAGTATGGAGGTTCGCTATGAGAGTATCGCCGAAGCGAGGATGCGAGGCAAAGGCGGTTCGAAGAGACAAAGCGGAGGGTGTTCCATGAATCGGAATATGGTGCAATGAGTCGCGACGACAAAGTTTTCGATGGCGGAGGTTGCACGGGTTGGAGAGTGGAAGACGACGGGGGAGGTTGTTCGGAGAGGGTGCGACGGTGGATTTGTCGGTGAAGGGATCTCGTCGAATGAGCGATTTGCGCGTGTCAGCGCGATGGTTGTGGACTGGGTGAAACGGAGGGGGTTGGAAGAGGGTAGCGAAGGTGACAATGAGGGTGGTGCTCGTGGATAGAAGCCGACGGTTTTTTTTAAGGTTATTAAGGTGAAGAGAAAATGGCGGTGGAGGTGAGGTATGGAGAAGAAGAAGAGGTTTTTTTGATGAAGACGAAGAGAGGCTCCTCCTCTCTTTCTTATTCTACTTTCCCTTTTCTTTTTCGTCAGTGAAAGGGTGGGAAAGAAGAGAAGACATGTCCTTTTCTTTTTAGCTGAGAGAGGAGTATTTTTAGTGGGTAATAGAGATTAGAGAAGTCATTCTCTTTATTTCTTTTTCTATCTTACCGTTGGAAAAGAGAGTCATTAGTGTACCATTGAGAGAAGATCTTTTAAAAGATTCGGTGGTCCAACCACCCTATCTTTTTTCGCTTTTCTCCCTTTTTCAAAAATAAAGCTAGTCATATTGATGGATTGGAAATCCCAAAAGTCCATTGGCTGTCGCCTTCTCATTCGTGGGGAAAGAGAGATATTATGAGATGCTAGTTGTCAACTGGCCAAGGAATCTGATGCTGTCAATTTATTTTATTTGACAACAATTATTATTATCTATTATTAAAGAAAATACTTATTAAAATTTTCTAACTAATATTTCAATTTGAATAATAATAATAATAAAACAATTTTTAATTTGGATACTTGAACAAAGAAATAAAAGGACTGATTGTAAATAGAAGTCGGATGTAAATTTGTTCTAAAATTTAAATCGGATGCACTAAAATGGTCAGCACGAAATAAACTTATTGAAAAAATACAACGTTTCTTCAAATTCTGTAATAAATTTGCACCGGTTAAAAGGCTCAGGTAGGTCAAAACGCAATTGAAACCGTTGCTGAAAAATGCGACGAGCACACCAGGGCAAACTACGCGAACCGTAGATTGATAATACTGGCGTCTGCAATTTTAATTTTGAAACTTTTTACCCGCTGATTTTACATGTTCTTGAGAAATGATTTAACCAATTTGTCTGTATTTTCAATAAATTTATTCTGACTGATATTTTAGGTTTTATTCATGATGAAATGCATGTTATGTTGTACAACTGATGCAAATTGAAATAAAAATCGAATTTATGAAATTTTTAAAATTCCCGGACAAAATTGGGGTATGACAATTACTTATATCATATATATAACTTGATCGATCTCAATTGCATAACCTATGGACAATCGATGTATCGCTGCTTCACCCTACTAATGTCGGATTCCGAAGCATAGTCAACATCAATCATCCAAATCGTACACACATGATGCCAAATTTAATTACTCGTTTATTCTTTGATTCATTCTGTCTTTTAATCGTATTAATACAGAAAATACAGAAAATAAACAGCTATCAGATGCATGGTTTCGTAAGTGGCTCTGATACCACTGAAGGAGAAGGGCGATCCAAAACGCAGCAGAATTTAAAAGTTCTCCTTTAGTGATCCTCACGAATGGGCATGATCAGTGATAGAATTGTTACCTCTTGTGGCGATTGTAACCTTTGATGCAGATCTACGGAGCGATCACGAACATTGAACGATGACAATGCCTCTACTCAGTCCACACGAAAGAATTCGTTCAATCTCAGTACTAGCTGCTACGAATGAAGGCTTTGAGTGAGAGAGAGAGAAACGAAATTGCAACTGCACAAATGCTTCTACACAAGGGTTCTATTTATAGAACCACTTGTGTGGGCTGCAAGCTAAAAAGCCCACTCAAGTGTATGTGACCCATATCTTATAATATGCCAAAATCACTTAAGCGCGTGGTACCTTACCATATTTCGTATTCTACTTGAGTACACCATACCTTACGATGTTCTACAATTCACTTAAGGGTACCGTACATTACGGTATTCCTTAGTTACTCTATCTCTCATCAATCCGTCCTTTTGTGTGTGACCCTGTAGGTTTTCACGGCATTGACAATTATATTAAATCACGTATTTAACATAATAAATAGTGAGCGGTATCTAGCAACACATCACTACTACCCAAGACACGAAAATGTCATGTGATCTGACAAATCCTTTTGTGATAATACTTATATGTATAATTACCCTTTTGCCCTTATGTCTATATTGAACACAAGGCATAGACCGTGTCATCCTTGTCCAGTTCAATATTGGGCCCATAGACATTTATCCTGTTACGCAGGATGGGCAAATTCCATCTAGGTCACTCATGTCCCTTAGCACGCTTCGTGGAGTACCCATCAACTGTCTTTATGGTCATCAAGTTACGGGCAATGTTTGATCAGCAATAAGGCACTCGACTCTACATCTAGGGTCCATAGTGGTTTCAGTTCGATGGGTGGTATACACCATTATCACCATGAGAATAACTTATGACACTTTGCATAACATTCTATATAGTATTCTCATAGCGGGTCAATCCAGTATAAATATTACTCTTAATATTCATACCTATGTTTAAGACTTGATAACTCCTTATCCATGATCCATGAGATGTGATCATCAGTCTATATACACAATAGTCTTAATGCTTTAATGTTATCCCACCTCACAATAAAGCTCGACTATGGATACTTTAAGAATAGTGTCCTTATGTTTAATGTGATCTCATGATTAAGTCACACTTGATACATTAAACGGACTATCTATTCTAGGGACTTTATTAGACAAACATAATAAAGAAAAAACATTTTACTATTAATAAATAATTCGATACAAGTACCAAAAGTATTGGCCTCTAGGGCTTACGCCAACAGACGGGCGCTAGGGACGGTAGTCTGGACCAGCCCCATGCTTGGAGCAAAACAACACATCCAGAAAATATAGATGTGCCTTTGTATGTATTTTTATACAAAGAACTATAAAGATAAGCCAAACAAGCGGACCCCTAATTATAACTTCTTATTCTATCTGCATGTCTTAGTAAAGGTAAATACATAACATGCGTACTAGAACCACTACCTTCGGAAAATAAAAATAAACCAATTAAAAGCATAATATAACACCTGGTTTTATTATTCGAGCGTCTTCGGTAGAATTTTTCATCTAACTGTAAGCTGTTGTAATATGCCTTAAGGCGTGAAAGGATTATACCTTGACCTCCCGAGTTATCATCTAATAAGTCAGCATCCAAGAGGTCCATGCAAATTGAATTCACATAGTTGGTTTTACCATTTACCGCCTTACCCTCGATAGGCAGTCCCAATAACATGTAGACATCTTCTAACGTCATGGTACATTCACCGATTGGAAACCAGAATGGGTGTGTCTCGGGACACCATCTTTCACATAATGCTAGAATAAATTTAGTATCAACCAACCAAGACATGATTTTGCTTACATGTCCAAAACCGACGAGTTCGACATAAGGTTGAATCAACGCGTCCATAACAACAAATTTGTGGACACGAGTTCGAAACCTAGAAACATCCTAAAAAATAAACAACAAAATAAGTTACCTTATAAAGAATGTGTTAGAAAAATATGACAATAAGTAAACGCTTACATAAGTTGCTATGTTTGCAACTGTGTCTCTATGCGATTCACCCATAGTGAGTAGAGACATCTTATCGTAGTGTTGCAGATGAAAAAGTGTTTGTTGTAGATGAAAAAGTGTTTGTTGTAGATGTAGAAGTGATTGTTGCTGATGAAGAAATGGTGAGTTGCACGACTATTTATAATGACATACATGCATAAGTGTGCATGCATGAAAGAGGTTATCGATGGGGCCACATGACAACAAACCTTGTTGAATGCATGAACGACGTATTCAAAGACAATAGAAATCTATCAATAACTGCATTGGTTAGAACAACTTTTTTTAGGTTGGCATCTACCTTCGTAACTAGAGATGAAAGTGTTAATGTCAGGTCAATTATTCAGTGAATGTTGTATGAAAGTGATGAAAGAGGAAACTATTAAAGCTAGCACACACGCGATTACAATCTTTGACCTTCATAGGCAAAATTCCAGTATACAGGAAACAATGAATCACAATGAGGGGAGGTCAAATTTATCCTATGCTGTCAGACTAAATAGAAGTTGGTATGACTGTGGAAAGTTCCAGGCCTTCCGTATTCTCTGCTCCCATCTCATTGCGGCATGCGCACATACTCACCAGGACGTTTACAACCATCTATCCGATGTTTACAAGGCAATTACCGTCATAAATGTCTATAACGAAAGCTTCTCAGTGCTAGCAATGGAGGAATATTTGCCTCCATACCAAGGGAGCATAGTTTGGCACAACGATGAGATGCGAAGAAAGAAAAAAGGACGGTCAAACAACACGCGTATTAGAACAGAAATGAATACGTATGATAAAATGATAAGATTATATAATATATATCGTCAACCCATACACAATAAGAAAAAATGTCTCAATCTAGGAGCAACCTCTGCACCATAATTTAGTACCTCCTTTGAATTTTTGTAACCTTTGATTTTGATATATTAATAACTTTTTGTTACAACAAGGTTAACAACAAACATCACTCCAACTTAAACACACTTAAAACCGAACAAGTCTGAATAAACAACACAAACAACAAATAACAAAACATATGAAAATACTTAACGACAGCATTTTAAAACAACATTTCTAATTGATTACAACAATCAAACTGGTGTCAACTAGTCCAAACATCACTTCCATAACATCCATATCATTTTTTACTCGCATCCAACCACGCAGGTCATCGAGTCTCTCAATACTTCTAATTTTCCCCCTTGTTTCCATCTAACCAACAAATCAACTCCCTCTTTAGTTGCTCAAAATGATATATGTTCCAAAACATCATCTCCATGGGAGACTTGTCTCTCGAATAAATCACTTTTTCATAGCGACGACGAAGACGGAACATGTTTGCAATATAATGAAAAGAGATGTGAAAAAATGAATCACCCAACACATCTATTTATACAAAAAAAGACACAATACACGGAGGCGCCAAACCAATTGGCGTCTCCTTTCACTTTATACACATGAGCGCCAATTGGATTGACAACATCATGTGTTGTAGCCAATTCAATTGACGTCCCCTCTTTAAAATTAAGGGTATGCGCCAATTGATCTGACACCTAGGCCTTAACATTTTTTGTTTTGTTTTTGAAAGTGGAGTAGTTTGAGAAATAATTTAAAATATGAGTATTTTGGAATTTTTTGAAAAAGTGTGATATTTGAGTAAAAAATTCGTGTTTATTCTCAAATACTTTTTATTTTCAAGAATTTTTTCATATTTTCATATATAAGGATTAGATTCCAACACCTCTAAGAAAATAAATTTCAACAAACTCCAACTTCTCACTAATACTCTCTCTTTCATATATATATATATATATATATATATATATATATATATATATATATATATATATATATATATATATATATATATATATATATATATATATATATATATATATATATATATATATATATATATATATATATATATATATATATATATATATATATATATATATATATATATATATATATATATATATATATATATATATATATATATATATATATATATATTAAATAAAGTGTATAAACGTTTTTGCGAAATTTTATTTTTAATCAAACACAATATATAAGTATTATTCTTAGAAATATAATTCTGAAAATATAATTCTAAAGAATGCTATTTATAATTGAGATTAATTGAAATACACTGTCAGTGTAAAAGGATTTTATACCATCGCTTAATTATAGACGTTGGATATTAAAAGAAGTTTGACTTTTATTTTAAAAATCTATAAAGTAATACAAACGGGTGATGGTGATGAACTGACGGTGTAAAACTTTTTACAGTGACAGTGTATAGTAATTAATCTTTTTATAATTTATATATATTTAAAATAAATATGAACTCGTGCATTACAAGCATATCACTAAGATTATTATTTAGTAGTTTTGTATAAAAAAAGTAAAAAATATAAGTTGAGAGAAAAGAAACATTTCATCAGTAAATTTGTTATGTTTAAATAAGTTATAATAAAAAACAAAGTTTTTATTGCATTCAATGAAAGTTATAAAATGAATTTTAAAATAAAAATAAAAGAAATAATTTATAATATATGAAAATATATAGTCAAAATATATTTTCCAATTCAATAATTACAAATATTATTATTTTAATATTAAATAAACACTATTAAAGAAAATTGTGAAATTTTAATTTTTATTTAACTTTCATACTATAAAGGAAAAAGTTGGAAAACTTTCCATTGCAAAGACTATTCATTTATAAAATATGACAATTTAAGAGTGATATTTATTTTGATAGAAATATAGCAAACACAAATATAATTAGTAAAATTATAGACATTATTATTTATAGGAGTTGGCCTAGATGAGTATATTTTTTCTATATAGGATCTGTGGGATAGTTGTGTTTCATTAATTTTTCTTAATTTTATATATTCATTTGCTTTAATTCAAAAGATATTAATAAAATATTATATAATTAGGTAATTATTATTAAATAGGAGTTAGAGATGTCTTTTTATTTTTGCCATATATTTCTGTATTCTGTATTTTTTACAAGTTATTTTTCTTCTTCTTCTTTCTAGTTTGGGAGGACTAGTTTTTATTATTAGTCATACATTTCTCTCTCTTCAACATTCATAATTAAATTTTAAAATGCGTGCAAAAAAATTATATAAATGAATCTTTTTAGATTGAAAAAACAAAAAACAAAAGAGCAAATGACAAAAAAACAAAACTGAAAACAATAGCTTCTATTAAATAATTTTAATTTAGTTTAAACTCATTTTTGGTCCAACATATGTATATTTTGATTGTTACAAAATAATTTATTTATTTAAATTATTTATTTATTTAATGAGAATTATCTTTTCTCTTATACTTTTACAATTTACTTTCTTTAATATGAAACTTAAAATTATTTTTTATTTTCTTTTATTTTAAATTCACTGTCTTTCACTTTATTTTTTCTATACTTTCTAGATCAATAAAATAAAAATAATATAGAATAGGAATTAAATTGTTTGGCTTTACTCTTTTCAAAGATTTAAATTATTATTATTTTTTCCAAAAATAATAATTTTCCTTAAATAATAAAATAGGCAAAAATAAGATATACACTAAAAATGTAAATTAATTTTACAATGACCATTGAAATATTTTAATTAATAACATGATGAATTATTATTGAATTCATAAAATTGATCATCAATCTAAACTAAATAAAAACACATAAGAAAACCTTGTGGATGGAAACAATGTATATATTAATTTCCCTTATTTTAAAAGTAAAAACAAAATAACAACATAGGACTAGTAGTGAAGCACAGTAACATGATACTCAAGAATGGCATCACCATTTTTGAAATCCAAGAAATGTGTGTTAACTTTGGCATATCCTCTTGCCAATCTAAACTTCCCTCTTCCACCAACAACAGCCAATTCACGGGCTTTTGGTTCAGTAACAGGATTCCTCGAAAAAACACTCAAAGAACTTCCCTTAAACTTCCCTGTCGTAAAACCAAAATCAGCGTACATAACAAGAGTCAGATTTTCACTTTTACTCGAAGATAAATACAGACCCTGCGCATTTCCAATCACTTTAGAGCTTTCATTTGGACCATCTCTTAGAGGATCGTCGATGGCGTAGAGATGGCCGAAAGGTGTTGCTGATTTTGATGATCCAAGGGTGATGTTTGGTTGTGCGATTTGTACTGCACCAGGCTCTTTTCCACTCAGAATATCAAAGAGGTAGAAATGAAGATGCGTTACTTTCTCTTTCAGATGAAGTTTCTTTAGGCTTCCTTCTGAATGGTATTCAGAATTCACTGGAACTGTGATGCTGCATAAAAAGAGAGCTAAAACGAACAAGATTGATTTGTTCTCCATTTTTTTGTTTGTTTGATACAAATGTCTCTGGCTGTGGTGAGTAGTTATATAGATAAGTAATGTTATGCTCTTGTGCCAAGAATCTGGATACATTCATTGTGTATTATATTCATGAATGTTATACTTTTTCTATTGACTCATTATAAATGTTGTTTAAAGTAATATATTCTTATTAAGAAAATCATTATTTATATCTGATTTTTTTTTTTTGACAGAGTATCTGATTTTATTTTGTACAATAATATTATACTTATTTGGTTATTTGAGACAAATTAAGAATCACATTATATTCATGAAACCAAAATAGAATAAAATGGAAATATATATATATATATATATATATATATATATATATTAAAAAAGAGATGTGATAGACTATATAAATAAACTACCTTCTTTGGGCTCAATAATATGAAAAAGATGTGTATTGTTAAATTAAATATATTATTGAGGATTACTTTATCTATTCTATGAGGTGAGGGTGAACATATTGAAAATTTGATTTTGCCCTTATATTTTATAGAAGTATCTATGAATGTACTAAATATAGGGGTGGCAAAACGGGCTCGGCCCGCAGGGCATGCCCGTTTTGCCCGCACTTTTGTATGGGACGGGCCAAGGATTTAGGCCCTCACCCTCAAATGTGTCCGCCCCGCCCCGTCCCGTTTTTTTCGCGGGCTTTTGCGGACACGTGTATTTACATAAATTTTTGCATTTTTAGGCTTAAATAGTGCAGTGCCCGCGGGCTTTCCCCGCCCGCCCTCTTTTGCGGGGCGGGTCTAAGTTATAGGCCCACATCCTCAACTATGACCGCCCCTCCCCACCCCATTTTTTTGCGGGCTTTTGCGGGGCGGGCCTAAACGGGGCGGGCATGCTCGTTTGCCACCCCTAACTAAATATACACAAAATGTGTTGTAAGCGTGTCACACTCCGTTTATGCTATAACTAATTCGGAGATGCATCTTTGGGATCACTACTATATGTCATTAACGGTGTTTTAAGTTGATTGAGCTAATTCTTGAGATGTATCTTTGGATATATCCAATACACACAATAAGGTGGTGCAAATGAGTCACACTCTGTTTATGCAAAAAACTAATCCAAAGATGCATCTCTGAAAACATCAATATATAATATTTTAAGTTGATTGAGCTAGATTAATCAAATCAACAACGATTCCGGAGATGCATCTCTGAAAATGTCAAGCGAGAAGTTTAATAAAACACCATCCATTCATGTTCTTCTTCTTCGTGATCAAACATCACTATTCTATCAAAACCCTTAAAAAACCTCTTTCCATTCTCAATCAACTTTTGTATTCCAAAGCAACATTTTTTTTTGTGTTTTATCACATCCAAAGGAGTAAAAGAAGCTGCAATTATAAATAACATGTTTTTCCTTGCACATTGCTTGCATTAATCTGGTTTTTGCTTGTAAAAATGAATGTTAGTCCTGAGATGCATCTCCGGATAGGGTTGTGTGTGTTCCAGATATGCATTTTCGGATTGTTCGAAAGTTGAATTTGAATATTAAATATATTTTTCTGTTATGTTTGGCTGTAGATATGGTGCACTTTGATACAATCCATTTAGCTACTTTGTATGTGGATGCTAAACCGGATGAATTGGAGGAAGATGTTAAACCGGTTGATGTCGAGGTAAATGTTAAATTTGTTGTTGCTAAGGTAAATGTTTGTGAATAATTTACAACTAATAGGAGTTTGTTGAGCATAAACATATGCTCTAATGGATCCATACGAAGGCCACCAAACTTGGGTTCAATGTTGTAATTGGAAAGTTTGATAATGGTTCTGATAGAAGATAGACATTTGTAATAATGAGATACGAAAGAAGTGGCACGTTCCGACAACCTATTCGAAAGTTGAAACGGGATGACACTAGATCAAGAAAGTGTGATTGCCCTTTTAAGGTTCGTGGATACCAGAAGGAGAATAGTACATGGAAATTTGATGAGGTTTCTGGTATGCATAATCATTACCTATGTCACTAATTATCTGGTCATCCCATTGTATGTCGCTTTAATTATGAGGAGAAAGACCTTGTTTCTAACATGACATTGAATATGGTGTCGTCCAATGTCACGCCGCGAAAAATACTTGAGCGCATCGCATGCTCCCAATACAACAGAGTCACCACTGAACTTTATTTATTCTAAAAGAAAGAGAAAATATCAATAAAATTCAAAGGGAAGAGAAAAATGACAAGGGAGTCGATTATGAAAGGGGAAAGTATTAGCATCCCTCACGTCCGTTGTACTCAACGAGAACTGTTTTAATTGTTCTTTGCGCATATGAGTGTTATTATCTAAAGGTTACTTGCGATTGGTTTTAATTAAGGGAAAAATAAGTTTTTAATTAGTATGCTCGCCAAAATTTTAAAAACTGTGCTTACATATTCTCATGGTACAATGAAAAAATCAGATCTCCGTAGTTCGTTGGGTAGAAAATAATTATTTGTTGGTTGATTTTAGGGAACAATGCTATAATTGTATCATAGAAGTATTTTGACGTTAGCTATTTGATCATAGTTCAAATGATCTAAGTTATTAGTATGATTGCTAAGAAGTGGATTATAACAGTTCTTTTATGAAAAGAAATTATTGTTTGGGTAATGAATTGAAAAGGTTTGTGAATGTGGTGAAGGTGTTGCTTGGATAAAGAATGTGATGTTTGAACCCATAAAGTGGTGTTTGAACCAAGAATGAAGTATTTTAACCATGAAATGATGATTAACCATAAATGAGGTGTCTGAACCAAGAATGGGGTATTTTAACCATGAAATGGTGATTAACCATGAATGAGGTGTCCAAACCAAGATGCAGTGTTGTAGGGATTTGCCTAGACTCGGGGATCAAGGCCTACAAAGGGGGTTTGCCTAAACCAAGGGATTAACAAGGAAAATATGCAAGAGTATGAGTGTTTTAACCAAGAGATGGTGATTAACCCAAAGATATGTATGTTAACCAAAAATTGGTGATTAACCTAAGGAGATGTACTTTAACTAGGAGATGATGATTAATCTTAAAGAGAGTATAGATGCCAAAACCAAGAGGTATTGTGTTGAGTCCAAAGGGAATGGTGTTTTCGATGTTGATTGTTGTGGATTTTTGATCTGAGGATGAATGTTGAAAGTTGTTTTGATTTGAATTGCACTAAAGTCTATGAGTGGAGGTGAGTACTTTGAACAACTGAGTCATGCGGCCCGTATCAAAAAATATTCAAAATAAGGATAAGAATACCCCTTCTTATTCCTTCTCCACTTCTTAAGGCTCGCGGCGTACAATTTGCATCATAATTATTAAGTGTTTTGAGGTTTAAAAAAGAGAAGGAGAGTTTTTGTTTTAAATGGATGAGAAGAGGTATGTTTGAAAGAATGATGTCAGAAAATGGGGATAGAGTTTAGTGTTGTCATATCTTGATGGTCACCTATTTCTAGGGTTTTAAAGATGAATGAGACTTGAATGGACTTAAGGGATCATGTATAGATGAAAGCTTTAAGATCTAATTCAAATCAAGCGATAAGGGGACTTGTGATCTCTTAATTGAATAAAAATTCTAAGGGAGCATGCATTTTCTCTTGAAAGTCATGTTAAAAGTCCTAAGGTCATTAATCTAATTAATTGATCAATGTATGTTTGATCAACTAATCAAATCAACAAGGGGATCATGCTAAGATTTAAGCTATACACATCAAGAACATGACATTATAAAAAAAGTCAATGAAAGAAAGAATGAATTTAATGATAAAAGTAAACCTAATCATGCATTAATCTTAATCTATAATTAATTTGGAATAATAATTCTAACCTAAAAGAATTAAATATAATAACCTAATTAATTATGCTATTGAAATGTCATTTTTTAAATGTGTTAGAAAAATGTTGAAATAAGTTGTTAGCAATAGTTAAGAAATAATTTTAATCTTCCAGGGGGTGTCAAAAGTGAAAAGGTGTTGTGAGTGTATAGGGAACAAGTCCATGAATTGCAAAGCCCATGTTGTGTTTTTTGTTGATTTAGAATGTGGGTGGATTAGTGAAATGTAGGGTACGTGTGTAGAAAATTAAGTGGGTTGGACATGCTAAAGCCCAAGTGAGATTCAGAGTGAGGGACGAGGGGGGGGGGGGGGGGGTGAGAGTCCCTCATTTATTTTACAACCCAGTCAAATCAACCTCTCTCTCTTTTACAAACACCACCAGAAATCGCTCAGTCGCGCCGAAAATCGTTACCAATGACGATGGAGCTTAGAACCATTTCCAACCACCACCTTTAAGCCCCGTTTTCACCCTCTTCACACTTCTTAAATTAGACTTTGTTAAAACCTAACCTAACCTCTCATCTTGAAGCCAAATTCTAAGAGCCCTAAAAAAATCAAGCTTAAATTAAATATTCTAGAGTTGTGATCTCAACTGGAGACATTAGAGCTTGGTTCCCCATCATATAAGCTACATTATGGTAACAAGAAAGGCATGAGGAAAATGATCCAAGGACAGCCTACCTACACAGCTGAGGAGTGCTCTGGTGGTTGTTGCAGCGTTTGGAGATGAAGACGAATCCAAGAAACCAAGAGAATGCACAATCAGGTAATAATCTGGGAGACCAAAGTAATGAATAAACTGGATACTCGGACAAATCTCAGCTAGATGGAGACTCTGCCATAAAGCTTGTCTTCTACCACATCTTCTAGGATAAAAGATCCCCCGCTGGGGAAAAAAGATCCGCTGGGGATACAAGATCCATTGGGGAAACTTAAAACAAAAATCTTCAAGAATCAAAAGCTCTTTGAGGGGTAGAAACTTTTGCTGACTTTGTTATGGGAGAACCCCAAATTAGTGATTGCAATGATAAAACTGGTTGGAGGAAATCCACTATTTGACAATAAATCCATTGGAGAAAGCAATATTATCAAACCAAGGACAAACTACATGAACTGTTGTACTGGGAAATCTGAGTTCCACACTTTAAGACTTGATCAATCTCGAACAAACTGACGACGTTCCTTTTAGTTTATTCAAAAATCAAAGGGAGACATTTTATAATTTTTTAAGAGCATATTTATTATTAAACCTTTGTTTAAAAAATTATTATTGAAAATAAATGACATTTTGCAAAAGAAAAAAATATATAATAATTGAAATTAATTGGAAAAAGTCAGGATTTTATTGATAGATTGGTAGTCTACAAAAGGCGTGACTCCATGGATCATTACAAAGTTTGGAAAATGATAAATGGAAAGGCTACATTGAAATACAATGATCACTATTCTTCCTAACAACTTTAAATTCCTGTAATTAAGCTTCTATTGAGAGAGATTGAACTGAGACTTCCTGATCGTGATGTTGCTGCTTCAAGTGATCAAGCCTTGCCTGATGCAGTTACTTGCCATAAAATGCCTAACTTTTTCCTAGATTTCTCTTTCAGGTTTTCAATCTACCGGGATGAATTATTTATGTTTTATGTCTCTAATTTTTTCCTGGACCAATCTTTCTGGTTTTCAGTCCATCGAGGTGCTCATTTTTGCCTAAGTTCCCTATCAGGTTTTCAATTTAGCGAGCTGTTCTTTTGATCATTTAGGCGAAGTATTTCTTGATTGCATCAACATTCACCAGACTGTAGAGCTCCTCACCATTCATAATTGTAAGAACCAATGCACCTCCAGAGAAGGCATTTTTAACAACATATGGACCTTTGTAATTTGGATTCCACTTGCCTAAAGAATCATTTTGGGGAGGCAAGATCTTTTTGAGCACGAGGTCACCTTCTATGAATTCACGAAGACATACCTTCTTGTTAAACGTGTTCTTCATCCCTTTTTGATACAACTGACCATGACATAAGGCTATCATCCTTTTTTCTTCAATTAAATTCAACTGCTCATATCTGTTTTGACACCATTCAGCTTCGGTAAACTTGGCTTCCATCAAGACTCGCATTGATGAGATCTCAACTTCTATAGGGAGCACTGCTTCCATGCCATAGACTAAGGAGAAAGGAGTTGTCCCTGTTGAAGTGCGGATAGACGTCTGGTATCCATCCAAAGAAAAAGGAAGCATTTCATGCCAATCTTTGTAGGTTACAACTATCTTATGCAGGATTTTCTTGATATTTTTATTTGCCGCTTCAACAACCCCGTTCATTTTGGGTCTGTAAGATGAAGAATTGTGATACTCAATCTTAAAATTTTCACAGAGTTCTCTCATCATCTTGTTGTTCAGGTTAGAACCATTGTCAGCAATGATCTTGTTCGAAATATCGTATCGGCAGATGATTTGATTCTTGATAAATCGGACCACCACTTGTCTAGTCACATTGGTGTATGATGCTGCTTCGACCCATTTAATGAAGTAATCAATAACTACCAGAATGAAATGATGTCCGTTTGAAGATTTGGGCTCAATCATGTCAATTCCCCACACAGAGAATGACCACGTAGACGAAATAAGATTGAGTAGATTCGAAGGCACATGCACCTTGTCCGCATAAATATGACATTTATGACACTTCTTGATAAATTGACAGCAATCAGATTCTATTGTCAACCAATAGTAACTGGCTCTAAGCATATTTTTAGCCATAGAATGTCCATTGACATGAGTACCGAAGGACCCTTCATGAACTTCCTGCATTAACATGTTTGCTTCGTGTCTATCCACGCATTTGAGCAAGACCATGTCGTAATTCCTTTTGTATAACACATCCTCATTGAGAAATAAGTCGTACGCCAATCTTTTCAAGGTTTTCTTATCTTTACCGGATGTCCCAGCTGAGTATTCTTGACTCTGGAGGAAACATTTAATATTATGATGCCATGGTTTATTGTCTACTTCCTCTTCTACTGCAAATACATGAGCAGGTCTATCCAGACGTCTGATTCTGATTTGAGGTTCCTCACTATGGAAATTTACCTGGTACATAGAGGACAAGATGGCTAAAGCATCTACTATTTGATTCTCCTCTCGAGGTATGTGATGGAAATTAACTTTATCAAGGAAAGACAACAACCGCCTAGCGTAATCTTTGTATGGAATCAAACCCGGATGACGAGTTTTCCATTCACCTTTGATCTGATTGATAACTAATGCTGAATCCCCAAAGACATCGAAAATCTAAATCCTGAGATCAATAGCTTCTCAGAACCTACATCGAGGATCTTAATCCTGAGATCAAAAGCTACATTAAAAAGATGGTATTTACTTTAGCAGGAGAATCTATTTATTGAAAATTATTGTTAAAAAGATGTCTTTATTTTAGCAGGAGAACCTATTTGTTGAAAATTATTGTTCAATCCATAGTGGTCATGTCGATACGGAAGCAAAATGCGTAGTGGCAGGTGAAATTGCCAAAGAAGTCTTATGTCTTACAAGATTGGTGAGAGAATTGAGTGTTGAGCAAGATGGAGTTCAATTACATTGTGATAGTTAGAGTGTCATTTATTTGACAAACAATTGGATGTATCATGTCAGGACCAAACATATTGACGTGAGGTTTCACAAAATCATAGAGTTATTTTCATATTGATAAATATAACTTGAAAAGGTTCATACTTCAGATAATGTAGTTGATATATCGAGTAAGCTAGTCATCCGTGACAAGTTTAGACATTACTTAAACTTATTACATGTTTCTCAATGTTGACTAAGCATATTGTTTTGTCACATTTACACTTTCTGTAAATTCAAATGTGTAGAGATATAATGAGACAACTATTAATAGTAACATAATTTATGATACAGTAAATTCTTGGAACACATAAAAGAAGTTTTGTCAAACAAACTTGAATCCATACAATTATTAGGAGCTTGATGTTACACTTACAGATTCTGTCATGTTGTTCACAGGTTCAACTTCCGGATTAGTATTTTGTACAACCTCCATTTCTGTGTTTTCACCATATGCTGCACAGCTATGTAGATTAGCACTACCATGGTCGGCACTAAAATCGCCGTAAACCGAAACACTTGACTCAGTTTGGCTAGATGGACTAGGAGGACAATGTGTACCTGGAAAAGCCTCAACTGAACCTAAATCGTCATCACGAGGACTAACAATCCTTTCGGTTTTAATTTCACTTTTCTTGAATGTGTTGTGACAGTTCAAGTCTCTTTGATCAAATATCCTTACCAAGACTCGAATTCGTTGCCATATTGAAGCATTTGGATCACTGTTTAACCAAATATGTTTGTGCTGATATAGGAATGTAACAAAAAATATTAGGAGTGCTGATAGGGAAGCAATCCATGCAATGAGAAATAGACCCCAAAAGCTTTCAAGTCCAAGATTGTTATCAGATGAGAATTTTGTATTAGAATCTTGACAGCTACTTTCT
The DNA here is from genome assembly GCF_024323335.1 of Lathyrus oleraceus. Taxonomy (NCBI): domain Eukaryota; kingdom Viridiplantae; phylum Streptophyta; class Magnoliopsida; order Fabales; family Fabaceae; genus Lathyrus; species Lathyrus oleraceus. Next base: position 93,416,071 of record NC_066583.1, read on the forward strand.
TTGAACCATGCATTCTCAATTGTTTTCATTTTGTCTCCTTGTGTCACACTAAGGATTGCCCTTGAAATGTCTGCAACAAGAGGTGAACCTTTTGGGAATGCCTACAAAATCATACATGTGATCGAACCAGTGAGATTTCCGATTTATGAATAAATCGGATTTGAACTAACTTCGGTTATACCGGTTAAATATATAAGATTATTAGGGCCTGAAGAGATATACAAGAAAAAGAGAGAGATTTAAAACAACTTACATAGCCGAAACCGCCCGTTTTAAACGTTGGTTCAACCATGACATACTTTGAACAACTATAAATTTCAAGAAAGCGCTTAACATAAGGAACTTCATCAAAAGCAGCATCAATGCCACCTTTTGCACTTCCTTTCATGAAAAGCTCATGACATTCTTCAGCTGATTGATAAGCAATGAGCTGAGAATCTTGAAATTTTAAGTTCTTCAAGATTCCATTAACAAAAGAACCTTTGAGATAGCCAACATTCATCTTGTTCTTTCGAAGTTGGTTAACATCTGTAATAGTTGGACTTAATTGGTTAACTGTTAAGAGTGAAGTCAAACTTGCAGTGTAACTTTGAACCACAATTAGAACCACAAAAACCCATACAACCACCACAAATCTACCCAAGTTGCTCACCACTTTCTCTCCTGTCATCAAAATGAGATAGTTAGCAATAAGGCTCGTTGTGTGTGCGTGTGTCTGTGATGAGTGGATGAGACTTACTATGAGCATAAACCATAGTCGAGAAGGAAAACCATAAGCTTGTGCCGATTTGATGAGAGGGCGGTCCCCTAAAATCGCTGTTTATTCTATGTTCAAGAACCCAAACAACGAATCCAATGAACACAAATGAACAAGCTGTTGTTGCCCAAAGTTGCCTTGTCAATGGCGTCAAAAAGGCCCATGCATTTTTCTTCCTGCTGTCTTTCATCGAAACAATCATTGTCACACCAGATTCTGTGTATGGCATTGTGAAATCAACATAGTTGGATCTGTCTGCAATGATGGTTATATCCCCCACTACCGCATCATACTTCTGTCAAATCCAAAATCACTCTTTTATTCATTTCAATCAAGAAAGTAAGAAATCATCAAGAGTATTGAAAGATGCTCATGATAAAAAATGTGTGAGAAAAAGACAGTACCCCGTGATAGAGTTCAAAGATTAAGTCGTCGTATGTTCCTGCCATCTCCCCATTAGGCTTTTCAAATGCAACAAATTCGTATTGCGGAAAGCCATAAGGCAACGCTTCCACCACGGCTTTGAAGACATCAATGCTGAAGCCAGTGGCATTTGTTGAATTGTCACTAGGATCCTGGATTACTTTCAAAAACTGAGTGTAGTTATTTCCATTTTTTACAGGAACTCCTACCCTTAATTTCTTCCCATTTATAGATGGAATTTCCCATCCCTTTGGAATATAGTTCATCTCCCCTGGCCATACGACAGTTCCAAGATCATTTTTAGAACTAGAATATGTACTATTATTGTTTCTGTCTTCTGTATCCAAATTTCTAGCCAAACCCTTGTTTGGTGTCCAAAATCCAACCCTCTTTTCACCATTACCAATCACATTAATTATCTCATATGTTGATGCTTGTAACTTCCCATCAGAAACATTAAAATCACCGCTAAGACCACTAAATCTAGTGTTTGACAAAGCTTCCCTCAATTTCTCACCATTTTCTGCAATCCCAAGCCTTTCCAATTCAGGTAAGTAATAATTGCTTGATGTGTTGTTGCTCTCATTGTAACCAACTTTCTCAACAGCCATTGCTAATGCAATTGTTGCATCATAAGCCCATATTCCAAAAATGTTCAAATTTGTGTCAACAAGAGTTGGATTATCAGTCATGAATTTTCTTTTCCATCTAACTCTAAAATCATCTAGCTTTTTTGTTCTTGGAATATAAGTCCTAACACCAACTACTCCTTCCATTGATTCCCAGACATCTAAATCCAATGGATTGAATAAATTAGCCATACTATCAGTTACTATCCAAACATAGCTTTGACCCATCATCCCAATTTTTTTAGCTATGGTAAAAAGTTTAGAGCCAAGAGTTGGTGACATGTGCACAACAAATACTCTAGTTGGTATAGTAGTCATTATTTTGTAAAGCTCTTGAGTAATGGCATCATCTGTGGCTGAAAGAGAAATTGCACTAAGATAAGGAACTTGAATATTCTGTTGTTGAAGAACATTGGTTAAATAGGGAATGAGTCCTTCACGAAAACTATTGTCAACATAAATAGGGACCACTTGTTTCCAACCAAAAGCTTGAATAATTGTGGTGATGGCTTTCAGTTGAGCTGAATCAGTCTGTGATATTTGGAAAAAATATGAACTTTGAAGTGATGCAAGTGAAGGGCTTATTGCAGAAAATGCTACAATGGGCACGTGAGCTTTGTCTCCGAGTTGAATCACAAAATCTGCTTCCATTGTTGTTGTTGGTCCCATGATTGCTTCTACTTTCTCATTTTTTATAAGATCCAAAGCTGTTTATCACAATTATTTTTTATAAATATAAGTAATGTAAAAAAAATCTAGACACATTTCAAAATTATTTTTGTATTAATTACTTAATTTTGTTAATAATTGATAATTAAAATTATGAATCCTACTTTATGTCATGGTGTGTTTATAGTTAGGTATGAATTGTTGAAATATTAAACTTGTATTGGGCATAACCTTATTATTTGATTTTTGGGTTTAGTTAAGTTTGGATAATATTTCTAGAAAACTCTTGTAGTGTTTGAAGTGTCTAGATATTTCTTATGGTTGTAATATTTTCTAGAATACTCTTAGAATTTCTAGAGTTAAAAACTCTTTAGAATTAATGTGTTTAGAGTTCTCTTTAGAGTACTATAAATAGAGATATAATCTTACACTTTTGAATCAAGCAAAAATACAAAATTCTCTCTTCCACAAAAAATTCTCCTACCTATCAAGTTTCTATTCAAATCTCTAATATTCCCGCACATTTTTTCTAAACACAAAAGATCTTATTTCCAACAAAGTGTCATCAGAGCTTCAAGGTCCTCAAAAGATGGTGAATGGAGGTTTTCCTTTCCCAACGTTGATGCTCACAAAGAACAACTATGATAATTGAAGCATCAAGATGAAGACGCTACTAGGAGCTCAAAATGTGTCGGATATCATTGAGAAAGGTTTCAAGGAGAAAGATGAAGTCTCATTAAGCCAAGGTGTAAATGAGACATTAAAGAAGTCAAGAAAGGGAGACAAGAAAGCTCCTTTCCTCATTTATCAATCAGTGGATGAAGATACATTTGAGAAGATCTCCAACGCAACGACGACCAAAGAAACATGAGACAAGCTTCAAACTTGCAACAAAAGAGTGGAGTAGGTGAAAAAGATTCGTCTTCAAACTCTTATAGGTGACTTTGAACATTTATTTATGGAAGTGTCTGAGTCAATTTCTGATTATTTTTCTCAAGTATTGGCCGTAGTCAATCAACTTAAAAGAAATGGAGAAAATACTTCGCACTTTAAATCCAAATTTTGACTTCATTATTACCAACATTGAAGAAAATAAGGATTTAAAGACCATGACTATTGAGCAACTCATGGGTTCCTTACAAGCATATGAAGAAAAACAAAAGAGAAAAATTTAACAAAAGGAGACTATGAAGCAACTACTACAACTCAATGTAAAGGAAGCAAACTATACGAATTATAAGAGCCAAAGAGGACAAGGTCGTGGCCAAGATCGTGGACGTGGACAAGGACATGGAGGAGAAGGAAGAGGCGGTTACAACAACTACTCCAACAACCTCAACAATGGAGAAAAATTTGGAATCCACAAGAAACAAGAGGTCGTGGAAGAGAAAGTTCTTGGCCAAGGTGCGACAAATCACAAATCAAGTGCTTCAACTGCAACAAGATCGGTCACTACGCATCTCAATGTAGATTCTCGAAGAAGGTTGTGGAAAAAGCTAATTTTTGTAGAAGAAAAAATCGGAGAAGAAGAAACCTTGCTGCTCGCGTTTCAAAACCAAGTTGAAGAGAAAAGAAACAAGTGGTACCTCAACACCGGTGCAAACAACCATATGTGCAGCGATCAAAGCATGTTCGTATAGATAAATGAAGTGACAAATGGCAATGTCTCATTTAGAGATGACTCAAAAATACCAGTCAAAGGCAAAGGTAAAACTCTTATACGCTTGAAAAATGGAAGTCATCAATTCATATCCAATGTCTACTATGTTCCTAACATGAAGAATAATATTTTGATCTTGGGACAATTATTAGAGAAAAGTTATGACATCCACTTGAAAGAACATAGTCTTTTCTTAAGAGATTATGGATATACCTTGATTGCTAAGGTGCCTATGTCAAAGAATAGAATATTCCTCTTGAACATTCAAAATGATGTGGCAAAGTGTCTCAAGGCTTGCTATACCGACTCTTAGTGGCTATGGCATCTACAATTCAGACATCTCAACTTCGATAGTCTAAAACGTTTGTCAAAGAAGGAGATTATGAGAGGCTTTCCTAGTATAAACCACCTAGACCAACTCTGTGAAGGATGTCTAATTGGGAAGCAATTCCAAAAAAGCTTTCAAAAGGAATCAATGTTAAGAGCGACAAAGCTGTTAGAGCTCATACACACTGATGTTTGTGGACCAATCAATTCAAACTATTTTGGTAAGAGTAAATATTTTCTCCTCTTTATTGATGATTATTACAAAAAAACATGGGTTTATTTCTTGAAGGAGAAGTCAAAAGTGTTTGAAAAATTTAAGAATTTCAAAATCCTTGTGGAGAAAGAAAGTGGCCTTTCCATTAAGGCCATAGGATTTGATCGAGGAAGAGAGTTCACTTCAAATGAGTTCCATAAATATTGTGAAGACCATGGAATCATCTGCCCACTAACAATGCCAAGATCGCCACAACAAAATGGATTGATCGAGGAGGAGAGTTCACTTCAAATGAGTTCCACAAATATTGTGAAGACCATGGAATCATCTGCCCACTAACAATGCCAAGATCGCCACAACAAAATGGAGTAGCAAAGAGAAAGAATTAAGTCATACTTAACATGGTACGAAGCATGCTTAAAAGCAAGAAGATGCCAAAAGAGTTTTGGGCCTGAAGCAGTGGTATGTGCGGTTTACATGAAAAATCATTCCCCAACAAGAAGCGTGCACAAGAAGACACCACAAGAAGCATGAAGTGGAAGGAAACCTGAGATCTCTAAACTCAAAGTGTTTGGAAGCTTGCCTATACCCATGTTCTAGATGAAAAGAGAACAAAACTTGATGACAAAAGTGAGAAGTACGTATTTGTGGGCTACAACTCAAGCTCAAAAGGGTACAAACTCTATAATCCAAATAGTGGAAAGATCATCATAAGCCGTGATGTGGAGTTCGAAGAAGAAGATTGTTACGATTGAAGTGTTCAAGAAGACATGTAAGATTTTCTTCCTTACTTTGAAGAAGAAGACAAAATGGAACAACCAATGATAGAGGAACACATTACACCACTTGTCTCACCGACACTAAGGTTGGATGAAACAAGCTCAAGTGAGAGGACACCACGACTAAGGAGCATTGAAGGGATTTATGAAGTAACCAAAAACCAAAACAACATTAATTCTTTTGTGTATTTGGTTATTTATGGGAGATACTATTTTCACTTGGATGTCAAAGAAGTAACCTATCATCACACTGTCAACTTGTGAACCTGAGTATGTCGCTGCCACATCATGCGTTTATCATGCAATTTGGCTAAGGAGTTTGTTGAAAGGGTTAAAGAAACCACAAGAAGATCCTTTGGAAAAGAATCATGTATTTCATGAAAGAAGTAAGCACATCGACACCCGTTACCACTTCATAAGAGAATGCATCGAGAAGAAGGAGGTGAAGTTGAAGTATGTGATGTCTAGAGATCAAGCTGCCGACATTTTCACCAAGTCACTCAAGTTGGAAACTTTCGTGAAGCTAAAGAGTATGCTTGGAGTCACAAATCAAGTTTAAGGGGGATGTTGAAATATTAAACTTGATTTGGGCCTAACCTTATTATTTGGTTTTTGGGCTTAGTCATTATGGACTTAGTTAATTTTGGGTAATGTTTCTAGAAAACTTTTGTAGTGTTTAGAGTGTCTAGATATTTCTTAGAGTTTTAATATTTTCTAGAATAATCTTGGAATTTCTAGAGTTGAGAACTCTCTAGAATTAGTGTGTTTAGAGTTCTCCTTATAGTACTATAAATATAGATATAATCCTACATTTTTAAATCAAACAAAAATACAAAGTTCTCTCTTCCACAGAGAATTCTCCTACCTTTTAAATTTCTATTCAAGCCTCTAATATTCCCACATACTTTTCCTAAAAACAAAAGACCTTGTTTCCAAACTGAGTCCATTTACCCCTTATACCACTTGAGAGGCTCTTTGGGGTATTCATGTCCATTCTGTCTCGATGGAAAGTTATTTTTCTTCTTCGGTCTAGTACTAATTCCATCTAAGATTAATTATGTGTTGGTGTCGTTAAGGTGATGGGTAGTGGACTTTCAGGTTTCAAATTAGATGGACTCCTTGATAGGGTATGGGGACATGGGACATGAGCGTGTAGATCTGGAGTTTGAAGTGGAGGAAATGCATGTTCGTGTGGGAGCAGAAGTTAGTTACAACCATAATGGGATAATGTTATCCCACGTTGAGGATTCGTGATGGTGGAAGCATGACTTTTCGACCATGTATTCAATTAGTTATACTTATTATGTTCTTGTTGAGGCTGTCTGTGAGGGGATTTTCATTCAGAAGAGGTCATTCAATTTTTGGCAAGTTTGTAGAATATATGGATTCCCACTAATGTTCTAGTTTTTTTCTTGACAATTTCTTTTCTTTAGGATATGATCTCAATGCACCAATATTTTTTTTTAAAGGAAGAAGGCTATTTTAGGTAATAATATTGTTAATTTGTGTGCATTTTGCGTTTCTAAGGTCGAATAAGATGATCATCATTTTTGTCACTTGCAAGTTCGCAATCATTGTTTGACTTGGGATTTTTAGATGGTAGGAGTGAGAGTAATCCTCCCGTCGAGAATTCACACTCTTATTGATAGTATTTCTTTGTCTTTTTGCATTGGGAGGATTTTTTTAGATATAGTTTAGTCTTGTGAAGCACGAGTACTCCATTTTAGGCAAAGTACCGGTACCGGGTACTGGTACACGTACGGTTCTCGTATGGTACGTATCGACACCGTACCTATTTATTTTTTTATTTTTTTTAAGTCGGTACTCAAACGGGTACATATGAGGTACACGAACAAATTTTTTTTCTTCTATTGGTATAGTTTTAGACTTTTTTTAATGGGCTTTTCAAGTGCCGATGTAGAGTTTGGCCGATTTGATTCGTTGCAAGATCGGTGGATCTTGAAACCAAAGGAATGATGGATAACTTATGGATCTTAAATCCCTAAACTTCAATCCATTGCATTGAATCTCCTTTCATAACCAAGTTCTTCATCTTTTGCTGAGAGAAATCGAAGCACATATGGATTTCTACTCGTGTACCCGTACCTAATTTTTTCTAAAAATGATGTATTCTGTACCAGTACCCGTATCCTTGCAACACATGTTTAGTCTTTATTTAACATTTGATTGAGATGCTCATTTCGAGGTCACATATCGATCTCATCTTTTCAAGGAATATTTCACTTTCATTGTGGAAGTGGTTCCATGCTAAATCTAGAAGTTATTCATACTTTAATTCTGGATGTGGAGCGTTCCATAATAGGTATCTACTGATGGGGTTGATTTTATTTCTCTCCTCTTTTGTTGGATATCTTTGGCATATGTCTTTGTGACTGCTCCTATTGAGTGATGGAGTTTAAATAGATCGCAAATGTACACATTATTTATTTATAATTATTTAACCATTAGTGTTTGTTTGTAAATAATGTAATAGTAGAAATTTTACACACAAAAAAATCATTAAAAAAAACTTTTTAGAATTTCTTATTCCACCCTATGTGGTGAAAAAACACCTTATGAAAAATTCAAAATGTCCATCAGATTTTGAGATGCATCTCTAAACACACTCTTGTACCATTTTATGACGCACCAAATGAATGTCACTCCAGAGTAAAACAAAATTTTATTTCAGAGATGAATCTCCGGATATTTTTCAACAAATATATTTATATTTGAGGAGTTAAGTGGATATTCTGGAGATGTATCTCCGGAATAAGAGAATATGGCCGGAAATGCATCTCTAAAACCTCCACTGATACAAGATAGAACTTTTGAGGTTCATATTTGTCTACAACTACTATAAATATAAGATCTTCTATGATGTCTTGTGCAAACAGAAAATGTCGCGAATGAACATCATTTGGTATGTCGCAAATGTCTCATTTTTAGCGCGACACCCAGACGAGAATTTAAGATCAATTAGTACACCCCTTTTGTAGATTAGTAATACGGAGTGCATAATCTCCTACCTTACAGAGATAATCGAAAAATATGAAACTCGAGTACCGTTCACCGTCAATTAACAACGAAGCAAGATTGAGTTCAACAACTATGAGCTCAAGACGAATGAAGATGCAAGATCTATATGAAATACATTTTTCTGTTTCGAAACAAAAGTTTCGATTGAGGTGGAAGCGACGACTTCAAGATCGATCGAAAATATTGTGAAGATGTTGAAGCGTCCACCTAGATATTGAAATGTAATGTTTGATTTTATGTTAACATCACCTATTTAATGTTGATTTTATGTTATGAATGGTAATTTTATTTTGTCAAAATACAACTTTCTGGTTTTCTCACTACTACGAAAAACACCTATCACAACGGTTGGAAAAAGGATGCCACCATGCTGAACTAATTGTTGCGAGGTAAGGTGTGATTGTATGTATGGTGCTTTCCACCACGGTTGTGCAACCGTGATTATAAGTCAAGTAGCACGCTACCTACCACAACGATTACTTTAAATAACCGTTGTTGTATGTCTCAACCTATCACAACAATGACTTTAAACAACCGTTGTTGTATGTATCAACCTATCACAACAATTACTTTAAACAACCGTTGTTGTATGTCTTTTAATAAAATAAAAAAATGCAATAGTAGAACAACAACAACAACAACAGTAAGAACAACAAGAACAAAAATAAGAACAACAAGAACAACAATAACAGGAATAACAAAAAAACAACAATAATAACAACAACAAGAAGAACAACAAGAACAAGAACTACAACAAGAACAACAATAATAATAACAACAACAAGAATAACAACAAGAACAAGAGCAACAATAACAATAACAACAACAACAACAAAAAGAATAACAAGAACAACAACAACTAATATTCTTAACTTGAATCCATGTTTTCCTTGTCTCATTCAAGTTAGAGAAGAGGTGATGAAGTTCTGAAATTTGTTAAAGAAAGAAATGATGTTTTTAAGTTTTATTTATGGAAGAAATGATATTTTCAAGCTTGGTTTAATGGAGAAATAAAGTGTAGTATGTGAGTGCAACTTTCCGTTTAGATGTGTTTTATGATGTCAAAACTAGGAGAAACTTTAGTGTTTTTGTACATTGGACGATATCAACTGATTCTAGGTGTGAATTATGCATTTTAGCAGTAGGAAGGATGTCAACATGTCTGGAAAAGGTCTAGAAAGGATTCATGCATCAAAAATTGAGTTTTTGTGTGAAAACACTCTATAGGTCGACACATACGACTATAGGTCGACCTATATAAGATTTTCTTCAGCATAGGTCGACACATAGAATGCATAGGTTGGCACCTTCCATTTGCTTCCCCTTATAGGTCAACCCAAGACCTTTATAGGTCGACACATAACTTTGATAGGTCGACCTATAGACCTAAAATCTTGAATTTTTGCGTTCTTTTCAATTTCTTTTGCATCCTTTTTGCTTCATACTTGCATTCATATATATACTTGATACATGCATAATAATTAACAGGGTTTTCTAGTGAGTAAAACCTATACGAAATCGGGATTTCAAAGCATTCTCATCATCTTCAACCTCTTTTCTATGCATACGCACAATCAAACTACACATAATCATTTTTTCCTTGGGTGACCATCTAGATTAGAGTTCATAACGTCCAATTAGGTTGTTCTACCAAGAATATTGGGTTTAAAACTTTCAGAATTTCAATGAAGAAAACTGTGCTGGGTTTTTTCTTCAAGATTATTGAGGACTTGAAGGTTTGGGACAAGATGATGCAATTCGAATCTGATCTAGTGAAAGCCTTGGGACGAGGGGTGTCTTGTAAGGGAGTAGCGTGAGAAGGTGGATCATTTTGGTAAATCTTGGGTTTAAACAATTGTGCACTTGGGATTAATTCGAACGAGTGAAAACCTTGAGGCAAAGAGTGTCTTTCAAGGTAGTAGTAAGAACCGGTGAATTGAAGTGGCATTGTTGGTTACTTGTTCATGCGCTTGAGATTAATTCAACCGGGTGAAAGTCCTTGGACAAGGGGAGCCTTGTAAGGAAGTAGCAACAACGGGTGAATTGAAGCGGCATGGTTGGTTACTTGATCAAGATTGATCAAGGGTTTTGGAGGTGGTAGAATCAACAACAAACCTATGGTTTATAGGGTTAACGTTCTTTATCTCTTGTATACAAACATTTTGCAAAGTAAGATTTATTAAAATATCTTAATTCTAATTCGAATTGAGGGCACCCGTACCCATAGAGAGGTCGAATGTGAAACTTCCTAAACAAATCATTGTGTACTCTCTCTCTCTCTCTCTCTCTCTCTCTCTTTCTCAATCTCTTTTAATTTTGTGTTTGCAAATTACTGAATTCATTATTCGTTTGATCAATTTGTTTGGGAATTATTTTTGTATAAATTTTGAAATAAGTCTTGTTGGTATAATCATAATCCATTTGATTGTGATTGGTTTTTAACATCAACAAAACTAAGAAATTTTCCAAGTGTTATCGATTGCATACAAGGTGTTCGATAAATTTCATTATTGTGTTTTTGTTGTTTATGATCATTGGAAATAAGAGTTACGTATAGCGTTGCATTCAATTGTTTGTGATTAATCATTGTTGAAAAGTTTGTGTTCATTATCATACGCTTGTGTACCTTTACGCATATCCGAGCTTTTCGATAGAGGTTCGGTTAGACAATTTGATTCAGGTTGTTTCCGTTGTGCCATAAAAATTTTCAAAATATGTTTTTGCCAAAAGTTTTAATTTGTGATCCATTCATCCCCTCTAGATCGAAGCTTATCGTCTAAGAAGTGGTATCACGAGCTCCGGTTAATTTTGTGCTTAAGATTTTCTTTTTAGAAGAATGAATACCGAACCTAAGGGAGCATACAATAGATCACAAATTTTCACCGGCAAAAACTATGTCTATTGGAAAGCTTGTATGCATATTCATGTCAACTCGGTTGATAAGGGTATATGGAACGCCATCATGAATGGTCCTAATGAAATTACTATGACCAATGGTGAAGGCGTTACTGTACCTAAACCGAAAGCACAATGGGATGCTAATGATAAGAAATTGTGGTCACATGATTGGATGGTACAAAATATTTTAACATCTGCACTTGGTGTTGATGAATATTACTGTGTCTCTAACTGTGAGACCGCCAAAGCTATGTTATCAAATCGATTGAATGCACTAGGTAAGCCTATTTCCATTGATATTTCTACTAATAAGGTTTTGATATGCCTTAATAGGGAATGCAACCCAAGGTCACCACTATCAAAGAGGCAAGTGATCTTAAACTACTTGATCTCACTACTTTCTTTGGAAAATTGGAAGAACATGAGGAAGAACTCTCTTGCTTAGAAAAACATGAAAAAGAGTATGAAAAGAATGTGAAGAAGGAGAAAGGTAAAGTCAAGGAAGTAGAGATGAAGTCTATTGCTCTAAACACTTCAAGATCAAAGTCCTCAAACCATTGAGCAAAGTGATTGTGAAACGAGAAATGACAAGAAATCCGATGATGACGACATGGGGTAAAACTTATCTTGTCATTTATTGTTACAAGAAAGATTACACTATTGAAAATGCAATTTTAGGAGATTCTTTGTTTCTAAAGATGTTTTATTTTCCAATGATTGCCTAAATGCAACCAAGGTTTCAACAATCCTCAAGAACCCAATGAAGATTGGGTATCTAACACTTCTTGTTGATCTTGCAGGATAAATGTCTTGGCTCTATGAAGAGAGTATGTGATCTCTATTGTGGAATCTCAAGGCATAACATGGCTGACATCTCCTTATTGCTTTAACTATGTGGCAAGCAATATGGATTTTGTTATCAAGGAGGTTAACTTTTAGTGTTTCGTTATTTGGTAAAAGTGTGTTGATTATTATTAATGTTTTCTATCCGAGAAATTTTGGGGTAGGTGTTTCTTTTCATGATATATGTATATCTTCAGAAGACATTCTTAAAGAAACCGAAAAAGGAATTGATTAGCCTAGTGCGGTGGAATATCAGAAATGAGAAGATAACAATTGTGAAAATGGGAAGGTTGAAAGTCCAGCTGTAGTGGACTATCTTCTTTTCACTTGGAAAATCTCAAATGATCATATAATCAATAATCTTCTTGAATATATTATTAATCGCACTTTCAAGTACTTGTACAAAGAGAAAAGTGGTAAGAGTGTTTTGGTTTCGATTGTGTTTATGGCGCGTTTTGCATTCATTCCAACTTTTGCTCGAGAGTTCCTTGTGGAATGCAACTGCATCCTCTGTCATTCGTACGATGAGGTAATATCGTTTCAATCTTTTTCTTGCTTTGTTAATAAGTATTTCTTTTACCTGTTTATTTATTAAAGGTATATGATGTGTTATGTGTATTATATATGTGATAAGTGTTCACTTCCGAAAATTTCAAGTGTAACCAATGTGTGTTTTCATTTTACATGTTTATAGTGATCTTATTCTAATTTCTTCACATTTGATCTATATCTTTTATAATTTCATGCCTACATTTGCATGTTTGCAGGATTTTAGCTATCAAACCATGAAAATTATCATAAGCATGTGTCTCTCATCCAATTATTAATGCATGAGTAAAATTGAGCCCTTAAAGTCATTCCAAGTTCACAAGTGTCCAATTTTCCAAGTTTTGGATATTATGTGCCGACACGAAATTCGTATAGGTCGACTCATGAAATTAAGGTTTTGAATTTGTCAAAATTCCTTTAGTATGCGTCGACACATGAAATGGATAGGTCGACACATAAAATGATTTTCTGAATTCTCGGCTTTTCGCTTCAGTACGTGCCGACCTGTGTCTTTGATAGGTAGACACATGAGTCCATAGGTCGATTTATAACCTCATCTTTTGGTCATTTTTTCTTCATTTCCTTCACTCTTATACATGCACAAAGTTTCTCAAAAATATTCATTTCATCTTGAACCTTGAAAATCCTTCAATTCTCATTATATCTTGCTTGGTTAACTCACTTCATATCATTACCACTCAAATATTCCACTTTCATAAATCTCTTTCACAAAAACTCATAAAAAATCCTTATTCGCCCAAACTCACCAAAAATCCAATTTTTCACTTGTTTGTAGTGTATTGTCAGTTTTTTGTGTGTTTATGTGATTGTGTGTCTTGCTTGAGTGTGTGGGTATTCATAAATCTCTCATACTCATTCACTTTTCATTCAAACATTTCATCAAACACATGGTATGCACAATTCATTTAAACAATTTCCATGGCTCATATGCTCTCCAAGATCAAAGTTGATGCTAAGGGCAATGGTAAAGCTACCACGTCTGCAACTGCTATTAGAAATCCATTTACTTTGATTTCAAACAAATATGTCAAGGATTTTGAGTTGAAACTTAAAAACCGGATTTTTGTGAAACAATATCTTTGGAAGTTGATTTACGGTTGGATGTTTGGATATACCTGATGTTGTTAAGCTTGTTGAGCATCAACGAATTGATTATTTCCCGCAGTAGGCTCAGGATTATAATGAGGATCTTATTCCTGTATTTTATTCTGGGCTACATGATATGCAAGGATCTTGCTTCAAGTTCTCTATAAGTAACAAGGTTTATTAGTTTACTAATGATCTATGAACATCCTTATTTGGTATTACGGTGGTTGATCTTGACGATGATGATGAGGCTAACCCGTTTATAACGGATGGTAACACTCATGTAAATTTTTATTGGGGTATTCATTTGAATGAGCTACCCAAGGCTCCTCACTCCGAGGAATATTATGATCCTATTACGACATATCAATTGAAGATGGTGCCAAGAATTCTGTTATGGGTGGTATCTCATACCTTGTGGCCTAAGAATGGAAGATTCTCGCGAATTGACTTTGCTAAGATTCATTTGGTATACATTCTGTTGCACAAGGTCAAAATAAATTGGCCTCACTACTTTGTATCTCACATGTTTGTTGTCAAAGAATGCAACAAAGGGACTTTATTGTGCTATGTCTCTATGATTGCTAAGATTCTGAGCCACTTCGACATTGGCATGATGGATATCACCTATAAATCTCCTGGTCCGTCTCAAGAATTTTCTCAACAAACACTGACTAACATGAACTACTTTTGGGACATCAATCGTCGGGTGTAGTATCTACGCATGGGTAAGCATGGCAGAAAGGTTTACAATTTTGATGATCTAGTTGAATGTGGTAAGTATACAACTGAAGCTCATATGGATGATGAGCAACCTATGGGAGTTCATGATGATGTTCCTGAGAGAGATGCTACAATGCAAGATGCTCCTCAAGGAGGTGATCATGGTACCGATTTTGGTATTGATTTTGCTGATATGTACTCTATCATGACAATGCTTCAAAATATGCAAATGAGATAAGACGGGAGGTATGTTGAAAATTGTAAAAGGCGAGATGCCTTTGAAGCTGCACAAATGGAGAAGTTTCGTCTGATGCAGAAGCATATGTCCACTAAGGATTCCAAATTTGAGGCTTTTGCTTCATATGTGACAGAGAGTCTAGTGTCCTTACTGACTAATACGAACGAAAGTCGTGTTGTTGTTTTGGCTAGGATTAATCACTTGATCTCGGCCTAAGAAGCGGATTATGGTCATTATGAATTTTTTTACCGTGATATGTGTGACTTTTTGGATTCTCACTATCATAATGAAGGCCAAGGTTGGTATATGGGAGAAAGACCAATGCCAAGAGGACGTGGAAGGAGATGAAGTGATGATTGGTTGAAGTGTTTTGAATTATCTCAGATTATGTCTGTTGGTCTCATGTGTCATCATGCATTTTGTTGAATCATACTTTGAGTCAGTATGCATCTTTATTTTGTTTGGTTTGTTTTTGCTTTTTGGTTTATGGATTGCAAATATTACTTATCTGTTTGAATTTCAGATAATGATTGTACTATGGTTATTATTTTTGAATGATTATGGTTATCATGTAATATTACTCTGTTTATTAATATAGTGTATTCTCATGTGTGATAAGTTCTCATGTATGATAAGTTCTCATGTATGATAAGTATATGTGAGTTCACCTCTTATCTTTGCAATTGCATATGTATTGTAGATTGAATATGTGATACTGCTAATAGTGTGTCTTGTCTCTTTTTGATGTTGTCAAAGGGGGATAAGTATATGAAGTTATGATGCACACATTCGGGGAGAGCTTCTCATGGAAAAGAAACGCATCGTCTCATCTCAAGTTTTGCCATCATAAAAAATGGGGAGCATGTGAGTGCAACTTTCCATTTAAATATGTTTTGTATGATACCAAAACTAGGAGAAACTTTAGCGTTTTTGTACATTGGACGGTATCAACTGATTCTAGGTGTGCATTATGCATTTTAGCATTAAGAAGCATGTAAACATGTTTGGAAAAGGTCTAGAAAGGATTCATGCATCAAAAATTGAGTTTTTGTGTGAAAACACTTTATAGGTCGATACATACGACTATAGTCGACCTATAAAAGATTTTCTTCAGCATAGGTCAACACATAGAATGCATAGGTTGACACACATGCTTCAATATTGAAGCCTGTAGGCACTATCCATGTGCCGCCTCTTATAGGTCGACCCAAGACCTTTATAGGTCAACACATAACTTTGATAGGTCGACCTATAGACCTAAAATCTTGAATTTTTGCATTCTTTTCAATTTCTTTTGCATTCGTTTTGCTTCATACTTGCACCCATATATATACTTGATACATGCATCATCACTAACAGAGTTTTCTAGTGAGTAAAACCTATACGAAATCAGGATTTCAAAGCATTCTCATAATCTTCAACCTCTCTTCTATGCATATGCATAATCAAACTATATATAATCATTTTTTTTCTTGGGTGATTATCTAGATTAGAGTTGATAACGCCCAATTAGGTTTAGTACCGAGAAAATTGGGTTGAGAACTTTGAGAATTTCAAATAAGAAAATCGAGTTGGGGTTTTCCTTCAAGATCATTGAGGATTTGAAGGTTTGGGACAAAATTATGCAATTCGGATCCGACCGAGTGGAAGCCTTGGGACAAGGGGTGCCTTGCAAGGGAGTAGCGTGAAAAGGTGGATCGTGTTGGTAAATCTTGGGTTTCAATAAGTGTGCATTTGGGATTAATTTAACTGAGTGAAAACCTTGAGGAGAGGAGTGTCTTGCAAGGTAGTAACAAGAATTGGTGAATTGAAGCGACATTATTGGTTACTTGATCATGCACTTGGAGTTAACTCAGTCGGGTGAAAGCCTTGGGACAAGGGGAGTCTTGCAAGGATGTAGCAACAATAAATGAATTGAAGCGGCATGGTTGGTTACTTGATCAAGATTGATCAAGGGTTTTGGAGGTGGTAGAATCAACAATAAACCTAGGGTTTGTAGGGTTAGAGTTCTTCATCTCTTGTATACACACATTTTGCAAAGTAAGATTTATTAAAATATCTCAATTCGAATTCGAATTGAGGGCAGACGTACCCATAGTGAGGTTGATTGGGGAATTTCCTAAACAAATTATGCGTACTCTCTCTCTCTCTCTCTCTCTCTCTCTCTCTCTCTCTCTCTCTCCGTCTCTGTCTCTTTTAATTTTGTGTTTGTAACTTGTTGAATTCATTGTTCATTTGATCAATTCATTTGGGAATTATTTTTGTATGAATTTTGAAACAGGTCTTGTTGGTGTAATAATAATCCATTTGATTGTGATTGTTTTTTAACATCAACAAAACCAAGCAAATTTCCAAATGTTATCGATTGCACACAAGGTGTTCGTTAAATTGTATTATTGTGTTTTTATTATTTTTGATCATTGGAAATAAGCGTTATGTATAATGTTGCATTCAATTGTTTGTGATTAATCGTTGTTGAACAATTTGTGTTCATTATCATACGTTTGTGTACGTTTACGCACATCTGAGCTTTTCGATAGAGGTTCGGTTAGACGATTCGATTCAGGTTGTTTCCGCTGTGCATATTTCAAAATCTGTTATTGCCAAAAGTTTTAATTTGTGATCTATTCACCCCCTCTAGATCGAAGTCTATTGTCTAACATGTTAAATGGAAGATGTTTGGACGTAGAAGATGAAATTCATCTAAGTTGGAAGTTCATCTAAGTTTTTGGTTTCACGCGGATCACTAATGGTAGTGCCTTGAGCGTTGATATTCATAAAATGAACAATAAAGATTTGTCTAAGAACAGTGAAGAAACTCAATAAACACACTTATATAAAGTGACTTAAAAATAAATAAAAACAAAATTGTAGGTTTCAACCTATCACAACGGGTACTTTAAACAACTGCTGTTGTATGTCTCAACCTATCACAATAGTTGCTTTTAATAACCGTTGTTGAATGCCTGTTAATAAATAAATAAAAACATAACTGTAGGTGCTAAGATTCGAACTTATGATCAAACACCACTTTTCACCATAGATAAAAGTTCCAACCGTGGTGAAAAGTGACTTAATAATAAATAAAAAATAAAACTGTATGTGCTAGAATTCAAACGCATGACCATACCCCACTTTTCACTACGGTTGGTACCTATAATTGTTGTGAAATGTCTTTTAGTAAATACAAAAAAAACGCCCAAAATAAATTATTACCACGGTTAACAAGAAGACCATTGTCAAATGGATGTTACGAAACGTCTATTTTGTAGTAGTGTCTGTTTCTGTTTCTAATTCAATATGCTACAGAGATGCATCTACAGACAGGTCACGAAAATTCATCTTCGGATCTAAAAACACCACATTTCTAGGATATGACTTAGAATTGGTCTAGGTATGTGTGTTTGGAGTGCATCCAAAAATATATCTCTAAAATCTGATAATATTTTTGTATTTTCACGTAATATGTAATATTATAGTAATATACATGGTACTTTAAGAAATGTCATATTTTTATCCTTATTGATTCTCTTTAATTACTTTATTTTATGCATTTTTAAATTTAATAATTCATAAAAAAAAATTGTATTTAACGATCTTTGAACCAGTTAAAAAGATCAAAACTAAACTCTATATAGTTGCAGGATAAAGAAAGTCAGTCATAGTTGAAAGTTTTAATTGATATTGCATAACTTTAAAATTCGACAATAATATATGAAATTTAACAAGATTATGGAATGAAATATATTATACACTTTTAAAATTTTATAAGTTTTATAAATTTATTATATTAAACAAGAACTTTTAATTTAAGAGTTACATTAATTTAATACGACTTGAAGTTTAATGATAAGAAATATATGAATATAATTATCCTGTTTTCTTATATGGATATATGAGTATATATACACACACAGAGACAAAGAGAATGGTTCAACTCAATTTTTGTTGATGAATGAAAGTTAATTTGACTGGATTATGCAAGTTGGTCAAACCCATCTAAAACCCTCTAGGTAATACTATTAAAGTCAAATACGAAAACTATAGTCAAATAATATTAAAATGTCAAATAATAAATCTTATTTTGTGGTTGAGAAATGAAATGTATTGTGTAAGGAATTGGACAGCCAACAAGAACAATCAAACTAATTAAATTTTGTCGTAATGTTTTAATTAAAATTATATTTTAACCTAGAATGTTAATTAAAAGAGAAATTGCTTTGACATAAAAAATGTGATGTAATAGGTAACTGCAATAAGTGAAGTCAAAGTGTAATAGGAAGATAGCAAGTGGCGTAAGTTAATTACAAAAATGTTTTGGAGTATTCACTGCCTCACGTCTCTGCAATGAAGGCTATTAGTAATTACTTGTAGGAATTGATTGATGTATTATCATGCATGACTGACTGCATTGCATTAATGCAAAGGACAGCGACTCCTTGATCTCACATAGATGAACCACCTCATTTTATATCCTTCTTTTATACTAATTTTTTTATATATATTAATGGTAGTAAAGTCAAGTCAACTATACAAGACTACAAACAGTAATGTCAAAACAAAGAAAGAAAAGATAATTGCGCACAAAATTATAGTTGAAAATCAATAACCAAGAAAAACCAAACAAACAAAAGGAGAGAACAGCACGGAAGAAAAAACAAGAAACTTTGTGAAGTCACAAGACGAGAAGGCAAAAGAAAGCATCAATAGATGCGGAGAAGGTAGCTAGTCACCCAACATTTCTTAGAAGTTTAAGCACATGAGTAGGTTATGCTTATAATCTAGAAGAAAGAAGTCGAATTTGAGAGAATGAGAGTAACCTCACTTCAAAGAAAGACATATCATCGTAGTAATTCAGTGATTAATAGATGAATTTTTATGACAAAAAATAACATTACCACGTATGTTCTATATTGTCCGGATCGAAGTTAGGCTTAGTGTCATCCTCTCCCCTTCTCCTTTCTTCTTTACACCTAAAACACCTCTAATGTCGACTCAAGAACATGTAAAGGGTCACACATCCACTTAAAAACCCTATACCAAATAGTATACGCCAACTCACAGAAAACAAACAAATCGTCAACTGACTCCACTTGACTCGGACACACAACACACCTCACCCCACCACTACTCTAAAAGATACTACTCTTACTAATATTTGTGTCTAGTTGCCAACATATCATGCAATAATACCTAAAAAAAACCACAACTTTAGACGGTGCGCGAGACTCCCAGTAACTGGTCAACCCCTGAATCACAAGAGTTGACCTACCATCTCCTCGTAGAGATGGTAGAGAGTCGATCATAGACTAACTTGGAAGTGAAACCAACAATATGATCAGAAATCCAAATCCAAGCATCCTCTTAATCATGTTTAAGCAACCCGTTAAGAGAAATAAGCAAAGCACCCCACAACTATTTCTACCAAAACAACAATATGTGTCTTAAATTGAAATCCCAAACCCTAACATTACCCACCCAAGACCGCATCATAGCCACCTTCTAAGACTTTTGTTCTAAAATGTGAAACATCATTTTAAAAGTCACACACAAAGGAGTCGGCCTAACTACAAAATATTCATCATGTTATCAACCACCTTACACATGAAGGAAACAAATCAATCAGACCACTTGTACTTACCAAAAAGTGTCATGTTAACTTGCCTCATATTGTTAACACCTACCCCCACCCTATAATTTCTTGGCCTTACACACATCAACCCACTTAACCAATCAACCTTGACCACTTCTTCGGAACCACCCCAAAGAAATCGTCTATGAAACCCTAATATCCTCTTCCATACAGATAGTAGAATCTTCATGAAAAAAGGAAGAAAATATTGATAGAGTTCTGACCCGAGTTCAAAATAATCATTCTTCTCCAAGAATCATAAACCTATTTTTTCAAAAAGCAGAACCTAACTAAGGACTCCTAAATGTCCTCCCTCCTCGTATTAGCCCCAACCAAAAACCTTAAATACTTACAAGAAAATGAGTTTATTTTACGGTACAAAAAACTCTCGGCAACCTCCAAAAGAGACTCCAACATTAACACCAAATTAATATTATTTTTTAACACCTAAGAAATAAATGCTTATTATTTTCTAGAGTTAACAAAAAAAATAAAAAAATTCACTTATATTTTTTAAAATTTTAGAGAGAACAACCAATTTGCATACAAAACTATCTCCATTATCCTTTATTCTTAAAATAATATAATGTTTTAGATAGATTAATTCTACTCTAACTTTCATGTTAGATTATTTAAATCGGAATATATTAAAACCTTGTTGAATTTAGTTTTGTTGATGTTGCTACTTGTCAAGATTCGTTATTCCGTTATTAGATGTTTCTGTACTCCATTTCCATTGCTAAGTTCAATCTCTTATATTTTTCACGTGTCAAATAAATTCAGACAGAGATGTAAACGTAGAGAAACCATAAGCATGTAGTTAGAGAGACGAAGAATAATGAAGAGGTGCAAGTAGTAATTGATTACCGTGTGCAGCTGCATTAACAACGTCCCTGTGAGAATCCCTGACGATGATTTGGATTCTAGTTTTGTAGTGAGAATGAGAGAGATAGAAATCTGAGAGGGCCATGTTGATGCAGCTCAAACCTATCTTTCCAACTGTTCCATCGCTAATATCAAGCACAGCTCCAACTTTCACTACACTACTCTCGTTTCTAGTTTGTGCCATTCCACCCAACAAAAGACCTAGACACCAACATGTAACCATGAACTTCACCACCATTTCGATCTTAATTTATGTGAGTATGGGGAAACCTTGCTAGCTAATAGTCATTCAAGCATAATCCTTATTGATTATATATGTGTGCTCATGCTTGAGTCGGTTGCACCAGGCAATCCCAATTATTTCAACTCACAAGCATCTATATAGTCGTCGTTTGAAAAGTACAAACACTCACATCCACACATGTAGAATATCATCTTCTTTCCATGTGAAAGCTCAGTTAGTAAAATTGACAAGAATGAGCTAGTATGAAAAAAAAAAGTCAAATTATAAGTTATTTTTACTAAATAAAAAAATAACAAATTAAGAGAATTAAAGACATCTCAGTTTTATTAGCACCCTTTAACTCAATTTAAAAAATAAACTATCTTCTAATGGCATTAAAAATGAAAATATAATACAAAGAGCTCGGGGAATTAGGTCAACCCAAATAAAAGCATATATACAAAATAAACAAAATGTCTCATTAAAAGCCTTTATATATAAACCACTACAAGATTCAGGTGAAAGGAAAAAGAGTATAGTACTCCAAGAATATACTTAACAGAATCTGTGAGGATAGTACTCTTAAAATATTCTTAACAAAATTTATATTTAAAGAAATCATATCTATTTATTTATATAAAAAAATAAAAAATGTTAGTAAAAATAATATTCCACTATTTTGTGACATAAATGTGTAAATTAATATTAATAAATATATTATCAGTATACCGGTCCCTTCACGTTAAATATGAGAGATAAGCATATAGATCCCTTCACGTTAAATATGTGAGATAATTATCTTTTTAATAAGCTCAACATAATTTAATCACAAATTTTTATCCAATAATAATTATTTTATGAGAGATAAACATATAGATCCCTTCACGTTAAATTATCTTTTTATAGATAGTGGAATATAAAAATAGAGAATCATTGAGGAAAAGAATAATTTCATAAAGTTATATATAATTTTATTTAAAATCACTCTACTTTGAAAGTTGTACGATACGTTTACAGAGAGATTTTTTTTTCTATTTTTCTTCAATTTATATTTTTAGAGGCAGAACCTTAACCTCGACTCAAGAGTTAAATTATTTTAATTTATTATTATTATTATTATTATTATTATTATTATTATTATTATTACTACGTGTAAAATAAATAAATAAATAAATAAACAAATAAACAAATAAATATATATATATATATATATATATATATATATATATATATATATATATATATATATATATATATATATATATATATATATATATATATATATATATGACACCAAAGTGTCAAACATAGTAACATGAATTCTCTAATAACTATTTATCGCATATTCGTATAACAAAATCTGTTGTTGAATTTAAAACTATTATCATATAGATCATATTTATAAAATTTAATAATAATTGGAAATCATTTGGCTTGTTAATAAGGTACATACAAATGAAAGTCTTACCAAACTTCATGAAAACCGTTAATTTTTATCATTCTCTTTAACATATCAAATAATTTTTTATTGATGTAAAATTTTATAGGAGTGATCTATATGATAATAACTTTCAATCCAATGGTGAATTTTGTTATACGAACATAGGATGAAGAGTTATCGGATGTGTCATGTTACTAAGTTTGACACCTTAGTGTCATTTGATCCTAACCCTATATATATTGTGAGTGCAACTTTCCGTTTAGATATGTTTTATATGATGTCAAAACTAGGAAATAACGTTTATGTATATTGGGCGGTATCATCTAAGTCTAGTTATGCATTTTAGTGTTCTTATATTAGGAAGCATGTCAACATTATTGGAAATGGTTTGGAAAAGATTTGTGCATCAAGATATTATGTTATGCATGAAAATTTTGATTTTGGGTGAAAGTTACTCACTATAGGTTGATACATACAATTATAGATCGACCTATATGAGATCTTTTTAAACTACAGGTCGACACATATAGTGTACAGGTCGACACCCATACTTCTTTATTAAAGCCTGTAGGCTCTGTTCCATGTGCCTTCTTGCCAGGTCGACCTATAAGAAGCACATGACATTTACAGATCGACACATGACTTGTATAGGTCGGCGCATGGCTCGTATAGGTCTACCTATAGACTTAAAATCTGGAATTTTTGCATTCTTTTAAATTCCTTTTGCATTCCTTTTTGCCTTCAATCACTCGTGCATATAAATACTACATACATTCATCATTCTCTAGTAAGGTTTCTAGAGTGAGTAAAACCTACATGAATCCAGAATAATAATTTTTTTGATTGGGTGTCATCTAGATTAGAGTTGATAACGTCCAATTAGGTTTGTTTTACCGAGAATATTGGGTTGAAAACTTTGAGGGATTCAAATTAGAAAACCAAGTTGGGGTTTTCCTTCAAGATCTCTTAGGGTTTGAAGGTTTTGGACAAGATTGTGCAATTCAGATCCGATCGAGTGAAAGCCTGGGGACAATGGGTGCCTTGCAAGGGGGTAGTGCGAGACGGTGGATCGTATTGGCAAATCTTAGGTTTCAACAAGTGTGCGCTTGAGATTAATTCAACCGGGTGAAAGGCTTAGGACAATGAGTACCTTGCAAGGAAGTAGCAAGAACATGTGAATTGAAGCGACATTGTTAGATACATGATCATGCGCTTGAGATTAATTCAGCCGGGTGAAAGCCTTAGGACAAAGGGGTGTCTTGCAAGAAAGTAACAATAACAGGTGAGTTGGAGTGGCATGGTTGGTTACTTGATCAAGATTGATCAAGGGTTTTGGAGGTGGTAGAGTCAAGATCAAACTTAGGGTTTGTAGAGTTTGATTTCTTCATCTATTGTATACACATATTTTGCAAAGTAAGATTTATTATAATATCTCAATTTAAATTTGAGTTAAGGGCAGACGTACCCATAACGAGGTTGATTGGGGAACTGCCTAATCAAATCCTTGTGTACTCTCTCTCTCTCTCTCTCTCTCTCTCTATATATATATATATATATATATATATATATATATATATGTATATATATATATATATATATATATATATATATATATATATATATATATATATATATATATATATATATATATATATATATATATATCTTTTATTTTGTGGTTTGCAAATTGTCGATTGAATTGATTATTTGATCAATATTGTTTGGATAATAATTTTGAATGCATTTTGAAATTTGTGTTGTTGTGTAGATCACAAACCATTTGGTTGTGGTTAGATTTCTAAGAATAGCAAACACTACATAAAGTTCCAAACATTATTGATCGCACACTAAGTGTTTGACAAATTGTTTGACTTAATTTTTTGTGTGTTTTGATAATTGGAGATAGACTTTTTCTATTGTATTGTATTAAACTAATTGTGATTAGTTGTTGTTGATTGACTTATGGATTATTATCATTGCATTGACACCTGTACGCTGTAAGACACCAGTTTTGACCCTAAGATTCCTCATGCAATTTCATCATTAACATTAGCATTGGGATCATATCTTGACATCCTCCTTACCCCTTTTCATTGGGTTTGTTTTGGGAGAGATCACCAAGCATTTTGTGATTATATCATACTTGTATTTTATCATTTCACTAACCAAAATACCAAAAATATGTCTTTGCATTTGCCTAACTCTTTTGTAGGTAGGGCATGATCTCATTGATTCATCAAGTCCACATCTAGGGTTTGAGACCTCATGAACAAAGAACACAACCAAGAATTTATTCAAGAATGATTATGAACATTATATATGAGTCCCAATGTTCTCTACATGTCATTGATCAAGTTTTCTTCAAGATTTTGAGGGTGATTTGCCTTGGAAATCCTAGTTTGACTGAGTATCTTGAGTAACTTCTCCAACAAGCTATCTCACCAATTGATCAAATTTCTCAAGGGTCACTTCAAATATCATCATCTTATGCATATATGATCTACCATGAGCCAAGAAAGTCAAGAGAATTAGAAGTTAGCAAGTTAGTTGGTGGCGGTTGGCCAAATGGATTCATCTAATCAAAATTGGGTCTCCCTAGACCCTATCTCCTACAATTTTCATTATATGAAAATGATTCCAATAGCAAACTTACTATAAATGACATTCCAAACAACTTTCATGTTGAGACCTAGAGCTAGTTTTTCTTGGAAAATCATTTTCTATATTGAAATATTATAGGTCATTTTGTCTAAACCCTAATTTGAAAGTCAACTTCCCAACGCCATAACTTGCTCAATTTTTATGAGATGAAAGATTTCCAAGTTGCACAATCAAATTCAATGTGTCTACTTTAACTTTGATGTTTGGAGTAGGATCTAATTCAACTTTTTTGAGCATGTGATATGAGGTTACATTATAGGTCACTTTTGACCTATACCATTGATCAAGTGATTTTTCCAAACATCAAAAATGCATAACTCTATCATAAAATCCAAATGAAATGAAATTGGTGACCATTTTGAAGATATTTTAGAGAGCTACAACTTTTATAAAGACACTTTTCTCATTTGAAGCTTCTATAAAAAGTTAAGCAAGGTGGAATATTGAGACATATGGCTTGACACTTAGAAAATTTTTGATATGTCAAATTTTTCCAAACTTCCACCTCAAATTTCTCCAAGTTCCAAGTTCCAAATTAAAAAGTGTTCAACATCAAACTTGTTCCTCTTGATCTCACCTTTCCAAAGAGCTCAAATTCATTCATTTTAGACTTGAAATGCATAGGCTGCGCATGACTTAAATAGGCTGATATCATTTGGCATGGATCAATCTTCAAGCATCAATGTACATTTGCCTTGCAATCCAATCAATCTTCAAACCATCTGATCTTCAATTTGGACCTTCAGCTATCATTTCATGGGCCTATGCGCGCCCATGCACCATGGCATCATCATTTACCAATTTTGGAAAGTGAAAGTGAGTGTGCAAATATCACATGATTCATCTATATATAGAGCTCCATTTTCTCAGAATTGAGAACACCATTGCGCCAACTTTGACCCCCCATTGGAAAACCCTTCACTCTCATAGGATAAACCTGTTAATTCATTTGAATTTGAGCTTGAATCTCCACTGTTTTGGAATTCAATTCTCTAGGAATCCATTGCTTCTAAACCTTTCCATTCTCTTCCTGCAAGCAATTGAAGTGAGTCCAAGCACAAGCGAGCTCAAGATCCATCAAGTTTAGACCTCCATTGAAGGTAATTTGCAGAAATTTTAAACTCTTCGATTCTCTTAAATTCTTGCTCAATTTCATTGATTCTTTGGTTGTCTGAAGTCCTACCAATGTAGGCAAGGAGATTGAGTTGCTTTGAGGTCAAATCAAAGCAACTCAGTTCATGTACCTCAGATTTTAATTCCACATATCTCTTAATATATTTGGAATTGGAGTAATTGGAGGTCAGATTCGAGCTCAGTGCCATTTTCTCTTTAAGATCATGTCCTTGTTTCTTTTTTTGGTGATGGTTTATGTTGACCAGTCCGGTGAGGTTCATTGGAGAAGATGACCGGAGCTCTGGCTCCGGCGATGACTTGGCGAACCTCTGAACCATAGGATCCATGTCTCATGTTCTAATCTTGATCATCCCTTGTGATTACCTCATCTGCCACGCGGTTGACTAGAGAACATGTGGAGCGCGCGTTTTGGATCATCAGATCTGCCACCTCAATTAATGAGGGAGATCTGATGGTCCACGTAATTTATATTTTCTGACTTTTTATTTTAATTGCATTTTTTTTCAATAATTTATATTAAATTTAATATTGATCCAAAAAATATGGGACTTTCACCAAAAAATTTCAAATATTGTTCTCTTTCATATTCTGAATTAAAATTAATTTTTGGATCATTATTAATATTTTTCATGAATTAATTGATTTTGCATTTGTTTTTAATTGTTTAAAAACATTTTTAAATTTCCAAAAATTATGAAATTTTTTCTCCAAGGTCCTTTGACCTTGTTTGACCTATGATAAACCTCATGGTCATTTCTTTGGTGTTTTGATGAGATTTTAGGAATTGGACAAAACATATTTGAATTAAATGCATTATTTTATTATTTTTTATTGAATAAATGCTATTTAAATTTTGTTGACCATTTGTATTGACTTGTATGAGTTTGATTATTGTTGTTGGGCCTTGGTCAAGGTTGATTTGACTTTGTCAAGTTAAAATCATTGGATTTTTAGGGGATTGATGGAATGTACATTCCATCTCCCAAAATGAATGAATGATATTAATTTGGTATTAGTCCTCCTTTGACCAATTTGTGATCTCATTCATCTCCTTCCCACTTCATCTCATTCCCTTTCTTATTTCATTCATTTCATTTGGCCTATGACATCTCAAAGTCCTAATGCTAGTTGATTGAAAAATTGACATGAGTATGGATGAGATTAGGACACACCTTTTGCATATTTTGTGTGTGTGTGGTATGTTTCATGAGAATAGTCCATTATACTATGTCTCTAACATGCATTAACACTAAAATTCTATTGCCCGACCTCAAATAGTTGTGACTTCTACATAAGTCCAATTACGATTGCTTAACATAGCGCTAAATTTGTGATACAAAGGCATAAGCATTCTAGTTAGTGAGATTGTAAGTCTCCCCCCTTTCATGGTATTGTGTGGAAACTTGTCCTTCTTTCCTTCCTTTGGGAGATGTTTTGGTTCAAGGATCCATGCTTGTGATAAGTGGGTTGAGTGTTCTCCAAAGAATGTCTTGAAAAACCAAAAGCAAAACAAAACTAACCTCTAACCTACTAACCACTAACTTTTAATTTCAAGCTTTTACTTTAATGCAATTTACTTTTAGCACTTTATATCATTTGCCATTATACATATCATTCTAATTGTTTATGTTAATGTAATTTTCACTTTGTCCATTTGGACCATATTGTGTGATATACTTTGTTTGTGTATACTTTGCTTGTTTGTGTGGTCTTTGACCATTAATGTACATAATAAAAAACAAAAACACTAAAAAACTTTTGAGTGGACCGTTGGTTTGATCTTGAGCAAAGGACTTAGAATCTAGGCAACCTCCCTATGCAAATGGACATGACCAATGACAACTTGTTGAAGAACCAAGTGCTTGCAATTTGAATTCATCTAATACATCTTTGAAGATCTCTCTAAGATTCATCTGCAACATGATCATTGTGAAGCTGTTATTTTGAACCTGTGACTTGTGGAATTCATCTGTTACATGGGCCATTTTGAAGAAGATCATGGAATGGATAAGCTTGGATGAGGCCATCTTTATTTGATGCCTCGCTCTTCAAGATAATATAATTGTGCGTTTGTGTGTTGCCTAATTCAAAAAGTCCAAGGGAATTCTGGGTTTCTATTGACATACTTGTCTATTGGATTGCTACCCATTTGGTCAGATCTTTTC
This sequence comes from Lathyrus oleraceus, assembly GCF_024323335.1. Taxonomy (NCBI): domain Eukaryota; kingdom Viridiplantae; phylum Streptophyta; class Magnoliopsida; order Fabales; family Fabaceae; genus Lathyrus; species Lathyrus oleraceus. The sequence goes on from NC_066583.1 coordinate 93,445,067, forward strand.
AACTCTAAACTTTTAATTTTTGTACATAGGATAGTCTCTTCATCTTCTCCCCATTTCTTTAATTTCAAAATCTCTCCCTCCATTTTCAAAATCTTCTTTGTGTGAACTACTTTTGTTCTGAACGTTGACCATTTTTGCAAAAAGTTAGAAACTTTGGCCTTTTGCCATTGCCTTTTCAAACTTATTTTTCTTTAATCAAACATGTAAATATACTTAACCATACTTGACTTAAACTTTCAAAAAAGCCAAAAAGAACTAACTCATTCAAATCATTTTTAGGCCTTTGTGCCTTTCAAACTTAAATTTTATTAAAATTAACACACTCACTTTGAAATTTATAGCACGAACTACGAGGTTTTGATCCCTCATTTTTATGTTGGTACTTAGGCACAAGACCGAAGGTCTTGTCAAACACAAAAATATAATTAATGAATTCTTTTCTCATCCCCCCATCCTATTTATTTGTAAACATCACTTTGTACAAAATACATATGCACACAAAAAGGGCTCCCTAGGAGTACCTAGGACACTTTGGGTGCTAACACCTTCACTCTGTGTAACCAACCCCCTTACCTGTGATCTCTGACTTTTATTAGTTTTTATTTGAAAACTTCTTACTATTTGGGTTTTGTTCGTACTTTTTTCCCTTTTCCCTTGGAAACAATAAAAGCACGGTGACGACTCTTGTTAATTGATCTCTAGCTTGTCAATAGCTTGATGATCATGAATTTCCCGCTACATACGCATACCCGAGCTTTTCGATAGTAGGTTCGGTTAGACGATTTTTGATCCGGGAAATTTTTGAAACTTGCTTTCGCACTATAAACTTTTTCAAAACCAAATTTGCTTCAAATTTTAACTTGTGATGTATTCGCCCCCTCTAAATCTTGGCCTATCGTCTAACACACCACACACACACACACACATAAAAATATATGGGAGACTAATAATCAACAAAGTAAACACATATCTCCATGCCATTGAATTATGTGAAAAATTTAATAAAAACTTGAGCATCGATCCCTAGGTGGGAGATGACATCTCTTGGACATGGTTATTAAGAATTTTCGTTCAAAAAAGGAAGGATATGAATAAAATTTGGAGATCAAAATTAAGGAAGGATATTAACAAAATTAAGAATGTGGAACCTCAAGTTGTCCTTGCTAGACTTTTAACTTGGACCCTCGACTTGAAACTTGACAATTTGAAGATCACTAATGCACATGCTAATATGAACAAAACTAGATTAATTCATTAAGCTTCAAATGTGAGTTACATATGATACTTATAAATAGTGAGTGGAATATGTTAACAAGCTAGAGTAGTTGTACACAATCATGAACTACAACAAACTCTATCATTAACATTGGTAAAAGCGGAAATCTTACAACTAACAACTAACAACTAACTACCAAGATATAAATGGAACGTTCAACTAACAAGTTAGTTACTTGACATAACTAACTTGTAACTACTTTATCTTCATTATCCTTGAGTGTTATCCCGCAACAAGTTAGAGGATAGATGTCTATCATCCCCAACTTGGATAGTAACATGTGAAATGGTTGAGGTAAGAGTGGTTTAATGAAGAAATATTCAATTTGATCTTTAGAAGGAACAAACATACGTTTGAGGATGCCAACTTTGAGTTTTTCTCGAACGAGATGGCAATCAATTTCCATGTGTCTAGTGCGCTCATGGAACACATGATTTGCAGCAATGTGGATCACATTAAGGTTGTCACAATGGAGAACATATGGTTTTGATGAATTTATTTGAAGGTGTGCAAGTAAATACATAAGTCATTTGATCTCACATGTTATTGCAGCTAATGCACGATATTCAGCTTCTGAGGATGACTTGGAAATAATTAGTTGTTTCTTTGTGCGCCAAGAAATGAGAGACTTGCCTGGGAAGAAACATTGTCCCGATATAGATCTTTTATTCTCCATACAACCTTCTCAGTCAGCATCACAGAAGCCAATGAGATGAAATGAGGAACTTCTTGGAAAGAATAAGCTTTGTGCAGGAAAATATTTGATGTATCGAAGAACTCTGGTTGCTACATTAAAATGTGTGATGGTTGGTTTGCTTAGGAATTGACTAAGTAGTTGAGTAATTAATATAATGTCAGGTCTTGTTGTTGTTAGATAAAGTAACCTACCAATAAATCTCCGTATGAGGGTATATCCTAATATGCAGGACTATCATCATGGAATAATTTGATTAAAGAATTTGTAGAAGTAAAGATTGGTTTTGAGCCAAGCATATCCAAATATGCAGGACAAATCTAAGAAATATTTTCTCTAACACAAGGAAATTCCTGTTTTGGAATGAGCAACCTCAAAATCAAGGAAATACTTCAGTTGGCCAAGATTTTTTGTTTTGAAAGATTGATATGATACGGATTTGATCCTCTCAAATTCATCTAAAGGATTTACTGAAAGGATGATATCATACATGTAAATCAAAAGATTAGTGAAGGACTTAGGATATTTCTTGGTGAACAAGGAATGATCATCATTAGCTTGTGCATAACCATTATGAATGAGTGTTGAAGTTAGATTTTCATACCATTTTATGTTGGCTTGCTTAAGGCCATATAATGATTTTTGAAGCTTGCACACTTGGTTTGGCTTTGAAGAAGTGATGCCTGAAGGAATGATCATGTAAACATCTTGTTGGAGATCACCATGCAAAAAAAATTATTCACATCTAGTTGATGTATGAACCAATTGTTAATGGAAGTGATAGCAATGAAAAGTGTGACAATAGTTAGTTTCGCCACGGGTGAGTATGCATAAAAGTAATCTAACCCTTCAATATGGTTATATCCTTTGACAACCAACCTAGCTTTGAATCTCTCAACTGATCCATCTACGTGGAATTTGGTTTTGAAAACTCATATGCAACCTATGGGCTTACTATTTGGTGGTAGATCCACTAATTTCAATGTACGTGTCTTTTCAAGAGCTACAAGTTTAGTTTGCATTAATTATTTCCAACAATCAAACTTGTTAGCCTCAATAAAAGATTTTGGTTCAGTGATTATGTTACGAGACATGAAAAAGTGATGATGAGTAGGATATAACTTTGAATAAGACATGTGATGAGACAAAGGATATTGAATACCTTAAGATGAGTGATTTACTGGATCAATGAATGAGTTGCAAAGATAATCCTTGAGATATGATGGAGGATGTCTGGTTCTAGGTGGAGGTATGATAGGTTGGTCATGAGGTACAATAGTTAAATCATGAGCATATTCATCAACTGGAATTATTTTAGGGGTGGGAGATGTAGGGGAAATGGGATGAGTGATAGGTTTTGGTGTAACCAAGGAGTGTTAGTTAGGGTCATTGGTCTCAGGATGTGTAACATGTGGACTAGTGTTGGGATAGACACACCAATTATGGTTAGGATTGTTATTGGTTAATTGAAAAGGTAATATATGTTCATGAAAGATGACATGTCTGGATATGAAAATTTCTTTTGAATTTAGGTCTAACAAAATGTAGCTTTTGTAACCTGACTTGTATCCCAAGAAAATAGATTTTCTTTCCCTTGCATCAAGTTTGATTATATGTGCTTGAAGTGTAGATGCAAATGTTAAGCAACCAAAGAATTTGAATGAGTTAATATCATATTCCTTGTCATATAAAGTATAATAAGGTGACTTGTTTCAGAGAATAGGTGAAGTAACTCTATTAATGAGAAAAGTGCAATGGATAAAGGAATAGACCAATATTGTTTTGGTAATTTGAATTGATATAACAATGCTCTTACAACATTGAGGATGTGTCAATGCTTTCTTTCGATTCTCCTTTTTTGTTGGGGAGTTTTAACATATTATTTTTTATGTTGGATTCCTTTTAAGGTATAGAAATTAGTTAGGGAAAACTTAGATTCATTGTTTTATCTAATGATTTTTGGAACAATGTAGTACTAGTTTTCAATCATGGTAACACAATTTTGGACCTCTAATGAAACTTCATCTTTGGATTTAATTAATATAATCGATTTAAATCTAATAAAATCATCAAGAATGGTCAAAATATATTTATGGCCATGAATTGATGGGGTCGCAATTGGGCCCTAAATGTCAAAATGACGAAGTTCAAAATTAATAGATGCATTTGAATCACTAACTGAAAAAGGAACTTTTTGTTTTGTTTTGAAAAGTAACAAATGTCACAAATATATTTATTATCATTTGTTAGTGAGGGATCCAATTTTTCCATATCACACAATCTAGAGTTAGACAAGTGGCCTAACTTAAAGTGCCAAAGAGAATTGTAAGGAATTATACTAAGAAAAGGAAAGTTATGAGTGGTGTTTACATGTTTGTGTGGAAAGGAGACTAAGGAGGCATGCTGAAGTGGAGTAGAAATGGTGGAAGGTTTAGTGTTCATCATGAACTTGTATAAGTCACTCACTTGATTAGCCAAACCAATCATTTTCATTGAATTCATATTCTACATGTAACAATAATCAGGTGTGAATTTGGCTACTAAGTGTAAATATTTACATAGCTTAGAAACATAAATCAAGTTAAGGGTGAACTCTTGGGAATAAACAACATTAGTGATGTAAAGTGAAAATTTTGTTCTTGAGGGGACAAATGTTGGATCAGATGACTGGGACAATAAAACCTATTGATTTATGACAGATTCCTACTTCTGAAGACAAATGACAAACACGATGTTTGAGACATTGTAACTCAGAAACAAAAACCAGTTTGCAAACATATGACAAATTAAATTTTACAAGATGATGAAGTAGAAAAGAAATAAAGAACATAAGAGGTTGGTAACTCAGTTCAATGACACCACACCTACGTCCGAAGGGCACTCTATCCAAGAAAGCAAGTTCATTATTTCTAATTATTACACTTAGTCTTACAAGAACAAACAAATCTTATATTATTCAAAGTCTCTTCCTAATCTTATTGTCTTTCTATTTAAGGACTCTCCATAGATATGAGAACCTACTCTCTTTCTTCTGAATCACACAACTCGTAATTGGTGTTTTTAACTCAATGAATAATGTTGAATATTAAAACTCAACTAAGACAAATGTTTTATGCTAAGTTACTGGAACTTAGAGGTGTACACAAAGATTCAACCCTAATCCGGTTATGGAATTAGCTTCATCAGAAGGTACATTCACATCAATTTGTTCCTTGATATCCCAGGATATGATTTTGTTATAAGAGAGCATATATTTCCACCAATTGAGATATCACACATGTTAAGAACATCATGAATGACTAGTAAATTTTCAACCAAATCATGAGAACTCATTTGTTTCAAGGTTGATTAGCTAAACTGACCTAACCTTTTACGCTACAAGGAGGAATCATCAACACTACTTAGAAAAGCATGCATGGTTGCTTCCACTCTATTGGAAAACTTTTACCTCTCCTTTCAACAATCATTAACTTAGATCCCGAAGGATCTAGAATAATGCATCTCATGTCTTTGAAATCTAATGAATAGTTCTTTTCCGTCATTTTTCTCACACTTAAAAGATTTTGATTTATTTCAGATACAAATAAAATATCTGAAATATATTTGATACCTGAGGGAGTTTCAAAAAATACAACACATTTTCTTCTGACATCAACATGTTCTCTATTGCATATAGTAACTTTATAATAGAAAGACTTATCAAAATTTCCTTAACTCATATTCTTTTATACAAAAGTAGAAATTACACAAGTATTATCACCTTAAGTATATTGTTCAATACACTCTTTCAATTTTTGTAAACTCACTGGTTTTGATACAAATGAGTCCATACCATTAGCAAAACACTCTTCTGCACTCTCTGACAAAGCATTTGCTGTCATCTGCATTCATACAAGGCAGTAATTATTTACTTTTTCTAGTATGATAATAGTTGTTTATATAATGGTTCTAGTCTTCTAGAGCTTACCGCAACAATGGGAGTTCGCTTTGTAGATGGAACAGAACTTTCATAATCTCGATCTAGTAGACTTTGCTTGATTCCAGCATTTTTTGCAGCATCCCAATTGCCTGTTTCCTCGAAAGACCGAATCAGTTTTGTTGCTTGAAGACCATCCATAACCGGCATGCACACGTCCTGTAAAGTGTGACTATCAAATCCTTTGATAAATGCAAAGTAGTTAAAAAAGATACAATTCTGAGATCTTAAATTACCATCAGAACCAAGTCATAAGTACAGCGTTGAAAGGCTCGCACGGCTTCGGCTCCATTAGTGACAACATCAATGTTATGACCCAACTGCTTCATCATAGATTGTGTCACCATGATGTTGATCTTGTTATCTTCCACAAGAAGGACCTTAGGCTTCAATATGGATTTGGTTACTTCTGATTTACTACTTCTACTAACACATTGAGTAGTCGTGTTTACCACCATATGCTGAGAAGAATCTGCACTGCCATTTTGAAACCATGCATGAGAATTATATAGATGATGTTTATTACTAGATGAACTAGCTGATTCAGACGTATCTGAAGCATCAACTACTGAAGACGAATCATTGAAAGAACATGTCCCTTTCAACCCGATGTCACTAGAAGTAGCGGGAAATGAGAATGAACTCTCAGAAAATCCACTGAATTTGTGTGGTAATAGCTTGTGAGTTCTGTTTGTGTGGAACTGGAAGAAACCTTCTGTTGTGGTGTCATCAGAAGCTGCATCGTTATGCTCCATGTCCGAGAGCTCGTCCGAGTAATCAGAACTATCACAAGCTATTGAGACCTTGTATGGAAGTATGAATGTGAAGGTAGAACCATGCTGTTCTTTGCTTGACACTGTTAGACTACCTCCCATCAACTCAACCTATGCCAAGTGCACAAAAAATGGTGGAAATTTAGAAAGTGAAGAAAACAAATGAAATGTGACACTTACCAAATACACAAGAGGCTTACCAATTGTTTGCATATCGCTAGTCCTAGCCCCGTGCCGCCGTACTTTCGAGCGTGGTCTACACTTACTTGCATGTACCTTTTAAATAAACTATGTTTTGCATTTTCTGTTAAGTTGTAACATGGAAAAATTATTCATCTGATGAGTACTTTTTTGTACTTTTTTCTATACATACAGAAGAATAAACATTAAGCTAGATAGAGACAAAGTAGTGATATTCGATACCTGGTATTCCAATGCCTGTATCATATACATCACAACCTATCCACACGGTTGTTTCAGCTGAGAGACGTTGATCCTCTGTGTCTCCATTCATCGAGCATTCGCTTTTAACCGGAGATCTACAATCATCATTAAATCCATGGTTTTGAGGTGTTGAGAGATGTTTTTCTTCTTTCATTACATAAAGGTTTATCCCAACTTTGCCTTCATGTGTAAACTTGATGGCATTGCTGCAAAATATTATAAATGTTAAGTGTATACTATCAACCAATCATAAGTGAAACAATGTTGCAAAGTTTGAGACTACTAATCGCGCAACGTTTAGTACCTGATTAAATTGGTGAGGATTTGTCGAATCCTTAAAACATCGCCAGTAACCTGCAATTATGCACGAATCACTTGAAATCATGCTTAATGCTTCGATGTCATTACCATCTAGCACGCATTGTATCTGTTAGAATTATGCAGCTGTTAAATATCTCCTCACCTCGATAGGTACATCATCTGCTACATGTCCTTCTAAGGTTAATATTTTCTGCAATGATGCTGCAGCTGTCTGAAGCACATGCTTTACTACCTCTCGTGGTCGAAACTTTGTAGCCTCTAACTTCATCACTCCTACATAGAATCAAGATTTTTCGAGGTATCGATTAGTCTATATAATTCTCAAGTTTATATATAAATAATAGGATTTTGTTCGTATACAAACGCTTTTCAATCAATCATAACCATCAGATCATCAAAAACAATCGACTTTAATCATTACAAGTTCGAAAGGCACATAGTCGGTCGTGACTTAATGTACTGTGTAAATTTTTTCACACTGACACTATCGTAATTAATCTGAAAACAAGGATAGATTTTCAACCTGACTCAACCTTGGAAAGATCAAGTATGTCATTTATAAGTTGAAGAACCAAGTCTCCAGACGATAACATGACATCCAAGAGCTGTCTTTGCTCCCTATCAAGTTTAGTGGTGGAAAGAATTTCAGCCATGCTAACAACACCGGATAGTGGAGATCTTATCTCATGCGACATTGTTGCTAGCACTTGTTTTGCTCTCATTGTTTCCTCTATTCACAGGGGAGGAAAACATAATCAGCTTTCGTGCCGCAAAAACAAATTAAAATTTGATAAACGGAGTTGTTAATGGATGAATGAATCGACCTGTAATGTGAATGGTTTTATTCAGTTCTGTTTCCTTTGCTTTTTGAACAGCTATCTCTTCGCGAATCTTCGCCATCCTTTCTCTTTTTCTCACCTTCATTTTCCAAGAAACATAAATATCCATGCAACTAACATTTAAAACCAAAAATTCAACAAAAGAAGAAGAAAAAAACAAGAAATCAACAATAACTTTTACCTGATCTGTTACATCCATTCCCATGTAATTGATTCCAATTGTTTCTCCTGTCTTGCTGAAGACAGGTTCGACGTAAATCAAGAATGTCTTTGAACCAAATAGTTCTGTCTCGAAAGTGATTTCCCTTTTCGCAGGCAATCCTTTTTCTAAAACTTCCATCTTAAAATCTTGAGACTCCCTAACACCAGATCCGGTGAATATTTCAACGTCTGTTTTTCCTATAATGTCCTGAAAAAAGTGATAGAAAATGATTTGAAATTTGAATGAACTTTGCAAGAAAAGCTTCAACAGAAAAAATCATTACCTCCTCTTGTAAACTTGGAAAGTGATTATAGATAAAGCGATATCGCAACTCTTTGTCCTGATGGCCAATAACAACCGGAGCATTTTGGAGTATAAAATGCAGGAAATTATCTGCTCTCTTCAAAATCTGAGAGAGTTCTTCAACAGGTGAGGATTGTCTCTCAAAGTTCTTAATACTTTCTTGCAACTTTTCCTCAAGAGACTCTTCTCTCATCATACTTGCCTCAAGAAGCTTTTCCAAGTGCGCGGCTCGCTGTTTCCAGTACACAACAGTATCATACTCAGCATCAATTTCAATTCTCTTGTTTTGAACCACAACATCGCTTTTCCTACAAGGAACATCCTGTTGCCATATATCATAAATATCATCCAATATAGAAACCGGCCGTTTATCGCCTCCATATCTCTCTTCCTCGAACCTATGCTCTTCCAGTATCTCCAATTTCCTTAGCTCAACATCCTTTCTTTGCTTGCTTAGGTTGTCGAGTTCTTCTCTTAGAAGACGTGCGACGTGGGCTTGTTTATACTCCCAGTGTTTCATAAGGTTTGCTAATTGAGAAGAGCCTTTTTCGGTGAAATTTGTTAGCTCAATGAGACGCTTGAAATCGGCTATAGTTGGTTCTTCTATGATTGTAATCTCTTGTAACATAACTTGGTCATTTCCTGGCTTTTCGATATTGAACTGTTTTCCAACATCAGTTGCAATATCTTCTGGCCACATTGAAGGGAGGACTTCAATTTCCATGATATCCTCAACACACTCTTTCTCCATAATGTGTTCTTTTCTATAATACCCGAAAAGAGAAACAGTTTGAACTAATCATGCAGTTGTGGAGAGAGAAAATGGATTATAATGGAAACATTGGAATTTAAAATTGAGAGGAAGCTATTGATGTTCCCCGCCCTTTCCGAAGTGAATCCCAACGTCAAGATATAGAATATTCTGTCTAAAAATAACGGTTGCTCAATTTGATGAATTCCGCAATAACATTTTAATTGCAAAAACATCCTTGTCATTCTAGGAAAGCGAGGAAATTGAGCCGGCAGACACAATCCAGGAATTCCGTAAACAAAAGCCAAATACATTATGTTAACTTTAGAGTATTATGCAAGTCTTGCTCCTTTAATTTGAATTTCAGTTTTGTTTCTAGAGTATTATGCAACAACATCAAAAGTGGAGGAATTAAAAGACTATGAGCTCTTTGTTTTATGGATTCAAATTTTATTTTAAGAGAAGTCAGGTTATAATTTTTGTATTGGATATGATTTATTGTTATTTTTTATTCTCATTTAAAATGATGAGAGTCTCATATTCATATGAATAAGAGATACCCACCTATAATCTCCCATTGTTATATATTGAAGCTTTGACTCAACAATTGCTCTTAAATATTATACTAAAGATATCTTCATCATCTTATACCGATATTGATTGACATGTAACTTATATTAGTTTCTTAGTGTGTAAGCTACAACTTATTACATCACTTTCCATATTTAGTAGTTAGTTAGGATCAGTTGTGGAAGTAACTTCCTCTTGATTTATCTATATATAGAGGATGATCTTGTGTAATCTCATTAATAAAGATGAGTTTCTTAACTTGCAAGCTATTTCATTAACATGATATTGTGGGCAATTTTCGCGTCTTCTCTTCTTCTCTAATTTCTTTATTCTTCTCCCTTGCATGCCCTTTCCATGACTCTTGTCAATTAGGATTATTTCTCAGTTAATCACTACTACGAATAACATATATCATGTCGGACGCGAAATGGATTTAACCTCGATTACAATGCCGAAGTAATAAATGATGACATGAAAAATGAGAATTTTACCCATCGGTTTAAAAATAACCGAGAGGTTAGTTTAAATGGTCATGGGTTCGAACCACATTCTTCATCGTCATCACCGTCGGTGAAAAACAAATGTTGAATATCTTGGAGAAGAGCAAATGTTGGGGATCCTCGTTTCATTGATCTTGAGGAAGATCAAATATCCGATATAAAACAAAAAAAACTTACATGAATAAAATAAATATTCAGTTAAGAGATTATGTTAGAACACAAACATTTGAGCCATTTTTTTTTCTGCATTTACAATCCATCACATAAATATTTGAAAAAGTAAATATACTCTCACCATCCACATATTAAATAAACCTAAATTTTTTCTGCTCTTACAATTTATCACATTGATACTTTTATTTTGTAAAATCTCATGACGCTATGATTAAACATAGAGGGTTTCACAATAACGTTTGGGTTTCTTGTGGATTCACTACTATCAAATCTTAATATTCAGAACGCTTTTATAATGAAGATTCTAGGTTTCACGAGGATCACTAATGACATTGTCTTGAGCGTTGATACTTATTAAATGAACGTCAAAGATTTGTTTAAGAATGATGACGAAAATGAATAAATATGCTACATAAAAAAACAATAAATATGTTTCAACCCAAGTGTCACATACCTTTCGATTTGTTGAAAACCGAGGGGAAAAAGATTTTTTAATACACAAAATATTAACATAAATTGTTTAAACAAATCAAGATTTTTTTCCCTCGGTTATATGAAAAAACTGAGGTAATGTGTGGTTTTTATATTAAAAAAATAAATAAAACATCGTGCCTTGGAATCATATCACTATAATAGTAATGATCATCTATATTTAAAACATAAGGTATCTTTTGGATTTTCGAGGAGAAGTTTGAGCTTCTCTGATTGTTTCACTTTCATTTTTCCAATTTATTTATACATTATTCAGGTCTCATTTCATTTCCATCTCTTTGTGTCTTCAAATCTAGTTTAAAAGTCTTTTCTTTTTATTCAAAAAATATCAACAAAAACCTTCAACGGAGAGAAAAAATTTTTGTTCGTTATCTATGAAAATTTTGTTGATTTTGATGAGTTGAAACACAAATATTTTGATCTAATGAAAACTATTTTCACACAAAAGTTAAAATGTTACTTTGACATATTTCATGGACTCATTCATCTACACTAATCTTTTATCACCATTACTCTATCACTTCATCACTTATTGCTCAAACAATAAATTGTGAAGAGAAATGTAGTTGTGTTGAACATTATAGATTCAACAATGTCTTCTCAATCCACATTCGCCTAATTTATGCCAACTACAATAAGCTCACCAGTTCTGCTACTCTCATCCCAATCGCAAAAGTTTGGCATCAAGTTCTAGTGTTAAATCTCCGTCCAAGAGAGAAACAACTAGAAATGTTTACTTCAGATGACAAGTATTTTTTGTACTTCCTTATCCACAACATCAAAATTAATCTTCCTCTTACTATTTTTAACTTCTTAATGTAAAGGATTGTGACCTCTTGCGAGTAAATGACTTTCCTCATACCATATGGAAAAGTTTTTTGTGAACTTTTCTCTCAGTTAGAGATAGTTAAAAGGATAAAAAAAACAGGATTAATTGTTGAAGTTGAGTGAAGTCAGAAGTTTGAATATGTGGAATAGCTATCTGTTAGTCCTGTTTTTTTGTAATCTGTAATTGATTATCAATGAAATTTTTCCTTTCCTTTTCAATCGTATTATTGCCTAATCTTTTTTTATGATAACAAAGATTTAGAGTTTTACTAATTAACTTAGAAAAAAATAAAGAAAAAAAGTTTTAACAAAGAACAAATGGAATCTAGAAAGGTGTCAAGTGAGAAATATTAATTAAATCATTGAAAAAATCATAAAAATAAAGTAACCGAGATTCGAAACGACCTCCCTAATATTTATATTCCCTCGGTTTTAAAAAAAGCGATGTAATAGGTTATATTAAAAATAAAATAGTGTTCCCTTATAGATATATTCTCTCGATTTTATGGAAAACTGAGGTAATAAGTTATTAGTTTGATACTACCAAGAACTATACTCTCGATTTTTAGCATGTTTGAGGTGAAAGCTTCGTCATAAAAAGTGTTATTGTAGTAGTGAATTATTCCAATCCTTATTACTTTTACCGTAATGAAAGTTTAGCCCTTATTTTTGTTTTGCCTCAATTAGACAACAAAAATTATCATTCTTGACTCCGTTCAATGCACATTGACTTATCTCCAATAACAAAGAGAAGTTTGTAGATGGAACCCTTCCCAATTTAAATGTTTCAAATCCTCTATATGAACCTTGGATACGATGCAACACCGTGGTTCTTGCATGGATTCTTCATTCCGTCAGTGAATTCATTTCCAAATCTGTTCTTTCGATCAAATCAATAATTTGAATATTTTTATGTTCATTCCGTCAGTGAATTCATTTCCAAATCTATTCTTTGGATCCATTTCCATCTTTATTAAAAAAGGTGTTTTGAATATTTTTTATGTATTTTGAAGTTTTATTGGGAAAATGCACTCGATGTTGATCGATGTTTGTTTATGGTTATGAAAAAATTGAAGTGGTTTTATGGTATGAAAAATGATTTGAATATGGATGGTTGATAAATTGAGATAGTGGAAATTGTTTGAAAAGAAAAGTCAAATGGGTTGATTTTGAAAATAACTTGACGTTGGATCAAGCTTTTGACTTGCCTTGCGAAATAGTTTTGAAAATGATTTGGGTAAGTGATTAGAAATTAATTGAAATCGATGGTTAAATACTACGAATATGAATAATAATGCGAAGGGTGCGAATTGGATCGCAAAGGGGTGCAAGTTCCAGTGTAGTAACACAAACACAAGCACAAGGCATAAATCAAACGTCACAAGAACCGAATGTACATACAAGGTTTCAACAATGATAAAAAATAAATAATAAGAATAAGTACAAGAGCATATACAATATTTACATCACATATCCACAACAAATGATTTAGAAAAATAAAGTGAAAAAAAAATGCACGGACTAAAATCATGACGCAAAGACGCAAATCAAAGTCACGTACACGAAGACATGCAAAGACTACCACAAGAAATTTAATTCGATATAAACATAAGGATGTTGGATAGTTGTTCTTAGCACAAATTGAAACATGCAAATTACTAACGCATAAGCAGTCATTGCAAGTCGAATCAAGAAATAATAATATGATAAAAAAAATCAAATTAAAACATAAAGTTGCGAATCGAAACGCGAATTGGTAAGCGCACAAAAAGCGGTTTGCCGCTATGCTAAACCATCAGACGCGTGTAAAATCAAAATACAACAATAAACAAATATAAAACCGCACATAAACCAATAAAAATTAACCAATGGTTTGCTACACTTAACGTAATCATCACAATATGGATCAAACTCGTACGGATCTAAATTTATCGAAAAGAAACATAACGAATTTTTTTTAAGTGCTAAGAAAAAAACCAACAATGTTGCTAACGCAAAAATACGATCATCGCAACTGGATCGAATTAACACAAATGTCACACATCCTGCACACCAATATGCAAACAGCGTATCGACACGATTTGATCCGAACAATATAACAAAAAACACCGCCATAAACACATACAATACAATGTATATGACAAAATGTTAGTAATATATATGAAATACAAACCTTATATAAAACAAAATCACAAAATAAAATAACATTTACCAACTAGTATTGAAAAACTCAGTTGGTGTGTGTCGGAAAACAAAATGACAGTGACATGCTTTTTACCAAAACTGCAAAGCTTACATATTGGAAACAAGGCCTTTTAGTTTTGAAGCAAAAACAAGTCTTCCCTTTTTAAACAATATCGAACTATTTATCAAACAATATTAATACTCAATTGCCGCAGCCGCATGTGTTTTTTCATCCCTCTCCTCTAAGCTTTTCACCAATATATATACAAGTCAAATTTTTAATAATTTTGAAAATCCACAAATGCCCTTGGTGCTCATTTTAGAAAAAAAATTAAATAGTATTAATTAAGATTAAATCAAATTAAATATTAAAAAATAACTAAAATAAAAATATAATAAAAACACCAATAATTCTATTTAAATTTTCTAGACACTCTGAAAAAAATGCAAAAATAAAAGCCTCTAAATTAAAAAAAGTCGGGCGCAAAAATGCCCGAAAAATAAATTGACTGCACCAAAATGATCAGCATAAAATAAACTTCTCGGATATATACAACGTTTGATTTAATTTTGAAATAAATATTTACCGGTTAACAGGCTCAGACTGATCAAAATGCGGCCAAAACAAGTTAAAAAAATAAAACGAGTACGCCAGGTTAAACTACGTGAAACGTAGATCAATATAATTGACGTCTGCAAGCTCGATTTTGAAATTTTCCGTCCATTGATTTTACGCACAATTGACATTCAGTTTGATCGATCTGTCTGTAAATCTGAGAAATTATTCTGACTGAAAATTTGGATATTATGCATGTTATGATATGCATATGATGTTAAGGATTCGATGAATGCATTGATTTGGCGATTCAAGGTCAAAATTGGGTATGACAGTTGCCCTTATTTAAATAGTTTTACCGAATGGTATGAGCGATGACAATCCTCATAGTATCTTGGTGAAAGATATTTAAATACAGAAGACTCGAATTTTGTCCCTAAATGACGATGACAAGATATGGTATGTTATGCATGCATGAATGATTTTTTTTTGTTCGCTGGGGTCATAATGTGAGATGAACCTTAACATGATTTTTTTATGATGGATGATGGACAAATATGTGGGGAATGATGGAGATACAATGGTGGTGATTCATAGGAAATGTCAAAGGCAATGGGTAAGGACTCACTAGGGATGACAAATTGCTGGGAAAAAGGATACGGGGGAATATTCAAAGTATGTTTTATCAATAGGTTCAAACATGACCCCCACTTTAGAATATATCTGACAGTTCTGGAGATTTCTCATAAGAAATTCACCCAATCGGAGATTTTGGAGATTCCTAATAGGGAATTTATTCAAGACGATAATAAATTGGAGTCTTCTCACTAGAAGATCACCCAAACAACCAGACGTTGGAATTTTTATTAGGCATAGTATTTTTTGACTGCATCAGAGTTCACGGGGTGTGAGAGCTCTTCCTCATCCATAGTTATAAGAATCAGGGCACCTCCAGAGAAGGATTTCTTTACAACATATGGGTTTTCATAGTTAGGAGTCCACTTCCCACGTAAATCTTTGTGCACATGAATTTTTTTCTTGAGCACGAGTTCTCCTTCTTTGAATTCCCGAAGATGGACTTTCTTATCAAACACCCTTTTAAGTCGTTTATGGTACAACTGTCCATGGCACTTAGCGGTCATACGCTTCTCATCAACAAGGTTCAACTGGTTATATCTGTTCTGAACCCATTCAACTTCTTCCAGCTTGGTTTCCATCAAGATTCTCATAGATGGTATCTCTACTTCGATTGGGAGAATTACTTCCATCCCATATACTAAAGAGAAAGGGGTTGCCCCTGTTGAAGTACGGACCAAGGTCCGATATCCATGTAGTGCAAAAGGTAGCATTTCGTGTCAATCCCTATAAGTTTTCACCATCTTCTGCAGGATCTTCTTGATGTTTTTATTAGCGGCTTCAATAATGCCATTCATATTTGGACGATATGGGGAAGAGTTATGATGCTCTTGAGTGACGTGGGCTTGTGCTAGCACTTTCAATAATGCATTCCTATGAGTTGGGGAACACATAAGCAAGGACAAAATGGAAATTTTTGATGGCGTCTAGTGCAACTGATCAACTACTTTGTAATCACTCTTTTTAATGATCTTCAAAAATTCAGAATCTTCATTGGATTGAACCATATTTTTCTCCCTAATAGGGACTGCAGCTGTAGTTTCTTTGGTTGGTGCTTGAGAGGCCACATTAAACATGGGATTGTAAATTCGCCCACTGTGAGTCATTTGGCTTGTCCCTGTGATGTTTGTGACATCGGCACCATCAACCTTCAAACTTTTCTCTTGTCTAACCTCTTCGGACTCTTTGTCAGTGATAATTATATCATATTTCCATGGTACTGCCTTAGTACTTTCGTAGGGGAAAGGACTAGGAATGCAGATAACCACGGGTGATGGGTGATTAACCGGATGAACAATATATTTTCTTTGATAGGTTATCTCAATTGGCTCTGGTAAATTGAAAAATGGCTCAATTACAGCTACTTCATCTCTTCTCACGAGGCTACTAACTTGTAACACTCCTTGGTTCATCAAAACTTGGACATCTTTTCGTACCATCTCATATCCTCCTGGATGAATGGCACATTATTCACAATCTTTATGACAAGCACTAACTAAACCAGCTTCTACTAGTCTCGCATGAAACGCTAGCAAAAGAGTCTTGATATTTGCAACATCTTTGATCACATCACCATCAGATGCTTCTTCAATTGCATTAACAGTTTCATGTGCTGGCAAAGGATTACTCTTGACATTAGGCTCCAAGTCTCTGAATGAAAGAATATTCTTTTCCACCAATTCTCGCACTATATGCTTCAAAGCATAACATCCTTCTAAATCATTCCCATGTGCACCCTCATGTAAAGGGCAATGAGCATTTGGGTTACACCATGGAGGCAAAGGATCAGGAGGTGGACCCAAAGGTCTAGGAACCACTAACCCCTTTTTCAATAGAGAAGGATATAACTCAGTATACGTCATCGAAATCAGACTGAAGGGAGGTTTAACACCTTGTCTTCTATTCTGAGTCGATGCATTATAACGAGGAGCTTGAGCTTTTGGTTACTGATATGCTGGGGATGCATGCGCTTGTTGATATGCAGGAGCAACCTGAGCGGGTTGATAAATTTGTGTTTGCTAAACTGGTTGATAAATAGGTACTTGTTGTTGGTTGAAATTTGGCCCAATTGCTGCCACATATGGTTGTTGAACATACTGCATAGGGTATGCTGGTTGTTGTTGAGTGAATTATCGTTGTTGCTTTCTCCATGATTGACTCCTCCCTCGACTGGACGACACAACATTCGTCTCTCCTTCCTTTTTTTCTTAAAATTTCTGGGAAACTTCTTAGTATTGTTGTTATTAGAAGTTCCAGCAGCACTGATCATTTTTCCATTCTTCAAACCGAGTTCAACTTTAATGCCTACAACTACCAAGTCAGAAAAACTTCCAGGCACACTACCCACCATCCTCTCATAGAACATTGGTTGTACAGTATCCATAAACCAATCGGCTAATTCTTTTTCTGCCAAAGGTGGTTCAACCTGAGAGGTCATCTCTCTCCAGCGTTGTGCATACTCTTTAAATGACTCGTTGTCTTTTTGAGACATATTCAACAATTATTTTCTGTCTGGAGCCATACCCATGTTGTATTTGTGATGCTTTATGAAAGCACCATACAAGTCTTGGAAACACCGAATACGACTCTGATCGAGGCTTATGTACCACTTAGAGGGGGCACCCTTCAAACTATCTTGAAAGAAGTGGATCATGAGCTTATCGTCTTCAACATGGGAAGCTATTTTCCGGTAATACATAACAAGATGTCTCTTAGGACATGTATGGCCCTCGTATCTATCAAAGTCAAGAGTCTTGAATTTCACAGGAATTACAAGACCAGATACTAGGTACATCTCCCTAGAGGCAACACCAAAGACTTGGTCACCTTCCATTGCCCTCAGTCTCTTCTCAAGAATATTAAAATTCTCTTTATTACCCTTTATATCTTCATGCCTTTCTTCTTCTTCATCAGACATTTCTGGAGCATGTTGTTGATATTCGAAGTAAGGTTACACACGTGTATGAACAGTCAAAGATGCAAATGTATGGACCATAGGGTGAGCCTCGGTGGTTAATGGTAGAAGAACAATTTGTTGAGTAGAGTGCATTACACCGGGGACTACTTTTGGTTGAGGTGTGAATCCATAAGGTAGACCAAAAGGAGGTGATGTAGTTGCGGGTTGGGGTTCAAGCGTTGAACCAGCGATCTTTGAAACGACCGTTGTTTGTGTGTCCATCTTGGCTATGATGACTTGCATCATCTCCATGATTTGACCCATGCTCCCTTGCAGGTCCTCAAGTTCTGAGCTAACTCTTTCCATCTCTTGTTCCTGTTCTTCCATTCTTTGTCGAGCACCGGCTCTGGTGTTGTACTGGTGTTGAAGACTCAGTGTAAAACTGGAAGAATACAACAGAATGAGCTTTTATTTGAAGAATGACATGGATGCATGTATGGATGCATATATGGATGCATTTTTTGCAAAGCTCTTAGTTATCTTTGTTATTTATTTCAGCAATGTTAGGACATTTTATTTGCAAGATTTTCGAATAAAAATAACAATAAATGAAATCCAGAATGATAATTTTTCATTAATTCAAATTCAACATCAGATATAAGTGATTTAAATTCAAATTCAAGTGCAAGTGATTCAAATTTAAGTACTGGTGAACTTAATTTCCATCTCATACCTTTTGATCGTAGCAAGATCGGTGGTCAGCTCTTTCACCATTCGCTTGCAAAACTTGACAAAGTTGAAAACTTGAGGAGGTGTGTTCTCTGGGCACATGCTCCAATCAGCTTCTTGGAGTTTCTCTGGAAGTTCCAGCATATTGAGGTTAACAAATCTAGCCAAGTTGACGAATTTTACATTCCATTCAACATAGAGGTCTTGGAGCTTCTTAATGATACACTGATCTTCGTCTAGGGCCACTCTAGCCTCCCTATGCAGCCCCCTCTAATATACACTGTCATTCTTCAAGATCATGTAAGCTGCATCACCTTCTTGGGTTTCCAAACCTGCAATCCTTCTATTAGCTTCTCCCAACTAGTACTCGAGGTGGAGACATTTCCTCTCAGCTCCCTTTTTCTGAAGGACCTTACGAGATAACTTATCTTTGCAATTCTTGAGATTGTCCCTGAGTTCACGGATTTGAGCTTCATAGTCGAGTCTAGCTTCTATCTTCTCCACAAGAGACCTCTTCAACATTTTGTCCAACTCTTGAATTTTGAGGTGGGCTTTTTTGAGTTCTTCATTCTTGGTTTTAAACACAGATTTCGTACCTATGAGA
The DNA here is from genome assembly GCF_024323335.1 of Lathyrus oleraceus. Lineage (NCBI taxonomy): Eukaryota > Viridiplantae > Streptophyta > Magnoliopsida > Fabales > Fabaceae > Lathyrus > Lathyrus oleraceus. The sequence continues at coordinate 93,464,815 of NC_066583.1, forward strand.
ATATCATCAAGCTCATCCTTCTTGTATTCAAATGTTGTTGCTCTCTTGCTGCTAGCTTCAAGGTCTCGGTCCTTCTCTTGACGTTCATCCTTCAGATTTTCATTTTCCAAAGTGGTTCGATTAAGCTTAAGCCGTAACTCAGAGTTTTCTAATTCAAGATCTTCAATTTTGGCATTGAGCTTCTCAACGTCTTCAGGTAGTATAGGTTCTGGCTCGGGAACTGGAGGAAAAATAGAGGGATCAAATGGAAATGAGAGCTTAACCACTTGAACTCTTTCTCTTACCCAACGAGTGTAAGGCTCTTTCACAAGGACATTCCTCTTTCCAAACTCCTTAGCCCTTCTAACAATTGTTTCCAGGATTTCTTAATCTTTTTCGCAATTGGGTTATCTGCATCAATGTCATGCAAATTGAAAGGCTCTAAAGCTTTAGCTTTTTGAGGTCCGTTCATGGAGTAACCATGTTGCATCAGGGATAACATAGGGTTATAGTTGATGCAACCCCTAGTCCCTATCAAAAGTACATTAGGAAAGTCTCCAATGCTAACAATAATATTCGGGGTCTCCCAATCTCTGATATACCATTTGACATGGTTGCCAGTAATGGAAGTTAACTTCTAAGATGGTTTAAGTGTTTTGGAGGTGTAGGGTCCTTCTTCAGGCATGTGAGATATAAAACAAGCATGCAACAACTGTTCGCAACACAAAAAGGTTCCCCCTTTCTTCTCATGAAGCTCATGGAGAGCGTAGTAGATATAATCTAGGAGAAAAGGTACTGGGTTACCAGAGAGGAAGATTCTTACGGCTACATGATCCACGAAACCGTCAAGATTCGGATACAGTACTATCCCATAAACCAATAGGGCTGGCATGACATGGAATGCTTTCTATTTTCCATCTTTCTCCAAATTCATAGCTTGTTCTTCCAAAAACCATTTAGAAAAACCATTGAAGACTCCCTTCTTATCCCAATTACTTATAACAAATTGGACCTCCAGACCCATAACTGAAGTTATTCTCTTGGCAGTGATACATTCATTAAACTTGGGAAATGGATCATGGTCCCTTAAATTCCGGCCCACAATTCTCTCAAACTCTTCCAAAGTAGGAGCTAATTGGAAGTCAGAAAAGGTGAAACAACGTAGAGGTGGGTCGTAGAATTGAGCTATAGTCACAGTTGTCATTGGTTCCATCTTTTCATTCAAAATACTCAGGATCCTCCCATAATCGTCCACGAATTCAGTGAGCTTGATCACTTTGACACTCAACTTCTTCAAATTGTCAAGGTCCACTTTCTTGTACTTGAATTTAAATGTGCTTCTTCTTTCAGAATTCATTTTCTCTTGTAAATGACTTATATTCCTGAAACAAATGGAAGACGACTAAGAGCTTGGCTTTCTATGCATATGCAATGAATGTAGATGAAATGCAATGTTTTTTTTACAGGTTCAAAGGTTCGAGGTAATGAATGAATCTGATTGCTTTCCAAAACAGGTTCTCATCGGGTATGATCTAAGGCTTTTACAAAGGACCCTAGAGTCATGGATCCACAAGAATGTTTGACGATTACGGTAAATTCTTCCTGCGCATCAACTCTTTCAAGGGAATCTATTCTAGGTGAGGTTTTCCTATCGATCCTAACGAGGCATTCACCTCGCGAATCCATATTACATAACCAACGACTTCGGTTCTAGACATGGTTCTCGGAGTCATGAATTCACAAGTATGTTTGACGCTTACAAAAAATTCTTGTTGTGCACCAACTCCTTCGTGAGAATCTATTATGAGTGAGGTTTTCGTATCGATCCTAACGGGGCATTCACCTCGAGAATCCACACCACACAACCATCATTCTTAGTTGGCCAAAAAGGTTCAATGTTCTAAAAGGTCCTTAGAGTCATCGACCCCTTTAAAAACATCAAAGTTAACGAGGTATTCACCCCACGCAATAACATTTTCAAAAGGATCTACTATAAGTGAGGTTCTCATGCTGACCCTTACGAGGTATTCACCTCGTGAGTCCGCACTACTCAATCATCATCCTATCTTATGTTTCCACTCAAGACTCGGGTAGAAAGTCTTTACCTCAAGGTTTTGCAATCAGATATCCAAATACCAATGATCCAATAGAGCCATATAAAAATATAACAATAATGAAAGCATAAGGTAAAGAAAAGCCATATAAGTAAACAAACATGAGAACACACAATAACCTAACTAGGCCTGACTCACTTAGGGATGAGAGGAGTCCCCAGTAGAGTCGCCATCTGTCGTACCTCGAAAAATAAGAACGACCTTGCGAAGTGCAATCACACGCTCGTGGGATGGACTTAACAGAGTCACAATTAATATTTATTTATTCCCATAGAGGGAAAGGGAAAATATTGATAAAACCCCTAAAGAAGGACAAGGATAAGGTCATCGCAACCAATATCAGGGTTCGGGAGTCGGTTACACAAGAGGAAGGTATTAGCACCCCTCACGTCCGTTGTACTCAACGAGAACCATTTGGTTAGTTGTACGCGTTAGTGCTTGTTTATAATTTAGGCTTCTCGAGTTATTAAGAGGGTAAAGAAGATGACAAAAGGTTTATTTTTTATTAGTGAGCCTGACAAGATTTCGCAATCCTGCTCCTATGTATCTCGAAAGAGAAGTCAAGGCACACGTAGTCCTGGGTAAAAAAGGTTTGTTTGTTGATCAATTTTAGCGAAAGCTATCTTATATTAATCGACGGAAACATTGTTTTACCCCAAACAAGTCAGAAGCAGACATTTGCACCACATTGAATGGATTTGCAAATCACATTCACGCCACTTATCTCAACTCAACAGTTGTGGATGAAACATTGATTTTCATCTGCCTAAGACAAAATGTCTTTCGTTTCTGAAAAGGTTTTTGGTTGGCCAAAAGGCAAAAAAAGTTTGAATGAGTTTGATGTATTTTTGGTGATGGCGAGAGCTTGGATTAGCGAGATATCCATCTCGAATCCTAGTCTCAGGAGCTCGTGGTATTCACCCCATTCCATTTCCATCTTTATTAAAAAATGTGTTTTGAATATTTTTATGTATTTTGAAGTTTTATTGGGAAAATGCACTCGATGTTGACCGAGGCTTGTTTATGGTTATGAAAAAATTGAATTGGTTTTATGGTTTGAAAAATGATTTGAATGTGGATGGTTGACAAATTGAGATAGTGGAAACGGTTTGAAAAGAAAAGTCAAATGGGTTGGTTTTGAGATGATTTTGAAAATAACTTGACGTTGGATCAAGCTTTTGACTTGCCTTGTAAAATAGTTTTGAAAATGATTTGGGTAAGTGATTAGAAATTAATTGAAATTGATGGTTAAAGACTACGAATATGAATAATAACGCAAAAGGTGCGAATTGGATCGCAAAGGGGTGCAAGTTCCAGTGTAGTAACACAAACTCAAGCACAAGGCGTAAATCAAACGCCACAAGAACCGAATGTACATACAAGTATTCAACAATGATAACAAAATAATAAATAAGAATAAATACAAGAGCATATACAATATTTACATCACACATCCACAATAAATGATTTAGAAAAATAAAGTGAAAAAAAATGTACGGATTAAAATCATGACACAAAGATACAAATCAAAGTCACGTACGCGAAGACGTGCAAAGTCTACCACAAGAAATTTAATTCGATATAAACATAACGATGTTGGATAGTTGTTCTTAGCGCAAATCGAAACATGCAAATTGCTAACGCATAAGCGGTCATTGCAAGTTGAATCAAGAAATAATAATATGATAAAAAAAATCAAATTAAAACATAAAGTTGCGAATCAAAACGCGAATTAGTAAGTGCACAAAAAGCGATTCGCCGCTATGCTAAAGCATTGGACGCGTATAAAATTGAAATACAACAATAAACAAATATAGAACCGTACATAAACCAATAAAAATTAACCAATAGCTTGCTACACTTAACGTGATCATCGCAATATGGATCAAACTCGTACGGATCTAAATTTATCGAAAAGAAACACAACAATTTTTTTATAAAGTGCTAAGCAAAAAACCAACAATGTTGCTAACGCAAAAATGCGATCATCGCAATCGAATCAAATTAACACAAATGTGACACATCCTACACACCAATATGCAAACAACGTATCGACACGATTCGATCCAAACAATATAACAAAAAAAACAGCATAAACACATAGAGTATATATATATATATATATATATATATATATATATATATATATATATATATATATATATATATATATATATATATATGACAAAATGTTAGTGATATATATGAAATACAAACCTTATATAAAACAAAATCATAAAATAAAATAACATGTACCAACTAGTATTGAAAAACTCAGTTGTTGGTGTGTGTCGGAAAACAAAATGACGGTGACATGCTTTTTACTGAAACTGCAGAGCTTACAGATTGGAAACAAGGCCTTTTAGTTTTGAAGCAAAAGCAAGTCCTCCCTTTTTAAACAATGTCGAACTATTTATCAAACAATATTAAAACTCAACTGCTGCAGCCGCATGTATATTTTTCATCCCTCTCCTCTCAACATCGCCAATATATATACAAGTTAATTTAGGGTTTTTAATAATTTTGAAAATCCACAAATGCCCTTGGTGCTCATTTTAGAAACAAAATTAAATAGTATTGACTAAGACTAAATAAAATTAAATATTAAAAAATAACTAAAATAAAAATATAATAAAAACACCAATAAAAGTCTCTAAAGAAAAAAAAGTCGGGCGCAAAAATGACCGAAAAAATAAATTGACTACACCAAAATGATCAGCGTAAAATAAACTTCTCGGGTAAAGATTTAAATTTGAAATAAATTTTTATCGGTTAACAGACCCAGACTGATCAAAATGCGACCAAAACAAGTCAAAAATTAAAAATAAAACGAGCACTCCAGGTTAAACTATGTGAAACGTAGATTAATATAATTAACGTCTGCAAGCTCGATTTTGAAATTTTTCGTCCACTAATTTTACGCACAGTTGACATTCAGTTTGACCGATCTGTCTATAAATCTGAGAATTTATTCTGATTGACAATTTGGACATTATGCATGTTATGATATGCATATGATGTTAATGATTCGATGAATGCATTGATTTAGCAATTCAGGGTCAAAATTGGGGTATGACAACAACCATAACATAACTACAACATTTTTCTTCTGACATAAAATAATTAGTTACCAATGGTTCCTACATAAACATTCATAATAATAAATAATGACTATAAAATTGATTTATAAATTAAAACACAAATTAATATATACTTACGTATGGTAAAACAATCCCATGTAACAAACTTTATTCTCACTAACCAACTTATTTTGTATGATCATCTTGATAGTGTTTGTTGCATTCCCTTGAAATTGAATGTTCAATGGATCTAAGAAATAATACGTTTTCAACTTCCTTTCAACACACATCTCATGCATGGACCTAATTAAAATTTAATGCAATAAGCCAAATATTTATGTTAAAGTATGAGAACAATGAATATAAGTTGAAATCAGCGTAAAAATTATACTTACAATCACCACAATTGTAGTACGGGTATGTCCAGTCAACCATCTGCCTTCAAAAACTCTATAAGGCAACTCTTATGAAGTATAAAAGATTGATGTGGTTCATCTTTTAATTTAAAGTCATAGATGTCTGGAATCTCTTCTATCATCCTTGATAGTCTCAATATGTTATTGTAGGTGGTATGATCTTAATATTGTGATGTGGGGTAGAACAACTATCTTTCATGCTTGCACCACCCATAACAACTTTCTCAACTACTTTCTCATGTATGCCAATTGATATGAAATTGGATGGTTGAGTACACCCATTGATTTCAATTTATGTATCATAAAAACAACTGAAACACAATGAAAAAATTAAAATACACAAACAATAACAACAATGTACAACACTAATTTTTTTAACATACTTATACCTCAATCATATCACAAGTACACTTTTCTCAGTCAACCTTAGCTATGCTCTCTCGCTCCTCCTAGACCCCCTCCCGCACCTCCTTCAACATGCTCCCCTACTCCTCCTGTGACATCCCCTCTCTTTCCTCTAGATGCACCCTCCTACATTCCTCATGAGTGCATTTCTCAATTGCCTCTTGAGTTCACTTCTCTTGCTCCTGTACTAATACCTCTCGCATCTTTTCAGAAACTATTTCTTCAATTTCCCTCTTATGGTTTACTTCGTTAATTTATTGTGATGGTCTAAAATGTAACTTCATGTTGATGCCTTTTCCAAGACCACATACATGCCCAAGATGCTCCTCGGTTACAATCACTTCTACCAAGATGTTGTGATGATCTCGTGGAACGAAGATACCAACTTTGGATTTTTCAACCAGTAGATCCTACATCACGCATAAAAGTTCATCTTTACCAAATTGAATTAAATAAAACAAGTAATTTTGAAAAAAATATCTCCTTACAATCTTTTCATCCACTTCGCGTGTAGCCTCTAATGTGAACTCACCCCCTGGTCTTTGACATGCCCCTCTTCCATTTCTCATGGCGTGATGGTGGAGGTTGAAGGTGAGAAAAACAAGAAAGGGGGGTTTGAATTGTTTGGAAAAATAAGCGCTTTTTCAAAAAAGAAAACCACACAATAATTTTATACTGGTTCGCTTATAACACAAAGCTACTCCAGTCCACCCGGCCAAGGTGATTTCGCCTTCAACAAGGACTTAATCCACTAATCTTGAAAGATTACAAACAACGTCTAAGATAAAAATCTCTTAGCCCTCTCAAGTATACAGACTACACAGAGTCACTTGAGGAAATCAACAAACAATAGATGAAAGATTTATGTAATCTAGAGTGCTTCTAAGAAAGCAAAATATTACAATGTTAAGAACAAGAGTTTTTCACGTAATAAGCAAAAGCTTCGTGAAGATCTTAGAGAGCAAGAGAGTTTTCTTGTGTTGATGTTTCAGTATGATTTTTCCTTGTATGTGTGTATTGAAAGTTGATTTGCAATCCTTTATATAGATCAATGAGGTAGTAGTTGAAACTGATGGATATTGAGATGAAGTTACGCCATCATATAAATAGCTTCTGCAGGATGACTTTTTCTTCTTGAAATGACTACTTACCACAAGTAGTATTTTCTTTATTGAAAATGGAGATTAACGTCTCTTTCTCTATTAGGAAATCCATTTTGCAAATCTTTTCTTGACTTAAACGTTACTCTTTCATGATTAGCAATTCCACGCTCAGAGTATTTGTGTTTCTGGAGAATCTTGGAGTTTTGTATCTGATGTTGATCTCTTGTGAGTTCAGATAGTTTCTTTAGATAGCGCTGAGAACTTCTGGAGCTTAGAGATAGCGTTGTTCAGAGTCAGAACTTCTAGAGCTACTTCTTGTTCAGATGCTTCTAATACTTGTTGTTTTGCTTAGAGTTTAGACTTTCTTGAACTTGTTTTCACTTCAGATGCTTCTGATACTTTGATGATTTGTATCTGATCTGGTTTTGTATCTGATGACATCATCAGATTTCTTCCTTCTTTCTTTAGAACCCTGCACACTTAGAAACTTTTCGTTAGGGTGCCATTTTTGGTTTCATCCTTTGTTATCATCAAAATCAAGGAATCTGTTGTAGAACAATTTTTGTTCTTACAATCTCCCCCTTTTTGATGATGACAAAACAATCTTAATTAGCAGATGAAACATATAAAATATCAGATCAGATAGACAGAAGCTCCCCCTGAGTTAGTGCTAGGGAGTTCAGAAGTTCTTACCAGAGCTTCTAAGTAAAGAGGTTTCTGAAACTTTCTGCAATTTCTTAAGTCCAAGTTAGATAATTTTATATTAAGAAAAATATGTTGCAGAATGCTTAAGGTATTAGACAATATTTTCATCAGAGCTATTAATGACTTCTCCCCCTTTTTGTCAGAATCAAAAAGACATAGTAAAAAATAAGTAAAGAGAAAAACTTGAATTCATAGATAGAAGCACAAAGGCAACAGAAGCTAGAAAAAAAAACATCAGATTCAGAGAAAATAAAAACAACAGGCAAGCAAAAATAAATCCTAAGTGCCTAAGGGTTCGGAGGCGGAGGCATTCTCTGAAGCAACATTGCAAGCATGTTCTGGATGTTGTCGTTGACAGTATCTTGCTTGTCCATTCTGGCCCGGAGTTCATTCTGATCTTGCTTAAGTTCTTTCAGAGTTTGAAGAACCATAGGGATAGCAGAAGAGGACTCCCCCAGAGTCAGAGCCTGCTGAGCTTCAGCTTCTGCAGCAGCTTGTGCTTCTGCATCCGCCAGAGCCTTGGCTTCAGCTTCCTTTTCCCTTAGGATTTCAGCTTCCTTTGCAAGTCTTTCTTCTTCTAACCTTCTTGCTTCTTCTGCTTCTCTTGCAATTCTCTCTTCCTCCAGCCTTCTGACTTCAGCCTCTCTGGCAAGTCTCTCCTGGAGTCTTGCCTCAGCATCTCTGATGTAGCCATTTCTGACTTGTTCAGAGATACTCTTCAGCCTAAAGGACTCAGAGGTCATCCAGCCAATGACTCTGTTCCAGTGTGTCCTTACAGATTTAGGATCATCACTGATTTCAGAGGTAGTGGTCAGAGACTTGACCTTTTGTACTGAAGCTTCTGCTACCTGCATGATGGCTTCCTCAAGGGTAGGTGTAGAAAGGTCAGGTTCAGAGGTGTGAGGTGGAGATTTTGGAGGGCTGAGATTTAAAGTGAGAGGTTTAGATTCTAATTCAGGTTGGGGTTCAGATTCTGCTTCTGGTTGAGGTTCAGATGTATGGGGTGAAGCGTAAAGAGGGTTTAAATCTAAAGGTTCAGTTTCAGCTTCAGGTGCAACGGAGATGTTTGGTGGGGTGATATCAGAGGTGTGGGGTTCAGAGGGTTGAGTTTCAGAAGGTATGGTGGTTGTTTGTTGTGGTGAAGTTATTTCAGGTTCTGTTGGTTGTTGTGAAGCGAATTTTTGAGCATAGATTTGAGCTATGGTTGGGGATTTGGGGTCAGAGGTTTCTTGGTCAGAGGAGATAGAAAGATATGGGGGTGATTCTGGTTTTGAGGATGAAGAAGAAGAAGAAGAAGTGCTTTGGTGAGTTTGTTTAGGTTCAGAGGGAGGTATGAATGTACGGGCTACATTTAGAACTGGTGAAGGTTGGGAGGTTCTGGTGATTGAAGGTGGGATGTCAGAGGTAGTAAAAATAGGTTGTGAAGAGAGAGGGTTAGAAGAAGCCATCAGAGGATTAGAGGTAACAGGAGGAACAGACGTACCAGTAGAGATATTCAGAGGAGCTGAAGAATTGCTTCTAGAAGCTTCTCCAAGTCTGGCCTTCTTTGCTGGTGGAGCAATCTTCTTCTCAGAGAGACCTCTCTTGTATCTGACGAAGTCTTCCTCTGAATCCAGGCAGTCGTCGAGGCTGAAGTCAGATATGTCAACACCTTCATCCAGCAGACGCTGAAGATAGATGGCAACAGCATCTCTGGGTTCATTCTTGAAGAACCTGGCAAGGCCATGAGGCATCTTCCTCTGATCTTTCAAAGATTCTCAGGATGTGTCCAGAGAGGGTCTGACTTGAATCTTCTTAATTATCCCCATACTCTTGAGGTTTCTGGCATTCAGAGGCTTCCCCACATCTATTGCCAGATCATCCATCAGCTTTGTCTTTTCCAGATGATCTACCAATCCATTCTCAATGAAGACGTCAGATAACAATCTTCCCAGAGGGATGTAGGATCTGGGCTTCATATTGTTTATGGTTTCTCTGACGGAATCTCTCAGATATCTGAAAAGGAGAGCAGGGAGGCAGATCTTTACACCCTTCTGAATGCAGTACAGAATGCATTTCTGGTCTGCATTGATGTAGTCAGAAGAGTTAGAGGCAGGACGGTGGTGAATGGTTCCCAGAATAATCTTCAGCCACACTCTGAGGTTCTGGTGCAACTCTTTGTTCTTTGAAGGATTTCCTTCAACGTTGGGTTTGAAGATTGTTGGGTTGATTACTTCAGTAATGCGCTTTGACCTAGGAGGGATGTTGTAAATCCTTTTACCTCCAGCTTTCTCCATGTTCAGCAAGGAGGCAATAGACCCTTCAGTAATAACAATCTTCACCCCCAGAACATATGAGACGATGAAGTTGTCATCTGCATCTGCATGTCTCCAGAACTCCTTGACGAGAAGTGGGTAAATAGGACCATAAAGCCTTTGGAAATAGTTTTCCCATCCTTGTTTACGAAGCTCTTCAGTGAGATCAACGCCATTCCTCTTCAAGTTTTTGAAATCAACAAGCGATTCGCACAACACATCCAAACCTTCAAAAGGGGTTGAAAGGTTGATATGGCGTTCTCGGTCAAGAACGTGAGGTTCTTTGTAAACAGGGGTGATGGTGACGCCTGTAACGGTTGGAGTTTGAGTGTTTGAGGTTTGAGCGGTAGAACTTGATTCCATTTGTTGTGAAAAGTTAAACACTTCTTGTTGTTGAGCGTCCATGGTGAAGAAGAAGATGAAGATTGAAGAACTTGCAGAGAATGCTTCAGAGAGGGTTTAGGGTTTTAGAGTGAGTGAGAGTGATAAGTGTGTGAAATGTGAGAAAAGTGTTTATATACTCTAAGTAAAACACATGCAAAACGACACACATTCCAGCGTTAGCACAAAAATCAAAATAGCACGCTTGGGGGGAAAAATGATTACAGCTAATTAATGAATGTCTAATCCCAACAGTACGCACACTGCTCAAGGAGATTTCAAACGTTCTGACCTTTGATTTCTTTTGACAGCTGTCTAGAAGTTCTAGGGTTAGACGCTTAGAGCTCCACGTGTTGATGTATCTGGTCTTCAGGAATACCAAAGGATAGGTTTCTGAAGATTTCTAACTCAGATATCTTCTTAACTTGGTAGAAGTATCAGAGTCAGAGGCAGAAATACATTTGCTTACATCAGAGTCTCACTTTACTTTTTCAGAGCCATACTTCATTCAGGACAATTTTTAATGTTCAGATGTTCTAAGATAAAAAGAAATCTATCTTCAGCTAGAGGCTTAGTAAAGATATCTGCCCATTGATGTTCAGTATCAATGAACTTCAATGTTACTATCCCTTTCTGAACATAGTCTCTGATAAAATGATGTTTTATTTCAATGTGTTTGGCTCTGGAATGTAGAATGGGATTCTTACTTAGACAAATAGCAGCAGTATTATCACAAAAGATAGGAATGTTACTCTCAAAGATTTGCAGATCTTCTAACTGATGCTTCATCCAGAGCATCTGAGTTGTGCACAGTGACGCTGAGATATATTCTGCTTCTGCAGTTGATAGAGCAATTGTTGATTGTCTTTTGCTAGCCCAGGATATCAGATTGTTTCCCAGAAGCTGGCAATTTCCAGAAGTGCTTTTTCGTTCTATTCTATCTCCTGCATAATCTGCATCACAGTAACCAGAAAGTCTATACTCTGATGTTTTCTTATACATCAGGCCCAAGTTAGGAGTTCCTTTCAGATACTTAAGAATTCTCTTAACTGCTGTTAAATGAGATTCTCTAGGATCTGATTGGAATCTGGCACAAAGACAGACACTAAAGAGAATATCAGGACGAGTAGCAGTCAGATAGAGAAGAGAGCCTATCATACCTCGATAGAGCTTCTGACAAACCTTGTTGCTTACCTCTTCCTTTTCCAGAATGCAAGTTGGGTGCATGGGAGTTTTTGCAGAGTTGCATTCAGTCATGTCAAACTTCTTCAGAACGTCTTTAATGTACTTGCTTTGATGAACGTACGTGACTTCTGGAGTTTGATTAATTTGAATTCCCAGAAAGAACTTTAGTTCTTGCATTAAACTCATCTCAAATTCTGCCTGCATTAACTTAGAAAATTCTTGGCAAACAGAGATATTAGCAGAACCAAAAATAATATCATCAACATAAATCTGGCATATCATGAGATCATTATTAAGGTTTTTACAGAAGAGTGTAGAATCAACTTTCCCTCTGATAAAATTTTGTTCCAGAAGAAAATTGCTTAATCGTTCATACCAAGCTCTGGGAGCTTGTTTAAGTCCATATAAAGATTTTTTAAGTTTAAAAACATGTTCTGGAAAATTTGAGTTTTCAAAGCCTGGAGGTTGATTGACATACACTTCTTCTGAAATATAACCATTAAGAAATGCACTCTTGACATCCATTTGATATAATTTGATAGAGTGATTTATAGCAAAAGATACAAGAAGACGAATAGATTCTAACCTCGCGACTGGAGCAAAAGTTTCATTATAATCAATACCTTCTTGTTGACTATAACCTTGAGCTACCAGTCGTGCTTTGTTTCTGACAACTTCTCCTTTCTCGTTCAGCTTGTTTCTGAAAACCCATCTGGTTCCAATGACATGAGTGCCTCTGGGTTTAGGAACGAGATCCCAGACATCATTCTTTGAGAATTGATCTAATTCTTCTTGCATAGCTGCCACCCAGTCGTTATCCTGAAGTGCTTCATCACAAGACATAGGCTCAATCAGAGACACTAGTCCCAGAGGAGTATCTTCAGAGGTCCTGAAGGTAGATCTGGTTCTGACAGGTTCGTCCTTGTTTCCCAGAATCAGATCTTCAGATACATTGATACGACTTTTGACTTTCTTTGGGATTTCTGGAGATTTAATTTCTTCAGAGTTCTGAGTGACAGTTGCTTCTGGAGTTTTATCAGATTCTACAAAAGTGATTTCCAAATCTGCAAACTTTTCAACTAGCTTTGACTTTTCAGGGTCAAGCTTATCATCAAATCTGACATGAATTGATTCTTCCACAATTTTGGTTTCTGTGTTGTATACTCTGTAGCCTTTAGAGCGTTCTGAGTATCCTAACATAATACCTTTATGTGCTTTGGAATCAAACTTGTTCAGATGTTCTTTAGTATTTAATATAAAGCAAGAACATCCAAAAGGATGAAAATATGAAATGTTTGGTTTTCTTCCTTTACACAGTTCATAGGGAGTCTTTTCTAGAATAGGTCTTATAGAGATTCTATTCTGAATGTAACACGCTGTATTTACAGCCTCTGCCCAAAAGTGCTTTGCTACATTAGTTTCATTGATCATGGTTCTGGCCATCTCTTGGAGTGTCCTATTCTTCCTTTCTACAACTCCATTTTGTTGTGGAGTTCTAGGACAGGAGAAATCATGGGATATTCCATTGGAATCAAATAATTCTTCAAAATCTTTGTTTTCAAATTCTCCACCATGATCACTTCTGACTCTAATAATTTTAGAGTCAAATTCTTTTTGCACTTTGGAACAGAAACTAGTGAATACAAAGTGAGACTCACTCTTGTGCTTTAGGAATTTTACCCATGTCCAGCGACTGTAATCATCAACAATGACTAGTCCATACTTCTTTCCATTAACTGATGCTGTTTTCACAGGACCAAATAAGTCAATGTGAAGAAGTTCCAGAGGCTTAGAGGTAGAAACAACATTTTTCTTTTTAAAAGATGTTTTTGAAAATTTTCCTTTCTGACAAGCTTCACACAGAGCATCTGAAGAAAACTTCAGTTTAGGTAGGCCTCTGACTAACTCGAGTTTAGTTAGCTGAGAAAGTTTTCTCATGCTAATGTGGCCCAAGCGTCTATGCCATACCCATTGCTCTTCGTGAACTGACATTAGACATTTAACATTTTGATTTTTTAAATCAGAAAGATTTATTTTGTAAATGTTGTTTTTCCTCTTGCCTGTGAAAAGGACAGAACCATCGTTCTGATTAATGGCTTTACATGTTTTTTGATTGAAGATTACATCATAACCGTTATCACTTAATTGACTTATGGATAAAAAGTTATGCATTAATCCTTCTACATAAAGAACATCAGATATAGAGGGAAGAGTACCATTACCAATAGTTCCGGAGCCTCTGATCCTTCCTTTCTGATCTCCTCCGAAACCTACGAATCCAGCATCTTTAAGTTCCAGGCTTTGGAACATAGACTTTCTTCCCGTCATGTGTCGCGAGCATCCAGAGTCCAGGTACCATGACTGGTGTCTGAACTTTGCTGCATAGGATATCTGCAACATAGATAATCTTATCTTTCGGTACCCAGAGTCTCTTGGGTCCTTTTAGATTAGTTTTCCCAGAGTTTCTTATAACTTTGGGTCTTCTAGCATTTTTAAATTTGTGTTCTTGTGTGTGGGTGTAGTGATATGAAAAAGGAGATTTAATTTGGTCACTGGTAGAAGTTTTATCTTCCTTAGGATCATAACCAATTCCTCTTCTATTGTTCTGACTTACTCCATAAATCATGGATGCCATAATACTCCTATCTATCCCATTCTTCAGAAATTCTTGAAAGGCTTCTTCATATTTATAAATAATTTTATTTGAAGTTTGTGGTGCTTGAGACAACGCTTCTTCTAATTCTAAGTTATTTCTCTTAGCTCCATCTCTTTCTAATGTTAAAGATCTAATCGTATCTTCTTGTGCTAGAATTGTCATCTCAAGTTCACTACACTCTTCAAATTTTGCTTTAAGACAGCCTTTAATGTTTTTAAACTTTTGTTTTAATTTCTGATAAGAGGTAAGAGTTTCTGACAAACATGATTCTAAGTCAGATCGAGAAAGTTCAGAAAATACCTCTTCAGGTTCATCATCTGAGCTGCTGGATGTGATAGCCATAAGTGCTACGTTGGCCTGTTCATCAGAGTCAGATTCTGATGATCCAGATTCACTATCATCCCAGGTGGCCATCAATCCTTTCTTTGTTCTGAAGGTATTTTTCTTGAAGCTTTCTTTTCTAGAGTTGTCTTTCTTCAGCTTGGGGCATTCATTTCTGTAATGACCTGTTTCTTTACATTCATAGCAGGTAATATCTTTGTTAGCTTTACCTTTTGAAGTTGACTCTGATCGATCCCCTCTGGGTCTTGATCTTCTGAAGTTGTTGTTGTTCCTCTTTTTCCAGAGTTGCTTGACTCTTCTGGTTAGTAGGGACAACTCTTCTTCATCATCAGAGTCTTCTGGTTCAGAATCGTCAGTATCTTCAGCTTCTGCCTGGAGAGCTTTGGTTCTGTCAGGTTTCCGTCTTTCAGATCTGGACTTTAGCGCTACTGACTTGTTCTTTTTCTGAGGCTCATCCTCCTCTAGTTCTATCTCATGGCTTCTGAGAGAACTAACAAGTTCTTCAAGGCTGATATTGTTCAGATCCTTTGACAGCTTCAGAGCAGTAACCATAGGTCTCCATTTCTTTGGCAGACTTCTGACTATCTTCTTAACATGATCTGCAGTTGTGTATCCTTTGTCCAGCACCTTGAGACCTGCAATAAGAGTTTGGAATCTAGAAAACATAGCCTCTATAGCTTCATCATCTTCCATTTTGAAGGCTTCATATTTCTGGATAAGTGCCAGAGCCTTTGTCTCTTTGACTTGAGAGTTTCCTTCATGAGTCATCCTCAGAGAGTCAAGTATATCTTTGGTTGTTTCTCTGTTGGTGATCTTTTCATACTCGTTATAAGATATAGCATTTAGGAGTATGGTTCTGGCCTTGTGATGATTCTTGAAAACTCGTTTCTGATCATCTGACATCTTACTTCTGGGAACTTCAGCTCCATCCACTGTGACAGGAGGTTTGTATCCATCTGTGACAATGTCCCAGAGTTCAGCATCATAGCCTAGAAAGAAACTTTCAATTCTATCTTTCCATTAATCAAACTTCTCTCCATCAAAGACAGGAGGCTTAGCATTGTAACTATCCTTTTCATTTGTGTGGGCCATAGTTTTTCTCTTTATGGATCTCTCTACACTGTTAAGTGTTTGATTAGAAAATCAATAACAGAGCCTGAGCTCTGATACCAATTGAAGGTGAGAAAAACAAGAAAGGGGGGTTTGAATTGTTTGGAAAAATAAGCGCTTTTTCAAAAAAGAAAACCACACAATGATTTTATACTGGTTCGCTTATAACACAAAGCTACTCCAGTCCACCCGGCCAAGGTGATTTCGCCTTCAACAAGGACTTAATCCACTAATCTTGAAAGATTACAAACAACGTCTAAGATAAAAATCTCTTAGCCCTCTCAAGTATACAGACTACACAGAGTCACTTGAGGAAATCAACAAACAATAGATGAAAGATTTATGTAATCTAGAGTGCTTCTAAGAAAGCAAAATATTACAATGTTAAGAACAAGAGTTTTTCACGTAATAAGCAAAAGCTTCGTGAAGATCTTAGAGAGCAAGAGAGTTTTCTTGTGTTGATGTTTCAGTATGATTTTTCCTTGTATGTGTGTATTGAAAGTTGATTTGCAATCCTTTATATAGATCAATGAGGTAGTAGTTGAAACTGATGGATATTGAGATGAAGTTACGCCATCATATAAATAGCTTCTGCAGGATGACTTTTTCTTCTTGAAATGACTACTTACCACAAGTAGTATTTTCTTTATTGAAAATGGAGATTAACGTCTCTTTCTCTATTAGGAAATCCATTTTGCAAATCTTTTCTTGACTTAAACGTTACTCTTTCATGATTAGCAATTCCACGCTCAGAGTATTTGTGTTTCTGGAGAATCTTGGAGTTTTGTATCTGATGTTGATCTCTTGTGAGTTCAGATAGTTTCTTTAGATAGCGCTGAGAACTTCTGGAGCTTAGAGATAGCGTTGTTCAGAGTCAGAACTTCTAGAGCTACTTCTTGTTCAGATGCTTCTGATACTTGTTGTTTTGCTTAGAGTTTAGACTTTCTTGAACTTGTTTTCACTTCAGATGCTTCTGATACTTTGATGATTTGTATCTGATCTGGTTTTGTATCTGATGACATCATCAGATTTCTTCCTTCTTTCTTTAGAACCCTGCACACTTAGAAACTTTTCGTTAGGGTGCCATTTTTGGTTTCATCCTTTGTTATCATCAAAATCAAGGAATCTGTTGTAGAACAATTTTTGTTCTTACAGAGGTGGACTGTGATCAAGGTTCTAGAAGGATCTCTCAGCTCTAGTTCCCTTTGTTTTCTTTTTTTATTAATAATTTTCTTTTCAAGTTAATCATATCCTCTACGAGACAATCTATATGGATAGCTATTTCTAGCTCTATTCTCCTTTATTTTTTGGATCTTAGCCAAGAAATCAAGAGTAGTGCGAGACTTTATAAAATCCTCTCAAACTTTCTTATCAATATGTGAATACTTCATGTATGGAGTGTTAAGGGCCAAATTGTGTATATAATCAATAGTATTTTGTGGCCCTTTTCACTTGGTTTCATTGGAATTTCATGGAAAAACCTTAACTTTAGTGTAGATAATTAGTTTTTACTTTTATCATATAAATATTGTATAGTTTGATCATATTCATTTTATTTTGTAGGTTTCCTTGCATAGTTGAAGCATTAGGCACTTAAAAGGCAAATGAAAAGCATCAAGATGCATTCTTGATGGAAATTAGGAGTTTCAGTTTAGGCTCAACGCAGTCAAAGCGCACTTAGAGGTGGCCAGGAAGGCGGTAGCGCGCTCAGCGTGACGCTTATCACCGTTTGTGGCAATTTGGTCTGTTTTTTCGTGTAACCGCGCTAAGCGAGCTCTGATGGGGCTTAGCGCGGTCTGCTTTTATAGCCTAGTATATATGCTTTTGTACTTCATAATTTTAAGGGACAATGCCCATTTTGAGAGTAAAATGCACAAAAAATATCAGAGGAACTCATAATCAAGTCTTTGGAGCACCAATCTTCGACTTTTTGACATTGATGTTTATGAATCTCTTATACTCTCTTGTGAAGTAATCTACCATTATATGCAGCTAAACCCCCTTTTGTCAATATTATATGTAATTAATCTAACTAGTATGTATTTCTTTTGATCCATTGTATGTGAACTAGTTAATGATCAATATAGATGATTATATTTGCTTTTATGTTATATTTGTGGTTTGAATCATTATTGAGAAATATCTTCTAAGTCTTGACCTAAGTTTTCATCTATCAAAGACCAAAGTCTAGACATAGATTTGGAGTTTTATATTCACTTGTAGGAAGTTTTAATGTTATTGTATTGTTTAATAAGCTGAGAGATCGTAGATTAAACAATACGGTAAAAATCGCAACACCGGTTAGACATAAGCGGTGTTGATGAGTGGTACGTAATTATATTGATTATAAATGAAGTTCACATGTTAGATTAGTCGAATAAATATGAAATAGGTTAATGAAATCTAATCTTGATATGCCTTTTAAACTGTTAAAGTCTGAATCTTTTATCGTTGTTGCAAATTCTATTGAATGTTTCTTTTCACAATCGAAAACCCTTTAAAATCCTTACTTACAACATTGTTAACTGTAGAATGGAGGTGATCTCACACTAATCCTTGTGGAGACGATATAAAATACTTACCCACCAAAAACACTTTCATCAAAATGGCACCGTTGTCGGGGATTAGCGATTAGATATTGCAAGCATAACAATAATTTGTATTGTTTTAATTCATTTTGTACCATTATAAACTATTCTATTTTTTATCCCTTGTGTTGTTAATTTGTAGGTTAGTGTTTTAGAACTCTATTATGCGAGGAAAGTTACCAAAAGATCATTTTTTTAATCCAGAGATTGAAAGAACAACTCAGAAGCTCAATAGCAAAACCGGAAAGAGAAAACAATTAGCCAAAGAAAGAAACCAACGTGAAGGAACTTCAACTTCTACTTCTTCAACAACTCCAAATGGTGAAGAAGCTATGGAGGAAAAAGTAATCATAAGAGGAAATTGTGTCAATAGCCCAAGAAGAAATGCTCATATTGTCATACCCACACAAAATGCGAGAAATCCATAAATGAAGACCGAATTGCTACAAATATTGTATGCAAATCCTTTCGCCAGGCTTGACCATGAAGATCCATATACTCGCTGTAAGACCCCAATTTTGACCCTAAGATCCCTCATGCAATTTCATCATATGCATTAACATTGGGATCATACCTTGGCATCCTCCTTACCCCTCCTTCATTGGGTTTGTTTTTGGAGAGATCACCAAGCACCATGTGATTGTATCATATTTGTATATTATCATTTTACTAACCAAAATACCAAAAATATGTCTTTGTATTTTCCTAACTCTTTTGTAGGTAGGGCATGATCACCATTGATCCATCATGTTCATATCTAGGGTTTAAGCCCCTCATTGCTAAGAGCACAACCAAGGAATGATCCACAATGTCTCGAAGCATCATATATGAGTCCCAATGATCTTTACATGTTATTCTGATCAAGATTTCTTCAAGAGTTTGGAGTTGGTTTGCCTTGGAAACCCTAGTTTATCTGGGTATCTTAAGTAACTTCTACAACAAGCTTCCTCAGCAATTGATCAAATTTCTCAAGGGACACTTAAAATTCCATCATCTTATGCATATATTATCTACCATGATCCTAAAAAGTCAAGAGAATTGCAAGTTAGCAAGTTGGTTGATGGTGGTTGGCCAGATGAATGCATCTGATCAAAACTAGGTCTCCCTAGACCCTATATCCTACAATTTTCATCATATGCAAATGATTAAAAGATAAAAGTTACTCTAAATGACATGCCAAACAACTTTCATGTTGAGGTCTAGAGCTAAGTTTGATTGGAAAGTCATTTTTTTGTTGAAACATTATAGGTCATTTTGTCTAAACCCTAATTTGAAAGTCAACTTCCCAAGGCCATAACTTGCTCATTTTTTATGAGATGAAAGATTTACAAGTTTCACAATTAAACTCAAGATGTCTACTTCAACTTTGATGTTTGTAGTGAGAGATAAATCAACTTTTATGAGCATGTGATATGAGGATACATTATAGGTCATTTTGGACCAATATCATTGAACAAATGATTTTCTTTAAACTAAAAAATGCATAACTCACTCATTCCAAACCTAAATGATTTCAAATTTGTGACCATTTTGAAGCTCTTTGAAATAGATACAACTTTGATGAAGACACTGTTTTCATTTGGAGCTCACATAAAAAGTTAAGCAAGGTGGAATAATTGAATATTTAGAAATATTTCCAACATGTTGAAATTTCCAAACTTCCACCTCAAAATTCACCATGATACAAGTTCCAAATGGAAAAGTGTTCAACATAAGAGTTGTTCCTCCTGATCTAAGATTTCCAAAGAGTCCTATTTCATTCATTTTTGACTAAGTTTAAGGGGTCTGCGCATGGCTTAAACAGGGTTGTATCAATTGGCAAGATTCAAGCTTCAAATGATCAAATAACTTTGCCTTGCCATTCAAGCTTCATTCAGACTTCATTTCATTAGATTTTGGATCTAATTGAGATGCTTCATGGGCCTGTACATGCCCATGCACGCGTGCCATTCACATTGCCAAATTTGGAAGCATTTTCAAGTGTGCAAATAACACTTCATTTTGCTATAAATAGAGATCCTTTGTGCTCATTTCAAAGAACCCTTGCGCGCCAGCTTTACCTCGACACTTGAAACCCTCACATTTGAAAGGTAAACCTGATAATTTTCATTTTAAATTTGAGTTTGAATCTCACTGTTTGGAGATTCAAAAACTCCAGGATCCAAAGCTTTGTACCAATCCTAATCCACTTCTGCAAGCTACCTGAGAAAGATCAAACACGAATTGAAGCAAGAGAGATCAAGTTCTGCACAACATTGAAGGTATTTTCCATATTTTTTATTCTCTTCCTCTCTCAATTCTCATCAATTCTCTTGGTTCTTTGGTTGTCTGAAGTCCTACCAATGTAGGCAAGAAGATTGAGTTGCTTTGAGACCAAATCGAAGCAACTCAGTTCATGTACCTCAAATTTCAACTCCATGTATCTCTCAATATACTTGGAGTTAGGATGAATTGAGGTCAGATTCGTGATCAGTTCCATTTTTACTTTAACATACTGTCCTTCTTTTTCATTTTTGTGATGGTAATGAGAGAACTAGTCCGGCCAAGGTCGCCTGAGAAGACGATCGATGCTTTGCTTCGGTGATGAGTTGGATAGGTTCTGAGCCATATGATCAAGTCATTTTGTTTTAATCACAAGCGTTCCTTTTGAATATCATTGGTGTGGCACACTGACTCGAGTGTATGATAGAACGCGTGTTTTGGTCCACTTGATCTGCCACCTCAATTAATGAGGGAGATCAAGTGGTCCACATTTTTTCTGATTAATTGATTTTCATTTTATTTGTTTTATTTTCATTCATTCATATTAAATTTAATATTGATCCAAAAAATATGAGTGTTTCACCAATTTTTTTAAAATACTTTTCATTTTTTCTGAATTAAAATTATTTTTTGGATCATTATTAATATTTTTCATGATTTAATTGATTTTGTGAATATTTTTAATTGCTTAAAAGTACTTTTAAGTTTCCAAAAATTATGAAAATTTTTCTCCAAGGTCCTTTGACCTTGTTTGACCTATGATAAATATCATAGCCATTTCTTTGGTGTTTTGATGAGGTTTTAGGAAATTAACCAATCATAATTTAATTTAATGCATATTTTTATTATTTTTAATTATTTAAATGCCAAATTAATTGTGTAGAGCCATTTTAATTGACATTGTGAGTTTGACTTGTGTTGTTGGGCCTTGGTCAAGGTTAATTTGACTTTGTTAAGTTAAGATCATTGGATTTAGGGGATTGATGGAATGTACATTCCATCTCCCAAAATGAATGAATAATCTTAATTTGGTAAAAGTTCTCCTTTGTCCAATTTGAGTTTGATCCATTTCTTCTCCCCTTCATCTCATTCCCCTTCTTTATGTATTCATGTCATGGACCTATGATATCTCAATTTCCTAAGGCTAGTTGATGCAAAATCAACAGAAGTACATATGAGATTGGGCTCCCACTTTTGCATATTCTTTTTCTGTGTGGTATGTTTCATGAGCATAGTTCATCATACTATGTCTCTAACATGCATTAACACCAAAATTATATTGCCCGACCTCAAATAGTTGTGACTTCTATATAAGTCCAATTACGATTGCTTAACATAGCGCTAAATTTTTGACACAAAAGGTATAGCATTCTAGTTAGTGAGATTGTAAGTCTCCCCTCTTTCATGGTATTGTATGGAAACTTGGATTTTTTCCCTTCCTTTGGAAGATGTCTTGGTTCAAGGATCCATGCTTTTAATAAGTGGGTTGAGTGTTCTCCAAAGAATGACTTAAAAAGCAAGGCAAAAGCAATACTAACTTCTAACTCATTAACAAGTAACATTTAATTCCAAGTCATTTACTTTTAATGCACTTTATTTTTAAGCCTTATTCATTTTCCATTATTCATACCATTCTAATTGTTTATGTTAATATCATTTTCACTTTGTCCACTTGGACCATATTTTGTGATACATTGTGTTTGTGTATATTGTGTTTGTTTGTGTGGTCTTTGACCATTAATGTACATAATAAGAATAAAAACCCTAAAAAATATCTTGTGTGGACTGTTGGTTTGATCTGAGATAATTGGACTTAGAATCTAGGCAACACTCCCTATCCAAAGGACTTGGCCAATGCCAACTTTCATGTAACCAAGTACTTGTAGTTAGAAACATCATATGATACATCATTGAAGATCCATTTGAGTTCATCTGCAACATGATCATTGTGAAGCTGTTACTTTGAACTTGTGACTTATGGCATCTTGAAATTCATCTGCTACATGAGCAAATTTGAAGAAGATCATGGAATTGCTAAGCTTGGATGTGGCTATCTTTATTTGATGCCTTGCTTTTCAAGTTGATATATTGTACATTGTTTGTTGCTTGATTCTAATGTCCAAGGGTATTTGGGTTTCTATATGACATTCTTGTCTATTGGATTGCAGCCCATTGGTCAGATCTTTTCAACTCTCAACTTTTAAATTTATGCTTAGGATTAGTATCTTCATCTTCTCCCCACTTCTTAAATTTAAAAATATCTCCCTCCTTTTAAAAATCTTCTTTACTTATGTCTCTTTTTAAAACTTTGACCATATTGCAAATTAGAAACTTTGGCCTTATGCCATTGCATTTTCAAACTTCTTTTCTTAATAAAACTTGTAAATAAACCTAACTATACTTGACTTAAAATTTTCAAAATCCAAAAAGAATTAACTCATTCAAACCATTTTTAGGTCTTTGTGCCTTTCAAACTAAATTTTTTGTTAAAAGCAATGCATCCACTTTGAAATTTATACCACGAACTACGAGGTTTTGATCCCTCATTTTATGTTGGTACGTAGGCACAAGTCCGAAGGTCTTGTCAAACACAAAAATATAATTAATGAATTCTTTTCTCATCCCCCCATTCTATTTGCTTGCAAACATCATTTATACAAAAACACATATGCACACAAGAAAGAGCTCCCTAGGAGTACCTAAAACACTTTGGGTGCTAACACCTTTTCTCTGTGTAACCAGCCCCTTACCTGTAATCTCTGGAATTTTATTAGTTTAGATTTGAAAACTTCTTATTCTTGGGTTTTATTCGTACTTTTTCTCTTTTCCCTTGGAAACAATAAAAGCGCGATGGCGACTCTTGTTATTTGATGTCTAGTTTATCCATAGCTTGACGATCATGAATTTACTGCTACAGAAATTAAATGGCGACTCTGCTGGGGAGTAGTCTCCAGTGGGTTTAGCCTACTTTGTTGTGTGTATATAATTGTATATTTGATGTATGTATATTTGTTTGTATGATGTAATCTGCTTGTTGTGCTTGGTGATCTCTGAGTGGTGAGATAAGTTCTAACCCGAACTTGAGTGCAATTAAGATAGGAGGATGGTATAGTCATATTCGACTTGTGTGGAGTAGTCCTTAACAAGTTGGCTTGAGATCCATCTACTCAATGGAGACCCTTTTGGATTTGGAAATGTCACACAAGTATTTGTGGTTAGGCATTACTATCTCTAATTTGGGGTCCGAGAGGCTGAGGACCGTAGAACATTTAACCCCTCTTGGCCTATTTAAGACGTAGTGCGGAGACTGTCCAAGTGTAGACTTGATCGCAGTTGTTACGCGATACTACACTTAGACGAGTTTCTCTTGAGAATATTATGGGTTGATGAGTCAGTCATTCTATCCTGTAATATTCGATAGATGGAATTAAGACTCTGGGGACTTTTTTAGAACATGATTTATAGGTTAATATCCTTAGTTCAATCCTTTGGGATGGTTCTTACCCAGACTCCATGCTCGTGACTCACAACAAACCCTTGATTCTTGGTTGATCCAATCAAGTCTTGTCAATATTAATGGAACTTGGGTGTTGATAAGGTGTAAACCATAATCCACCAAAATGGATGATTGATCTTGACAATGACTTGATTCATCCCTTGACCTTTATTTGTTTTCCTTGTGTGTGATCCCTTATTTTTGATTGTTGCATTCATGCATTCATGCGCATCATAACATTCATCACAAGAAAATTTCAAGGAACTGAGGTGTTTTTGCAAATACTTCCAGACCATGGATTGTGGGCGAAGGAACACTAAGAAGTACAGTTTCAGATGTCCAGATTTTAAAGAGTTAAGGAAGCTAGCATCTTTTGTATTAGATCCCTTGGACTTCAAACAACGTCATCGGAAGCTTCTGTCCATCTTGTCTGCTGATGTGGTTGAAGGACTTTTGAGTGTGTTAGTGCAGTTCTATGATCCTCTCTACCGTTGCTTCACCTTTCCTGATTATCAGCTAGTGCCTATGTTGGAGGAGTGTTCTAGCAAAGTGCCTTTTAGTGGATTGGAAGAGATTCCGAGATCTCATCTTATTGCTGAAGCTCGTCACTTGAAGAAGTATGAGATAGAGGCTCATTGGGTGAAGAAAGGAGGGTTGTTTGGTTTTCCATCTAATTTCCTCATCAAGGAAGCTACTGTCTTTGCTCAAGCCGGTAGTCTAGACACTTTTGAAGCTATCTTTGTGTTGCACATCTATGGTTTATCTTTGTTCCCTAACATTGACGGTTTTGTTAATGTTAACGCCATTAGAATTTTCTCAATTGGGAATCATGTGCCTACGTTGTTAGGTGATATGTACTACTCTTTACATCTAAGGAATTCTAAGAGTGGTAGAACTATTGTCTGTTTCATTCCTCTTCTGTACAAGTGGTTTATTACGCACTTGCCCCAAACGCCTGCTTTTGTGGAGAGCAAACAATGTCTAAGGTAGTCTCAGAGACTTATGTCTCTCACTAATGATGATATAGTTTGGTATGATTCTTCTTTGAGAAGTTTGGAGATTATTGATTATTGTGGTGAATTCTATAATATGCCTCTCATTGGTACGCAAGGAGGAATTAACTACAACCCTGCTTTGGCTTGTCGTCAACTTGGGTTCCCCTTGAGAGACAAATCTAATAACACTTTGTTAGAAGGTTTTTTCTATCAAGAGGGTAAAGATCCCCAATGTTTGAAGCAGAAGATTGTGCATGCTTGGCATAATGTGTACAGGAAAGGAAGATCCAAGCTTGGTCCGCGCAATTGTGTAGCTTTGGAAGCTTACACTCTTTGGGTGAAGAAGAGAGCTTTGGAGTTGAAGATGCCTTATACTTGTGAGAGATTTATGTCTATGGTTGTGGTTGAGCCATTAACTCTCCCTAACCAAGATGTAGAAGAGTTGGAAGATGCGCTCGTTAAGATGAAGCGAGATAAGGATATGTGGGAAGAGCGTTTCCATGCTTTGAGCAAAAAGCATAAGGAGTTGCAGTTAGAGTCTAAAGACAAAGATGCACTTATTGAGCTACTTGAAGATCGAGTGACAAAGAGACAGAGAGAGCCGGAGGTTTCATCTTCCTCTAGCATGCCTGAGCCTTCCGTTGCTTGGAAGAAGATTGTTGATCAGCTTGTCCTCGAGAAGACTCAGATGAAGGCTTCTTTTGAGACCGAGATCCGACGCATTCGAAGGAAGTACGCGCCTACAGCCAGATCTTCTGACGTTGTTGTTAGGGATCCTTAGGATGACTAGTCTCCTTTTATCTTGTATTTTTCATTTGGTTTCTAAAATTGTACTCAGTGTAATCCTTCCAATTATTATGAATAAAAGAGATTTTTATTGTCATATCAAATTGTTGCAATTGTTTATATATATATATATATATATATATATATATATATATATATATATATATATATATATATATAATATATATATATATATATTATATATATATATATATATATATATATATATATATATATATATATATATATATATATATATATATATATATATATATATATATATATATATATATATATATATATATATATATATGCAAATAATATAGTAAGTTCCTTGAAAATAAAAATAATCAAGCATTGCATTTCATGCATCATTTGCATAAGCAGGTTTCTCTTTCGCCAGATGTCTCTTTGGTGTTTCTTCTGTGCTTCAGTCAAGATGGCTCATCGGTATAATACTCGCTCCAATCACTCCAGAATCATGGAACATCTTGAGCAAGAGAATAGAGACTTGAAGGAGGAGATCGCCCGCCTGACTGCCATGATGGAGTCAGTTTTAGCTGCGCAGAGCTAGTCTTCTCCAACCTCGTAACTCCTCCTCCTTAGAGGACTGTCATTTCAGAGTTGTCTACCTCTACTATTCCTGCAATTGCTGTTCACTTCACGCCCAACATGCATGTCGGATTCCCGTGGGGAATGCCGCCAAATTTTGTGCCTGAAGGCTTTGCTCCTACATTTTCTTCCATGTCGGCATCTAGCCCGGTCATGTCTGTGCCACCTCCTATCGTGCATACTGTCGTACCTCGAAAAATGGGAATACGACCTAGCGAAGCGCAATCGCACGCTCGCAATGATGGACTGAACAGAGTTGCCACCGAACTTTATTTATTCCTAAAAAGAAAAGGGAAAATATCGATAAAACCCAAGAAAGAACGACAATGGTATTGGTCGTCGCAACCAAATCAGGGTTCGGGAGTCGATTACGCAAGCGGAAGGTATTAACACCCCTTACGTCTGTTGTACTCAACGGGAACCGTTAGGTTAGTTGTGCGCATTAGTGTTTGTTTGAAATGTTAGGCTTTTCAAGTCATTAGGTGGGAAAGAAAGAATGGAAGAGGGGAGAATATTTTTGGATTTTCGACGAAGGACTAAACCTAAGTTTTTTATTAGTGGGCCTGACAAGATTTACAAATCCTGCTCCTACGTATCTCAATAGAGAAGTCAAGGCTTACGTAGTTCTGGGTAGAAAAATGTTTGTTTGTTGGTCGATTTTAGCGAAAGCTACTTTGTGTCAAATCGACGAAAACATTGTTGGACTATCCAAAACAGGTGGAGAAACATTGCCTTGCATTGTTTTGAAACAAAGTACCTTTCATTTAAGAAAGGATTTGAAGGTTCAATCGCACGGCGGAGAGAAAAGAAATTGATTGGTTTGATGGGTTTTAAGTAATGGCGAGAACTTGGATGGGCGAGATATCCATCTCGAATCCTAGTCTCAAGAGTGTGTGGTATCCACCACGTTCCATTTCCATCTTATTTGCAAAAGTGTTTAATAAGGATTAAGTGTTTTGAATTTGATTAAGAAAGGGTTTGAAGAAAATTGCATTGACAATTTTAAATGATGGCGAGAGCTAAGATATGCGAGGCATCCACCTCGAATCTTAATCTCAGGAGTGCACGGTATCCACCATGTTCCATTTCCATCTTTATTGAAAAAGTGTTAAATAGGAATTAAGTATTTTGAGTTTTATTGTGAAAATGGCTTGATGTTGGATCAAGCATTGATGGACGTTTAAGAGAAATTTGAATGAAGGTTTGAGAGAAACAAAATATATAGATTTGGATGATGACGAGAGCTAAGATAGGCGAGACATCCATCTCGAACCCTAGTCTCAGGAGTGCGTGGTATCCACCACGTTCCATTTCCATCTTTATTGAAAAGGTCTTTAAATATGAATTAAGTTTTTTTGAGTTTTTATTGTGAAAAAGGCTTGATGTTGGATCAAGCATTTGATGGAGGTTTGAAAGAAATGGAATAGAATGGGAGCAAGAAATAGATTGATTTGTTTATTGAGAAAATACTCGACGTTGGATTGAGTCATTATTTTTGGTCTTTTGGAAATGGTTGATTTTATTCTTGTGTTAGTAACTAGCTAAACAATCAAGCAATAAAGAAATAAAAGCGGTAAAATTATTACATGCCATGGGAGTGGGGGTACATTTTGTGGAATGGGGATTCAAAGTAATGAAATAATTAAATCGGATCAATCAATGAATAAACAATGCATGAGTGTAGGTGCAAGAGAACTGTCTCATTGTAAGGAAGCCCAAGAGTAAGCTATGTGAGGTTGACGGCGATGCTTAAAAGCAATCGACTTACGAGGGCATGGATTTGAAAATTCAAAATAATGAAACAAATGAATTGGGCTCGAACAACCAAATAATGAGACATAAAAAATGTCAGAAATAAATAATTAAAAAAAATGAACATAACAAAATATTTAGTAAGTGAGTTGCACAAGATGATGAACGATTACTCAAACCTTCAACAAATCAAAAAATATAATAAACAAAGAATTAAAAGTAGAAAAGGAAAGAAAAAATATACTTAAAAAAAAGAAGGAAGTGGAGCATAGTGGTTTCAAACTCAAGACCAAAGGGAAACCAGTTAGCACTCCGACCACTCAGCCACAGGCGGTCAGTTGTTAGGCTAACAACGACCAAACATATAAGCAAGAATAAATAAAAATAAATAATAATAAAAAAACTGACTAAAAAAATGAAATGGGCCATTTGAGCTAATGGGCAACTAAAGCCCACAAATTTAAACTCCAGACTCGGGTCAGTGGAGGCCCAGTTCAAATGCCTTGCCCAAACGTGGAAATGGTGAGGGAAGTCAAACCGTCAGCCCTAGCCGCATGGCTGTTGCACGCGGAACTCGAAAAGTCCAACAATCACCATAATGCCAATTGTCGGCATTCATGAATGGTGACAGACAACTTTTTAGTGAAAAGCAAAAGGAACGACGCCAAAGGTCTTGGGGATAGCAAACCACCACAGGTGTCATATCCAAACAGAAATACCATTAATAAGATCCATCATAATAAAAACTGGGGAAATGAAAAGCACATAGACAATTCATCTCGTCTCCTTCCCTGAAGAACTCCAAACTTCACAAAAGGGAAAATCATCTATTAACGAACAGTAAGCAACTCAAGACAGCCACGAATCCCACGAAGATGGACGAAAATCCAAAGATCAAAATAAACAATCAACATGGAACCCTATTCCATGGTCAAGAAAAAAAACAATCCGATCGAGATCGAAAGAGAAACCAAAAGCAATGATTCGAGAAGGTGATTTACCTATCACAAACGAATCCAAACTGCGGTTGAGAAAGTAACGCCCGAGTTTTTCTTCAAAACACCCTCTTGTTGGTCGGTTCGCGCTCCCTCTTCGCCTCCAATGCGAGCTTCGTCCAACGGCGGTAAAAGGTATAGAGCTCTTCAGACTTTCCTCCTTTACTTTCATTGATTAGGGTTTTGATGTTCGTTCGCCGCTGTCTAATCTTTTTCTTTTATGAACAAGATCCGCCTCCATGAGGAGAATGTTCTTGCTTTTATATTCATCCTGCTAGGGTTTTTAATTGGCCCACAAGAGATCAAAGGGGTATCGGTTTGGGAGGACGCTCCCTTGCGTTGCTCTGTTGTCTACCCCATTTTGATGCTTTCTCTGAAAATATAAGTTCTACCTTGTACTTTCCCTTGTAAAATATTTGATTGGTTCTTGTTGCTGTGTATTTTCACTGCCGGGAAATGGTTATTCACTGCTAATACGGCTTTACTGTGGTAAATATGAAATGAAAAATGCTTATTGTCATGGATTATTTCGCTCATTCTCTTTGAACTCTGTTGGTTTTCAGGCACTTTAACTTCTATGTCTTCCTTGGAATCATTGTCATCAATTGAAGCCTTGGAAGTTTCTGTCTGAGAGCTTGCTTCTGACCGATCCTTGAGAGACAGAGAAGGTATGGATGAATTCATAGAAGCAAGTTCACCAGGACTGAAATAGCGTGAACAATTGGGATGCAGTAATTGGAGTAAAGGACGTGTTCCATTCTTATCCAAAACAAACTCCTTCAGAATTGATTGAAGCTCGCGAATGATAACCTTTGTTATAAGTTTTGTGCCGTCAACAACTGAAAAGATGGAAACCAGCACCATACACCCATATTGATGAAAAGCAGTTTTTCCTACGTGACCTTTCAATCCTTTGATGATCTTCTTTCTTTCCTTGGCACTCCCATATTTCAGACAAAGTACTCCAATTTGGCTCCATCCTTGGTACCAATCATTCTAACAAGGAGTGGACTTGACAACTGTTGGATTATATCTGTGACAGAGGACTTATCGGCGATGCTAAAGTATTCCAACAAGACTCTGTGTAAGATAGAGTGGTCAACTATCCCTTTCTCTAAAATTGGATGAATCACTGAAGACATATGATGCGAAACTGAGCCTTTTTGTAAACCCAACTTGGACATTACATCTAGTAACCTGGTCTCCTTCGCCGAGACTAAGTCCTTAAACAACTGAAGCTTTATGGAATATAATTCTAAAATCAACTCTTGTTTTTGAGCAGCACTTGCTAAGTCATATGCATGCTCAACAACAACTGATCCAAACATGTGGCGAAGAAGAGGAGCAACATGACCACGAAGAGTGGAGATAAAGCCTGCCAGTTGTTTCTTCGAGGAATTATCAAGCATCTTCTTTACTAAGTGAACTGCATATGCATTGTATGCTAGAGTTAGAAAATGAGGACGAAAGTCTTCAAATACTTCATCTCTTTCAGCTTGTGAGCAATGTTTGACACAAGTCTGAAGAACACGAGAAGTAATGTGAGACCCTGCAATCTCATGAATCTTCCCCTTCATTTTTGTTAGAGCTTCCTCTTTGGTGATATTGTTTCCACAAACTCCGATTCAACATAGTGCAGTTCAAGGTGAGCATCGCCTGCATCATCATCCGATTCAATCCGTGTAATTATTGAATTGGGCATGACTGTTGTATGGCTTGGTTTGATTTTCGCAGGGCTTTGGTTGTGTTTGATGCAAGGCTATGATAGTCGCATGATTCTTCTGCTGTCACTACAGTTATGTCGTTTTTGGGCGTGATAATGCATAGCTCAAGTTCAACGATGCTAAGTTCCGGAAAATTGGATACATAACAACAAGGCCAACACCAGCAATGCCGGAAGAGAATTGGGCGAGAAGTTCAGGAAACTCTAGGATGGATTTCTTCAGTGGAAGAATTACGGTTTCCTGATGATGACTTTTATCAGCCATCAAAAACAGAAGGCCTTCACATGCATGAATGTAATTCTTCTTGAACAGATCCCTCTCCCTGGCTACTTTCCTTTGTGAACCTTCATGAAGCATTTTAAAAGATACGGTTCACAATTACTCCATGGTAATTTACGAAGCTGCCTCAGCACATGCTCAATGGTAGACTTGTCAAGATCAGAGAAAAGTAATTTTCTGATATACTGATGCAACGGAGGACGGACTTTAGCTACTCGAGCAAACCTTTCAGGTGGGTTGCAAAGATAGTATGCATTCTCCACCAAAGTTCTATGTCTAGTATCCAAGCTTTTTAACATTTTTCAAGTGCATCAGTATCTCCAACATGTTACTCATGTGTATACTAGTTTCTGGAGATCGATACAGAAAACGACCACCTGTTGTATTTAATGCTTTTGTGCACATCATCCTCACTGTATGATTTTATACAAAAAACTTTGCATTATCATAGTTAAGAGGGAAATCCTCCTTGTTGTATTCGTCGGCATAAATGATGATGTTCCCTTGCTCGTTACAACCTCCTACCTTGGTTGTATAAGCTTTCACAGACAGCTGGAGTTTTGATCCACTAGTCCTAGAGCCTCGATTTTGCTCACCCAAAACATCAGCGCTGCCATTGATTCATTCAATACTCACTAATCCATAATGCAATAGAGTGAGCAAAACATCAACAAGATTTATCCAGTTACAAGTGGAATTATTCGTCTACTAATCTACCATCAACACCATCATCGACACGTCTTGTTCATAATATCATTTATGGACAACAATTTACAATTCCCAGCATGTTCACAAGTCAAAGAGAAACCTTCTATTTGATTAAAATTGAAAACAAGATTCCCAGTGGGAAAAGAAATGCATGTAACTCACCTTTTATCCTCAACAAATATTCATGATGGCTCAAATTCCAAGCGTTTAACCAAAATCAACTTTCCTTTGATCCAGAACTACATTATGGTACATGATATACCATTCCGTCCATAGGACAAACAAAACTTAAATCCAATCAAAATTTGGGCCATCACTTAAGCATGAAACAAAATTTTATGACCATACGAGTGATTGATTGGGAAAAGTTTTCAGGGCCAAAATCAGGGTATGACACATACCTTGCCTCGTGTAAAAGACACCATCTATCATTCCGAGCTGTCTGAGGGCCCGGATGTGTATGAGAAAATGGATGAAATGAAAGATCAATTTCTTGAGCTGCGCAAGGAGTTGAAAACTTTGAGAGGTAATGACCTATTTGGGAAGAGTGCTGCTGAACTGTGTCTAGTGCCGAATGTGAAGATTCCAGTGAAGTTCAAAGTGCATGACTTTGAAAAATACAAAGGGAATAGATGTCCACTCAGTCATTTGGTGATGTATGCCCGCAAGATGTCTACACAAATGGATAATGATCAGCTATTGATCCATTACTTTCAAGACAGTCTGACAGGCGCTGCATTGAGATGGTATATGGGGTTGGATAGTGCGAGCATCCGCACTTTCAACGATTTGGGTGAAGCATTTGTAAAGTAGTACAAGTACAACATTGGTATGGCTTCCGACCGAGATCAATTGAGATCACTGTCTCAAAAGGACAAGGAGACGTTTAAGGAGTACGCTCAGAGGCGGAGAGAACTCACTGCTCAGATCACCCCTCCTTTAGAGGAAAAGGAGATGAGCAAAATTTTTCTGAAGACTATGAGCGGATGATTTCCAGTGCCCATAGTGATTTTACCGAAATGGTAAACATGGGGATGAGGCTAGAAGAAGGTGTCTGAGAAGGACGGTTGTTTAGAGAGGAGGTGTCATCCAGCAAGAGATACGACAACAGTTTTGGTAAGAAGAAGGACAGTGAAGCTAATGCAGTTTCCAGTGGGAGGCAAATGAGGCCTCAGATTAGAAGAAGTTAACCACCCCGTCAACATCATCATCAAGTATCTTCCGTAATTCCTGTGTTTTCAGCAAACCAATCAGCACCAATTCAACAACAACAACGTCAATAACAACAACCACAACAACATACACACACCTACAACAACAACAACAATACCAACAATCATCAGTAACAAAATTTTGAGAGGAAGAAGGTCTCTTTCGACCCTTTTCCCATGACATATGCAGAACTATATCCATCATTTGTTCTCAAGAACCTATTACAACCAAGAAATCCTCTGCAAGTTCCCGAACCACTTCCATGGTGGTACAAAACCGGAGCTCCATTGTGCTTTTCATCAAGGAGCTCCCGGACATGATATTGAAAACTGCTACCCTCTCAAATATGAAGTTCAGAAGCTAGTTAAGAATAGAATGGTGTCCTTTGAGGACCGTGTACCAAATGTGAAAGCTAACCCACTACCTGTCCATGGAAATTCATCTGTTAATATGGTGGACGGTTGTCCAGGGGAGTTCAAGGTATTCAATGTACGCTTCATTAGAAGGTCCTTGGTGAAGATGCACAATGATATTTTCTTGGTGAGCGATGGTGAGTGATCAGTGCATTTTGATGCACGTTCTTCCATGTTTGTACTTAAGCATTTCTTCGGTTTGATTTGATTATTTTTATGTTTTAATGTGTTTTCATAATTTATTTTATTTTTGCACTTATTTAATTTTCGTATTTAATTTTCAGCATTAGCAGCTTTCGCGAGAAAAATCATATCTTCAGTTAGGAGTATCGGATTGAGACGTGCTACCAATCGATGGAAAGCTAAGAAAAAGATCTACAACTTTTGTTCAGAAGTCGAGAGCTAAATTAGAGGCTAGCAGGGCCAGAAATTTCGTTGAAGCTGCTGCATTATTTTTTTTATTTTGTTTGGGTTAGTTGTATTGGGTCTGGATCGTACATTTGACCCGATTGAGTTGTGAAACGGGTTTGGGTGTTTTTACCTAGGTTAGGCAGCCAAAAACAGGGTGACGTTTGGCTGTTCATGTATGATTTTTTGAGAGCTAGCAAGATGACTATGGAGAACTAATCCCTTTTGAATCAACCTGCTGTAATTCAGAATCCGCTTTGAGATTTTTATTAATTCCAATTTGTTTCCTTTGAATTCTTCTTATAATTCTAATTATTTGCTTAATCTAATTGTTGCTATAGGATAGAATCCTTAAATTCGATTGATGAATGATGATCCCGAATCAATTTCATGTTAACATAGCTTTTATTTTATCACGAACGATCAAGTTGCGTCTGCTTAATTCGCAATAGTTTTTAATCCGTTTGCTTAATTCGGAATTTGAGAATATTACTCACATAATTTACTTTACGCTTGTTAATAATAATTGTAATCGAATAGGAGCAGACCCGTTAGGGATTTGGAATTTTATAAGAATCAATGATAAGTCGGAAGATGATGCAGTAAGTTGGTTCGTGTCAGCTTATTTTATAATCACTTTTAAAAATCACTTTTTCGAATCTAAACCACCACCCCCCCCCCCCATATTTTGTTTTCATACTTGGTTAATTTGTCAAAAGTCCTTGCGATACGATACTCGAGGTGTCGCTTTCCGTTTACTATATATTATTACTCGTTTTGATCCGCGTGCGACAGCGGATCGAATTGGCGTCGTTGTCGGGGACTCTTGTAGATCTTAACCATTAGTATAGTCTAATCATTATTATAGTTTTAGGTGTTATGTTTTAGCATTTTTTTTGCTCTAACTTTCTTGCGTTTTGGTTTTTTTGTGTTTTAGGATTTAAAAAAATCAGTTTTTAAAAAAAATCGTTTCAGATTATTCCGATTTTTTGTCGATTCATTAGGAAAAAATCAAGAATTAAAAGCCTCTATTTAGGGACTAAATAGTGGGAACCATTATAAAAATCCAAAATTCCTTATTTTTCTATTTTTTATGATTTATTTTCTGTTTTGATAGTTTCAGAAAATTCCGCAAAAATTCTCAAAATTCTTAATTGATGTTATTAGATTAATTTTCGTATTTTTGTATTTTTTACTTTTATTTTAATAGTTTTTTTTTTCGTATTTCAATTGTTTTTTATAATAGGGACATTGTCGGTATTATTCTATTTGTTGCTGCATTGCTGAATTAGTTGTGTTTTCTCATTGTTTGTTGATTTTTTTTTTCTTTTCTATTGAGTTTAACATGGCTGACCAAAGAAATCTGAGAGAACTTATTACCTCTGATGTTGATTATAATGATTTGTGTATTGATAAGACTCCAGCTGCTGCCAAATCCTTGATTGAGAAGATGTCACTTAACTCCCAACAGTTCACAACAAGGGATAATTTTTTGGTCCAAGCAAAAGGTGTGAATGAGATTCAGGTTTCTTCTTCCAACAAAGCTCTAGAAACCAGAATTGATGAACTTACCTCTTTAATGAAACAATTGATGCTACCCATTCCACCACCACCACCACCATATAACCCTCCACAAGTAACCACCTCTCCACCTTCTGAACCTTCACTTGAGGATCTTGTCAAGAAAATGACTGTAAATAATCTTCAGTTTCAACAACGAACAGATTCTAGTATTCAGACTTTACAAACACAAATTGGATAGCTTGCCACTTCAATGAATGCCATGCAACAAGCTCAATGGTCAAACCAACTACGTGCTCAAACAGTAGTTAACCCAAAAGGCTCTAATGTGAGTGAAATTTCCTTGAGATCCGAAAAAGTTGCAGAACCAGCCCTAGAAAAAAATAAAAACATTGTTAGTGTAACACTTGAAAATAAACCTGAACCTTCTATTGTTGTTGAGGTTGGAAAAAAGTATGTATCATCAATCCCTTTCCCACAAAGAGTACTGGAGAATAAGAAGATTGACGAGGAAGAGCATTCTGTTTTTCAATTAGAGTTGCTTTCTGAAGTTGTTGCCGAAGCTTATTCTGATTTGTTTTCAGCTGATTTTCCAAATTTATCTGGTTTTGAGGATATTTACTCATGTGATGATTGTACTAACACTAACCTTTATGTTGTTTGTGCTGAGATTGATGTTGCCTTGCAGGGTAATATTGTAAATGAAGTTGTTTATGTAGCTGAAGCTCTTGACATTCCGGCTTCCCCAAACATACCATCCATTGAACAACCACATTCTATAGAGCCTAAACCACTTCCCGATGATTCATATTATTCATCAAAGCAGAAACATAAGAAGGGAATTGGATGGACCTTGGCTGACACTCGTGATATTAGCCATTCCATATGTATTTATAGGATCTCACTTAAAGATAAAATAAAAATAGTGAGGCAGCCCTGTCATCCTTTGATTCTTGATATTGTGAAAAAAGAGATCACTTTCACGCGCCCATTCAACACTTTTACTTATCAAAGATTCTTCTATGATTCTGGAATATAAGGCGAATACACTAATCAAAATTTCAAGGTCAATGGACACTACCCAAAGCTACTACATGAGAACCCGACTTTGGAAGAAGATACTACAGAAGAACTCTCTTTGAGAAAGGCTGCTTATGCAATCACTTATCCACCTTGACTCCTCGGGTGTGTTCTTTCCTTTCTCCCACTCTTATTTTATATTTATGGTATTTCATTGAGGACAATGTATGTTTTAAGTGTGGGGGAGAGAACCATTTATTTGTTTTGTTTTGTTTATTTTGTTTTTTAGTTTTTCTCTATTTTTGGTGTTTATTTTGTTTTTCAGTTTTTCTCTGTTTTTGATTTTTAGT
This sequence comes from Lathyrus oleraceus, assembly GCF_024323335.1. Taxonomy (NCBI): domain Eukaryota; kingdom Viridiplantae; phylum Streptophyta; class Magnoliopsida; order Fabales; family Fabaceae; genus Lathyrus; species Lathyrus oleraceus. The sequence goes on from NC_066583.1 coordinate 93,501,706, forward strand.
TGCTAAATTAAAAAAAATGCATCTTCTTGAAAGTTTTAGGCTATAGACTGACTAATTTGAGATTAATTTACGGAGACTTAGGAAAAATTCACAAGATCGGTATCGTCTTAACACCGTAAGTCTCCTGCATATGGAAATTGATTCGAATTCTTATTATGTTTTAGCCTTAAATTCTCATTCTCTGACAGCTCTCGAGTAGTTTATTTCAGCAGTCAGCACCATCTCACACACACTCTACGCAGGGAAGCCGATGAATATAAGTGAGTGTTCCGAAAAAGAAAAGAAAAAGAGAAAGAAAAGGGAATGCACCTTCTAAGTTTGGTAACCCTCACCCGGTCACTTAACCCAACAGATGTAGAACCTTCAAAAAAAAATTGAAAATAAGACTCGTTGTCAGTTGGTTCAGCGGTTTCTGGTACTGAACTTGGTAGGGCGGATTACGGTCCGATCCCCCGCAACTACAACTGAGTAAGCAAAGGGTTATGCCACGTAAGTACTAGAATCTCGTGCAGAAAAGGATCAGAGTCACTAACCGGTCGCCTTGCTATGGGTGTGTGGAGATAACGGGCTTAATGTGATTGCGTCTGAATGAAAAAAAGCAAAAAGAAGGATGAGTAAGTTAGGCTTTAACATAATAACATGATTCGAGTTGATTTGTGTATTCAGGAGGTTTATGATTGCACAATTGTGGATTAGTGTTCCTACGATATCCTTAGTGTAAAAGATTAGTACCTAGCGATGCAAACTTAATCGAAGATGACTTGTAGCCTAGAATGAGTAATTGTTGATGTGTCTGTGTTTTGTTTTGTTTTTCATTTTGCTCGGAGTGCAAAAGTTCAAGTGTGGGGGAATTTGATCAGTGCATTTTGATGCACGTTCTTCCATGTTTGTACTTAAGCATTTCTTCGGTTTGCTTTGATTATTTTTATGTTTTAATGTGTTTTCATAATTTATTTTATTTTTGCACTTATTTAATTTTCGTATTTAATTTTCAGCATTAGCAACTTTCGTGAGAAAAATCATATCTTGAGCTAGGAGTATCGGATTGAGACGTGTTACCAGTCGATGGAAAGCTAAGAAAAAGATCTACAACTTTTGTTTAAAAGTCGAGAGCTGAATCAGAGTGTAGCAGGGCCAGAAATTTCGTTGAAGCTGTTGCATTATTTTTTTTATTTTGTTTGGGTTAGTTGTATTGGGCCTGAATCGTACATTTGACCCGGTAGAGTTGTGAAATGGGTTTGTGTGTTTTTACCTAGGTTAGGCAACCAAAAACAGGGTGACGTTTGGCTGTTCATGTACGATTTTTTAAGAGCTAGCAAGATGACTATGGAGAACTAATCCCTTTTGAATCAACCTGCTGTAATTCAGAATCCGCTTTGAGGTTTTTATTAATTCCAATTTGTTTCCTTTGAATTCTTCTTATAATTCTAATTATTTGCTTAATCTAATTGTTGCTATAGGATAGAATCCTTAAATTCGATTGATGAATGATGATCCCGAATCAATTTCGTGTTAACATAGCTTTTATTTTATCACGAACGATCAAGTTGCGACTGCTTAATTCGCAATAGTTTTTAATCCGTTTGCTTAATTCGGAATTTGGGAATATTACTCGCATAATTTCCTTTACGCTTGTTAATGGTAATTGTAATTGAATAGGAGCAGACCCGTTAGGGATTTGGAAGGTTCCCTCTTTCTCTTCAGGAAGTTAGGGGGTTGATCTGGGAGTCAGTCCAAGCTTAGGCCAGAGATTTCGTATCCTTGGGCTTCCAGATCCTGCAAGTAGCAAGCGATGACTTCTGGAGGATCAATCTTTGAGAAAATATACATCTCATTAGCTTTCTCCCTTTGGTCTTTCATAACTTCCCAGGAGGTGTTCCTTGTGGATTTGACACGGACCTTGTCAATCAAACCCATGATCTTCATATTCCTCCCATTGAGAGGCTTCCCCACGTCCACAGTGACGTCTTCCATCAGATTCAGAGAGATGAGATGGTTCACCAGACCACTCTATATCAGAATGTCTGAAATTAATCTTCCCGGGGGGATGTAGTTCCTGGGCTTCATGTTTTTTCTTGTGTCTCTAACAAAGTCTCTGAGATATTTGAAGAGGAGAGAAGGAAGGTTCAACTTCAAACCTTTATGCAGACAATAGAGAATGCACTTCTGATCCGTGTTGACATAATCAAAAGAGCTGGATGAAGGCCGGTGGTGAATGCATCCCATAATGATCTTGAGCCACACTCTCAAATGCTTCTAAAGCACTTGATTATTGGATGTTCTTCCTTTTGGGTTCTGAGAGAAGATGGTGGGGATGACTTCCTAGGATATATACTTAGCCCTATGGTTTATGTTGTAGATTCTTCTTCCCCCAACCTTTTCCATATTCAGGAGTGCAACTATGGATTTCTCAGTGATAACCATCTTGATTCCCAGAACTTGAGACACAATATAATGGTCATCACAGTCAGCGAATGTCCAGAATTCCTTCACTAGGTTAGTGTAGATGGGGCCATAGAGACGATTGAAAAAAGTGAGCTACCCTTGACTTTCCAGTTCTGGTTTGAGGTCAATGCCATTTTCCTTGAGGTTGTCAAAATCTACCAGTAACTCACAAAGAACTTCAAGGTGTTCAAAGGCATTTGAAAGGTTTATGTTTGCAGGATGATCAAGAACATGGGGTTCTTGATAGGAAGTTTTTGAAGAAGAAGAAGAAGTAGAGGTTGCAACTTGTTGTGGAGCTTCAACTTGTTATTCAGCGGTGTTCATTTATTGAGAGAATTCAAAAACCAGTTGTTCTTGAGCATTCATGTTGATGTTGTAGTGAGGTTGTAATGAAGGAGATGAAGAGAAGTTGCAGAGAAGTTTTGAGTTTTGGGTTTGTGTAAGTTATGAGTAGTGAAAGTGAGAATGTGAGAGTCGTGGGAATATATTAACTCAAGTTTAAAAATGAAAAAACGACAGTGTTAGCTGAGAGGGAACACAAAAATTAAATGTTGCTAAAAACCGAGTTTTGACAAGCGTGGGAAGAATTAAATATAGCCAATGATGGGGGTCTAATCTCAAGATATGCACACTACTCGAGGGGATCTCAACAGTCTGGCCTTTGATTTCTAAGATAGACAATTGTCTAGAAAAGCCAGAGCCATACGTTTAAGGGACCACATGTTGATGTTTCTGGAGTCAAGAATACCAAAAGGTTTATGACTAGAGAGGTTTCTGATAAAGATATCTTCTAACTTGTAGAAGTATCAGAACCAGAATGAGATAAACATCATATGCTTGAGTCAGAGTCTAATTTAACATCAGAGATGAGAGGTACATGTTCAGAGTTATTCTGGGCAATCTTCCATATTTAAATTTTTCAGAATAAAAAGAAATCTATCTTCAGCTAAGGGTTTTGTTAAGATATCAGCCCATTGATGGTGTGTATCTATAAACTTTAAGATAATTATCCCTTTATGAACATAATCTCTAATAAAATGGTGTTTAATTTCTATGTGCTTTGCTTTGGAATATAAAATTGGATGCTTACTTAAGCAGATAGAAGAAGTATTATCACAAAAGATAGGAATGTTACTCTCATAGATCTGAAAGTCCTCAAGTTGATCCTTCATCCAAAGCATTTGAGTGCTGCAAAGTGAAGCTGAGATGTACTCTACTTCTGCAGTTGACAGTGTAATGGTTGATTGTATTTTGCTTTCCCATGAGATAAGGTTTCATCTCATAAACTGACAGTTCCCAAATGTTCTTTTGTGTTCTAACCTATCTCCATCATAACCTGCATCACAATACCCAGAAATTGTGTACTCTAATGTTTTCTTATACATCAAGCCAAGGTTAAGTGTTCCTTTCAGATACCTAAGGATTATCTTAACGGAAGTTAAGTGAGATTCCCTTGGATCTGATTGAAATCTAGCAGATAGACATATGCTGAATAATATATCAGGACGAGAAGTAGTCAGATAAAGGAGAGAACCTATCATACCACGATAGAGTTTCTGACAAACCTTTTGACTTACCTCTTCCTTCTCCAGAATGCAAGTAGGATGCATGGGAGTCTTGGATGACTTGCTTTCTGACATGTCAAATGTGTTCAGAATATCTTCTATGTATTTGCTTTGATACACATACGTGGCTTCTGATGTTTGACTGTTTTGAATGCCCAGAAAGAACTTCAGTTCTTGCATTAGGCTCATCTCAAATTCTGACTGCATTAACTCAGAAAATTCTTGGCAAATAAAGGGGTTAGCAAAGCCAAATATTATGTCATTAACATAAATCTGACAAATCATAAGATCGTTTTTGATGTTTTTGAAAAAGAGTGTGGAGTCCGCTTTGCCTCTGATAAAATCATTTTCCAGAAGAAATGAACTAAGTCTTTCATACCAAGCTCTGGGAGCTTGTTTCATACCATAAACATATTTCTTAAGTTTGAAAACATGTTCTAGAAGTTTTGAATTTTCAAAGCCAGGAGGTTGATGGACATGCATTTCTTCATTAATGTAACCATTCCGAAACACGCTTTTGACGTCCATTTGATGTCATTTAATGGAATAATTTACAGCAAAGAATACTAGGAGACAAATAAATTCTAACCTCGCAATTGGAGCAAAGGTTTCATTGTATTCAATTCCTCCTTGTTGACTATAACCTTGTGCCACCATCCGTGCTTTGTTTCTGACAACTTCACCCTTTTCATTTAGCTTGTTTCTGTAAACCCATTTAGTTCTAATCACATGGGTTCCCATGGGCCATGGTACAAGATCCCAAACGTCATTTTTGGGAAACTGATCAAGTTCTTCTTTCATTGCCAGAATCCATTCTTTATCTTAAAGAGCTTCTTCACAGGATGTTGGCTCTATCAGAGATACTAGTCCCGAAAGTGTTTCTTCAGAAACTTTGAATGTTGATCTTGTTCTGACAGATTCATCCTTGTTTCCCAGAATTAGTTCTTCAGAGACATTCTGCCTATTTCTTTGTCTTTTCTGATTGATTGTGATTTCAGGTGCTTCTGAAGTTCCTCTTTCTACTTATTCAGAACCAATTGTCTTTTCGTCAGCACCTGCAAGTATGATTTCCAGGTCTGCAAATTTCTCAACTAGCTTTAACTTTTCAGAGTCAAGCTTGTCATCAAATTTGACATGAATTGATTCTTCCATAATTTACGTTTTTGTATTGTATACTCGATATCCTTTAGAATGTTCTAAGTATCCCAACACAATACACTTTTGTGCCTTAGAGTCAAACTTATTCAAATTGTCTTTAGTGTTCAGAATGAAACAAGAGCATCCAAAAGGATGAAAATAAGAAATGTTAGGTTTTCTTCCCTTGCACAGTTCATAAGGAGTCTTCTCTAGAATAGGTCTGATATAGATTATATTCTGAATGTAACATGTTGTATTCACAACTTCTTCCCATAAGTGCTTAGCCACATTAGTCTCATTGATCATGGTTCTAGCCATTTCTTGGAAAGTCCCATTCTTCCTTTCTACAACTCCATTTTGTTGTGGAGTTCTAGGACATGAGAAATCATGGGATATTCCATTAGAGTCAAAAAGTTCTTAAAAAATTGGTTTTCAAATTCGCCACCATGATCACTTCTGGCTCTGATTATCTTAGAGTCAATATCATTTTGCACTTTTGAACAGAAACTGGTGAACACATAATGTGACTCATTCTTGTGCCTTAAGAATTTCACCCATGTCCAACGACTGTAATCATCAACATTTTTGGTTTTGAAAATGGTTTTGGAAAATTTCCCTTTCTGACATGCTTTACAAAGAGCATCTGAAGAAAACTTCAGCTTAGGTAGGCCTCTGACTAACTCAAGTTTATTTAGCTGAGAAATCCTCCTCAAGCTAATGTGACCCAAGCGTCTATGCCACACCCATTTCTCTTCATTAACAGACATCAAGCAATTTACGTTTTGTTTTTTCAAATCTGAAAGTTTTATTTTGTAAATGTTGGTTTTCCTATTTCCAGTGAAAAAGACTGTGCCATTTTTCTGATTGATAGCCTTGCATGTTTTTTGATTAAAAATAATATCATAACCGTTATCACTTAATTGACTTATAGAAAACAAGTTATGCATTAATTCCTCAACATAAAGGACATCAAAAATAGAGGGAAGAGATTCGGTACCAACTGTTCTAGATCCTCTGATTCTTCCTTTCTGATTTCCTCTAAAGCCTACGAAACCAACATCTTTAAGTTCAAGGTTTTGGAACATATGCTTTCTTCTCGTCGTGTGTCGTGAGCATCCAGAGTCCAGGTACCATGACTGGTGTTTTAACTCTGCTGGAAAGGATATCTACAACATACACTATTTTATCTTTAGGTACCCATAATATTTTGGATCCTTTAGGATAAGTTCTCTCAGAGTTTTTGAAAACTTTGGGTTTTCTAGCGTTACAGAACTTCTGTGTCTGTGCATGTGTATAATGATAAGAAAAAGGAGATTTTGATCTGTTTTCTATAGAAGGTTTCATATCATATTCATCAGAGTCATAACTAATTCCTCTTTTTCTATTATGACTTACACCATAGATCATAGAAGCCATTTTGCTTCTTTCTCTGTCGTTAGTCAGAAATTTCTGAAAAAGCTTTTTCATATTTGTATATGATAGTGTCAGAAGTAGGTGGAGCTTTAGAGAAAGTTTCCTCAAGTTTTGAACATTTATTAGTTCAATTTTTTTTTTCTCTTTCAAGAATAAAATTTATTTTCTTTAAGTTCAGAAACTTATTTCTAAAGCTTATCACACTCTTCAACAGTCTCTTCATGAACTTTTTTCAGGTTCTTGAGTTTCTATCGAAGCTTCTGATACAAGCTCAGAGATTCTGACAAACAGGCTTCCGGATCAGAATGAGAAAAGTCAAAGAATACCTATTTAGAGTCAGACTTTGTTTTAGATGAACTTCCAGAGGTAGTGGCCATGAATTCTATGTTTGCTTGCTTCTCTTCAGAATTAGATTCTAAAGCTTTAGATTCAGAGTTGTCCCAAGTTGCCATGAGTCCTTTCTTCTTTACTTTGAATGAGTTCTTCTTGAAGCTTTCTTTCTGGAGATATCCTTCTTTAGCTTTGGACATTCATTTCTATAGAGTCCAGGCTCTTTGCATTCATAACACGTCACTCTCTTGTTGGGTCTGCCTCTGGAGGCTGAATCTGGACGGTCTCACTTCTGTCTAGGCCTTCTGAAGTTGTTTTGTCTTTTTATCTAGAGCTGTTTGATTCTTCTGGAAATAAGAGATGATTCCTCTTCATCATCAGAATCTTCATTCTCAGAGTCACCAGCTTCTTCCTCTTCAGCTTGAAGGGCTTTCTTCCTTTCTGTCTTTCTTCTTTCTGATCTAGACTTTAGAGTAACAAATTTTCTTTTCTTCTGAGGTTCACCTTCTTCTAGTTTTATTTTATGACTTCTGAGCAAGCTGATAAGTTCTTCAAGACTTATGTTGTTCAGATCCTTGGATAACTTTATAGTAGTAACCATAGGTCTCCACTTCTTGGGAAGACGTCTGATTATCTTCTTGACATGATATGCTATAGTATATCCTTTGTCCAGAACCTTGAGTCCTGCAACTAAGGTTTGGAACCTTGAGAACATCACTTCAACAACTTCATCATCTTCCATTCTGAAGGCTTTATACTTTTGCAACACCACAAACACAAAATAAATGCTAACAACACAAAGAATTTATCCTAGTTCGCTTGAAATTCAAAGCTACTCCAGTCCACCCGGCCAAGGTGATTTCTCCTTCAATAAGGACTTAATCCACTAATCTCAACAAATTACAAAAAATCGTCTAAGAGTTTAACAACCTCTTAGCCCTCTCAAGTCTACAGACTTAAACAAGTCACTTGAGGAATTACAACCAATTTCAAGAATTACAAGTGTTTGACTCAATGCTTCTAGATAAGCAGTATAAACACACTTGAAGAATGATGAAACACAACCACACAATATTGAGGAACAACTCTTGTATGGAAACTATTTCTTACAATAATGACAGTGAAAAGTATTTGGAATAGAGAATGTTGTTGTACGAAAGTTGTATCATTGTATATCAAGTTGTTGTCTTCAGCAAGTTGTAAGGATGCCTTTATATAACACTTGAAATGATATCGTTGGGGGGAAATCAATGGAGATTTTGTGCCCGTTGTGGGAGTTAAAGGTAGTAAATTTATTGTCCTTTCCATAGCAGTCTTGGAGCGTAATCCATTGTTTCCTTAAAAGGAATTGTACTACAATTTGAATACTTCCAGTGTAAGTTTCTGATTAGGTGATATCTGATGGCGTGTTAAGCATGTATCCGAGTGAGCATGATCAGAGTCTTCAAAGTAAGAGTTCAAATATCTTTTGCAGTCTTCAGATTTCTCTTGCAGAGTCTTCAGATATCTCTTGCAGTGTTCAAATATCTCTTGCAGAGTCTTCGGATAACTCTTGCAGTCTTCAGATATCTCTTGCAGAGTCTTTAGATATCTCTTGCAGTCTTTAGATATCTCTTGCAGAGTCTTCATATATCTCTTGCATTCCTCATATATCAGAGCTTGAGCTTCAGCGTCAGATTCTTTAGGTGATTGCTCCTCAGATGTGTTCTTGTTTAGAGTCAGATTTGATTTCTCTTTGTGTTGCATCAGAGTTTCTTGGACTGAATCAAATTCCAAATATTCGTTTCCTCAAAGTCATTTTAACTAGAATCCTGCACACTAAAGAAAATTATCAGGGTACCAAATTGTTTCATTCTTTGTTATCATCAAAACTTAGAGATATATTGAAGAATCAAAATCTTGTTCTAACAAACTTCACTCATAATAGATTCGCTGGAAAGAGTTGACATATGGCATGTAGTTGTCATAAGTGACAAACATTCTTGAGGAACCATGAATTTGAGAACTGTGTCTAGAACCCAGTTTAGATGGTCGCATAGTGCGGGTTCCCGTGAAGCTTTTCTTGCATGGGTCGGTACGAAGACCTCACCCATAATAAAATTATTTGATGGAGTTACCAACTATAAAGCTTTTTCCGTAAGTGGCAAATATTCAGATGAATCCATGACTCTATGGTCTTTGCTTAAACCCTAGATCATACCTGATGAGATCCCTGTCTTAGAAAAGCAATCAAATTCATTTTGTACCTCGAACCTTTGAACCTATGTACTGAAAAAATAATATACATGACATCTCATTGCATCCATTCTAATACTTATGCATCTTATTAGAATGCATACCATTTATGCAAAGAAGAGAAACTCATTCATCCTTTTATCCATGACCATGCCAACTAATTTCCCGGGACCCATTGGTAGTAGTTGAAAAACGACAGAGTGTTGGAAGCAAGGTCAAGTAGTGACGAGAAGGAAGATATACGCCTTAAAAGGATGGTGAAACCAGGTTAGAAGTTGTGAGAGCTATGGCAGGGACCAACCATCAGTATGTTATGGTGGAGAGTGTTCATCCCTCATCCGGATTTACAGTGACGACCAACCCAATGTATGATCTTCTACCCGATGATGATCCTTCTCTAGTAAACATTCCTACTCGATCCCATATGTTGCCATCGAATGATCCTATGAAGGAAATGCTTTGTGCCCTTGAGGATAAACTCTAAGTTATGAAAGTGCATGACACGCCTGGGCTTGATGCCATTGATATGTGCCTAGTGCCAGACTTGGTAATCCCTCCGAAATTCAGAATACCCAACATCGAGAAGTAAAAAGGGAATAGTTATCCAAGGAACCATTTGGTAATATTTTACCGAAAAATGATCGTTCATACCCATGGCGATAAGCTGATGATTCATTATTTTCAAGACAATTTGAGTGGGGCATCATTGAGTTGGTATTTGGATTTAGAAAGAAGTTGTATTCAGTCATGAAGGGACTTAACTAAAGCATTTCTGAAGTGGTACCAGTATAATCTGGACATGGCTCCCAGTCGCACACAATTGCAAAGCCTATCTCAAAAGAGTAGAAAATCCTTCAAGGAATATGCACATCGATGGAGAGAATTAGCAGCCAGAGTGCAACCACCACTCTTAGAAAAAGAGTTGATTGACATGTTCATTGATACTCTACATGTCTCTTATCTTGAAAGAATACTAGGTAGTACATTATCTAACTTCTCTGACCTTGTGATAGTAGGATAATGCATTGAGACCATGCTTAAAAATGGAAGAATCCAAGACTCCTCGAGCCGCCAAGCTAATGAGATTGAATCCCTCAACAGTTCCCAAAAGGAAGAAGAGGATGAAACCATTGTAGCCGTGGCAAATGTCGAGCATTCTCATAATGCACCAGTAAGACCTTATGGTCCTTCATCTTCTCATAGGTCATAATTTCTAGTTCCTTGCTACTCTTATGAGCAACCAGCAATGCCTAGAGCATCATACCAACAACTATGTATTGCTTCTCATGCAAATCAATGAGCCTAGAGCCGAGGTCATCAAAGTCAATGTCAAATCCAACGTAGGCCTGACAACAATCTGGAAAGAAGGAATTCTCCTCCCGATCCAATTACTATGACATACAATCAACTTCTGCCAAATCTGATTCAAAGTTCATTGATAGAGCCCAAGTCTCTCAAGTTGTTGCCAGAACCATACCCACACGGGTATGATCCTGATATGCAGTGTGGATACCATGTTGGATCAATTGGACACTCAACTGAATACTACAATGCTTTCAAGGCCAAAGTAAAACAGTTGATCGACATAAAGTACATATCCTTTTCAGAAGGAAGCCTGGTGGTGCACGTCAACCTCTCGCCCGAGTGAGTTTGAAGACTTCAAGGGGAATCTCCTAATGACAATGGTTCAGACAAGAAGACATCCTCAAACATTGGCAAATCCTTGGACACTTTTTATCTTTTTCATTTGTAATTTTTTTCCTGTTAAATGCTACTTATTTTTAAACATTGTTGTTTTGAATGGTAATTTTAATGAGGTATCATGCATTTTCTGAATGAATCATTTCACTTCACTCAGTCTTCTTATCTTAAATCAAAAATAAAAAATGCATCCATGTTTCTCCCATTCACTTTTTTATTTATCAAATTGTTGTTTTAGCAAAGATTGGAGGGAGAATGATGAAAACAAATACCCATAATTGTTGAAGGTATGCTTTCGGATAAAATCCTATCCATGATGTACGTGCATTGTTTAAAATTCCCAAACACTAAAGAGATAAGGAGTTAATCCTTAGTTAACCACTTAGAGCCTAGAAGTAGGAGTTTCTTTTGGATCTTAAAACCCTTACGCTTAACCTGGGGAAGGGTAGTTATTCAGTTAACCTGGCCATGCATTTGATTTACAAGAGAATACATCCAGTCTATGGATTGACCACACACTATAATTTACACACATCCCGAAGTATCAAAGGAATCATCAAAATCCAAAAGATATGTTGGTTTTTCTTCAATGACCAATGACTTGGCAACCACAAGCCTTTCCAAACAAAGAAAAAGAAAGTCTGCTAAGTAGAACACCCAAAGTGGAGACTTATGAAAAATAATTAGGGCAATCCGAGTGAACTAAAAGCTTTAAAAGAGCGGTCCAGGAAAAAGTTAGGGATAACAAAAATCATCAATCAAAAGAGGTCGTATAAATCCTCAGCAAAGCAAAACAAGATTCAGTGACCACCATGTCATAAATCAAAGGGTGACCAATAGCCTGAAAAAAGAATAAAAGGTGACTGCCATTTCAAGCGAATCTTGAATCATCATCTTCACTTTCACACCATCGAGTTCTCTTGGAAGGTGAGTGTGTGTGTCAATTTAATTGAACGTGGGACTGGAGATCATCACGAAGAATGGGTGGGTACAAAATCAAATTTTGAGCTTTATATCAAGTAACCATGAACCAAACCATGTTACAACCCTTAAAAGACCTAATTGAGGCAGGGTTTATTCTGAAAATATACTACAACAAGGTTGCTTAAACTGACTCCTATAGATTTTCTAGTCTTTTATGTTTATATCATATTCTCGCTATGTCTTTCACACTAGCTAAATCAGCAATGCATTTGGACTAATGGTCCACTCGTCACACACTTTCACATCATATCGATAAATGATTATTTTGAAAACTTTCATGAGCATCACATTAAAATTACCATTTTTGAATGAACAATTTTAAATTGAAAGTTAGTACTTGACATAAGGGAAATTCCGACAAAGAGCAATTAAAGAGGACTTGATCATTCAACAATGATGACCAGAAACAATATCACCTCATAACCCTATGGAACAGGGGCATTGGCATCCAATGATTATGTGGACCCTAGGAATCATTCAATCTAAAGCAAGTCCTCAAGCATCAGTAGATTGAGGGGAAAATCATGAAAGAATCGGTTGGTCAGAAGAGAACCGTCTCAAGACTCTATCAACCAAGGAAGGACACATAAATCATGTTGATTAATGGCATATCCCTCCAAAGCTCAGGTTTATCAAAGTTAAGTCCCTTCGACACTCATACTGGGGCAAGCCACCTCAAGAGCATGTCAAAGCCATTCACTTCAAGAGTCGTTTGATTAAAGGGCAAATCTTTTCGTGGCTCGAAATTCTGGGGCAAGCCATCCCCTAGATAAATTATGGTATAATGGTTTCCAAACTTCCTTACAAGACAAATTTAAGCAAATACCTGACAAACTACGACAAGACGAGCTATATAGGAGCAACTCCTCTCCACACTTTTAAGATGCTCAAGCCAATTCTACCGCATCAACAACCTTCGAGTTCAAGATGAGTGTCGGGGAGCCATGTTATTACCCCATCCTATAACCATTTCCTATTGACCAAAAAACCTTGATACAAAATACCTTCCATCAGTTACCCACATAGGGGAATTTCTAGTTACCTTTGTCAGATCATTTCATAAATCATCCTCATGCATTAATCATATTTCTTCGCTCATAGATATTATTCATCTTGCATAGCATGAAGCCTCTCATTAACAAGGAAAGTTAAAGCCCAATCTTCATTGGCATCTCTAATGCCCAACCTTGCTTGGCATCTTCCAAAGCCCAATCCTCATTGGCACCTCTAAAGCCCAACCTTGCTTGGCATCTTCTAAAGCCCAATTTGCTTGGCACCTCACAAAGCCTAGTTCTCGTTTGACAAACCTTTTTAAAGCCCAGTTCCCATATGGAAAACCTTTTAAAAGTCAAGTTCTCGTATGGAAAACCTTTTCAAAGTCCAATTCATGTCTGGAAAATCATCTCAAAATACTAGTTCCCTTCTGGTAGACAACTTTTTAAACCAGTTCCCATCTGGTCACCTATTGTTTAGCCTATTTCTAGCTTCAGTTCTCGGTTGTTAGTCAATCTTCTTGTCAAAACAAGTCCCCGTTTGGTAACCCATTTTAAAAGTCAGTTCCCGTCTGATAGTAAAACAGAAAGTCAATTCTCGTTGTTATACCCTAATTTTCCCCCTAAAATCTTGCATCATCCTTATTATTTTAAATGCATAGAAGATCACAAATTTGGTTGTCTCCTGGTCATAGGTGCTCTTGATTTCCACACGGGGATCACCAAACGCCTCCTTTATTTTTGCGTAATTTTAGTCTTGTATATATATTTTATTATCTTTTACTAACATCTAACCAAAATTAAAAAAAAATGCATTGTTTATTTCTCTTTCTCTGACAGGGTAGGATTTTGAATCAAGAAATTTCAGTGAGATTTGGGTCTCCCTATTAATTTTGTTTGAGCTTGGAAATTCAAAAGATTGAATCAGAATTTTCTTCTTGAGATGATACTTGTCAAGTGGTGGAGATTTATTTTTAGTTTCTACTAAATCAATTCATTCTTTGGAGCATTGATTTAAAGGTGTTAAAATTCAATCAAAGGAAATTAAATTCTTGAGCATTTATTTTGTTCAAAAATTTGATTTAAGTTGAAGAAAGAATGCAAATTGGATTATTTGGAATTCAAGGTACCATTTTCAAGCTATTTTCGTCCATGATGTTCTCAAAGTCCAATTCCTAAGTCTATTTGTTTCAAGTATGGAGGATTCATTTATTTTGAATTTGTGTTGCTTGAAATTTAAAGAATTTATGTCATGAGTTCAAAAATTCAGAGAATGGGGGAAATTCTCATTTTCATGATTTGCAAATTACAAATTAAAGGAATATTTCAATACTTCTCAAGTTTATTCAAGTGGTGTTTCATGTTCCATTCATGAGGAAGATCATTCAAGTGAACTATTTGAAATTCAAGTTACAACATTCATCAAAGATCTCTAACACTTGTCATACACTATTTTTCAAGATCATTCAAATTTTTCTCATGAGTTATTCAAGATTCAAGAAACTAAATTTCTATCCAAGTTCTAATGTCTACAATTTGGAATTGTGAAAAGTTTGAGTTTAAATACAACAAGTTGATTTGCAAAGAAGAATTCAAGAGACTTCATTTTACATCATCATTTCTCATGTTACAAAAAGTTCTCAAGATTCTAAATCTATTTCTAAACCTTCCATGCCATGAATTTCTTCATGTTCCAAAGCCTCCTTGAATTTATCCTTACATTTTTCAAACTCCATAACCATGGTTCTTACCATCTTGTACATGTTTTCAACACAACTCAACATTGTTCATACCATAAAAAAGAAGAAGAAAGTGTTGATATTAGTACAAGGCATTATCAAGACAAGAAATAAAGAAGTTGGATTAGCACACATCAATTCCAAGAAAATTTCCAAATTGCTAAGTTCACTCCAAAAATATCTCAATAACAAAATTTCATTCAAACTCATTCCAACATTTCCAACAACAATAAACTCCACAAATAAAGTCATTCCAAAAATTTCATTTCAATAAAGTCTCCAAATACATTCCAAATTCATAACCATGTTTCAAAAGCCCAATCCACATGAAATTATTCATAAAATAACAACAAAAATAGTGTGATTATTGGACCAAAAGAGTGATTTTCAGCATAGTGTTTCAAGTCCAATTTTGGACATTTCATTTTCCTCATTTCTGTCTCACAGTCCAAAATATTTTAACAAACAAGTTTGTTCACAAAAATTCTCACTCTAACCACCATAAACTCTATATAAAGGATCGATTTCAAGCTTCCAAAGGATTTTGGGGATTTGAGTTTTCACACCTCAAAATAAGAGCAAAGAAATAGAAGAGAGAGTATAGAACAATACCTCTCCTTTGCCAGAAAATTTGTCGGAAAAGCTTCAACCACCACCTTTGTTCATTCTTTCTACTCCAAATGTTGCTTTCTTTGCTTAGAATACAAAACCACCATTATTTTTTACATTTGAGTAGATTAAAGTTGGTTTTGAACATAAAAAATTGCAAGAAAGATTGTAGATCTACTCTAATTGGATGAGTTTTGGAGAAAACTAACCGTAGAAGTTGAAAGAGGAGACTGCAACGAAGTGGAAAATTAAAAAAAAACTTTTCCGGACATCTCGCGGCGGCGCCACAGGCCACTGTTGGTCGTCGCTGCGTCACCCCCACCGGACCACCGTGCGAGTCATCTCCGACCACCCTGTTCTTCTTCCTCCATCATGTGTTCTTCATGTTCAATTGTTGTGTTGATTTCTTTTAATATTTTAATGTTGTTACTTAGAATAAAGAAAGAAGTAAGGTGATGACATTGGAGAAAGAATAAAGATATTTGATTCTGATACATTGTAATGTCATCACTATTATTTCTCTTGTTTCATTTTTTTATGGTGATGTTGGTAAAAGAGGGCCCACACGTGGTACTTTCAAGGAGGGAGGAGACAAATTTTCTTCAACTTTTTGACTTCTCTCTTTCTCCTTGCTTTTTTTTTCATTAATTTTTTTGGGATCTGTGTGGTGCATCGGCGAGCTACAAATGCCACCGGAAACACTTGTCATCATCTGAGAAGATGATCAGATTTGTGATTCCATGAATGCTCAACCATAATATTATCATATACCTTTGATTCTGGACCTCTAGATGCATTTACTTTTGCAAAGTTGACCGGATCTGGTGGCTGACATTGATTCTGCTTATTTCCTTTTACTATTTACTATTTTAATTTCTAAAATTTAGAATAAATTCATATTTCATCCGAAAATTCTGAAAAAAATTACAAATATATTTTATCTTATTTCTGACTTTATATAATTTTTATGGAATTTAATTTTTCTTTTTGATATTTTAAATCATTTTTCACTTGTTTTTAAGTGATTTTAATTAGTTTAAAAATATTTTTCTGATTTTAGAAATTACCAAAAATATCTAAAAATATTTGTGAATATTTTGGATTTTTCTTTGGTCTTCTTTAATTTTTCTTTGATGTTTTGAATTTAATTATTATTTTACCTCTTATTTTCATTTTAAAAGCCTTTTAAAAATCATTTTCTTATCATATTTTGCTTGTTAATTTCAATTTTAATTTTGTATATATTCTGGTCGGTCTTGGATTATATGAAACTTGATCATAAGTTTCATCAAACTCATTGGATATTGGGTGTTGAGTTTAAACTCCACCAAAAAGGAAGAATGATTTTGATGATAACTTGATTAATCCTTTGATTTAATTTGGATTTTTTTTCTGGCTTATCTCAACTTCATCTCATTCTTCTTCTTTTTCCTTTTGATTGATTTGGAAAGAATTTGAACTTTTTAAAGTTCATCTAAGCTTATGGATATTTGATGAACTTTCATCATTTCCAACCTACCTCTAGGTGATCCTTTGATCATTCAAGGTAATTGGAATTGATGAAAGTTTGTCATGATGTATCTTCCATGACTTAGGTCTTGACCAACCATGTTTGTTTGTATGGACTTCATGTTTTAGGAGGATGAACTTTTGTGTCATTCCTCTAACATGTATTGTTCATAAATTGTTATTGACCGACCTCGTATAATATCGACATCTACATAAGTCCGCTTGTGATTGCTTAATATAGCACTACATTTGTCTCAAAACGGAAAATGATCATTAGTGGCACAAACTATATGTTTGAATGTCCAAGGATTGTTGACTAATTATTTTGGAGCCAATACCTATGATACTTGTTGTTAGGAAGTTTTGATTTTATCAATCCTCCAATAAGTCCTCATTACCTTTGGTCTAAGATAATCAATCAATCATCATTGATCATATTTTGAGTCATTGACTATTAACTCCTAACATTTGTTTTTATGCTTTTAATTTCTCACCATTTACTTTCTTGTCATTTACTTTATCGCTCTTTACTTTCTCGCAATTTATTTTAGCATCCTTATCATTCATTTTCATATTTACTTTTATGTCATTTTTCTTTTGCTCACTTGAGCATTTTATTCTTATGTTATTTACTCTTTGCTAACTTGAGCTTTCTTTTTCTTTTAAAGACACTAATAAAGAACTTGAACAATAAAAAAGACTTAACGCTCTCTCTGAAGTATTGGTGACTATCCTTGGCATATTAGAGTATTTAGACATATGGACCTTAGGATTAGAACCTTGGATTTGGGATCTTGATACCTTTGTGATACCTTATTTGTTATTTTGTTGTCTGAAGTCCTTGGGGTTTACTCCCAGGCATTGTAATTGAGATTACTTGTATGCAAGTGTTATGATTTGAGGTCTATAATTTCATCTGGGTTCTTGACTATTATTCTTGTCTGAAGTCCTTGGAGTGCATTATGTTTGGAATTTTCTGAGTGCAGGTGTTGTTATTTTGAACTTAAAACATTTATTTGGTACATGGAACTATGCTTGATCTTTGAATCTAAGGAAGACATGATTTTGGCATTGATATCTTGACTTGGATCTTTATTTGATCTGAGTCTTCTACTTGGATTCATTTGATACTTGTTGTCCTGAGGCTTTAGTATTCATCTGGGTATTATGCTTAATTGTTGAAAATCCAAAGGAATTGGGGTGCTATGTTGACTTATAGTCAAGTGTTGCTTCCTCTTGGTTGGATCTTTCTTGGAGAACTTGAAGAACTTGGAGTTCTTGCAATAGGGTAGCTACAATCAATCGAGCTAGAGTTTTGGATAACTTGGAGCTCTTGCAATAAGGTAGCTACATCGGAGGTTTGTTCAGAACGTTTGAAGCACTTGGTTCAACTTGGACCAAGGGGAGATAAGTGAGTAGGATCTATAATAAGACTTAGGTTTTATTGGTGATGATAATTTCTTCTCTTATATAAATTTTTCAATTGATAATAAATATCTCAATTCTAGTTTTAGAATTGGAGGCAGACGTACCCGAAGCGAGGACGAAAGGAGAACTGTCTAAACAAATTTGGTGTTGTTCTCTCTTTCTCTAACTCTTTAATTTCTGCATAAATTGAATCTTGTGTGAAAATAATTGGTAACTTCATCTTGCTTAATTGTTATGCATTAAAGTTTTTCGATAAATTGTTTAAATCACTTTAGTTGTAACTAAGGAAAATTTTGCACAATCAATTCTAGTGAATTTAAGACTTGGTGTAGTGTGCACACCAAGTGTTTGCTAAAATTAACTTCACACAAGTTTATAAATATTCTGCTTGTTTTCTCATTGTTTTAATTCATCATTAATGGTATCTATATCAAGGATTTATGTATTGATCGATTGATTAAGATTGTATTTTCCATTAGATTTCACGCATATCCAATTTTTCCAGTAACAGATCGTTTAGACGATCATGGTCTAGGGAGCTTTCACAACCTTTAAGATCGATACTATCGTCTAACAAATTCCTCCCAAATACATGATTGATTTTGAGGAAACTATGCCTAATTTATGATCCAATTTGGTGATTTTCTAGTTTTCAGGTGTTTCGTGATCTCTTTGTGGTGAGATAAGTTCTAACCCGGACTTGAGAGAACTTATGATTAAGATGGTGGGTATAGTCAAGTTGGCTTTGATGGAGTCATTCATGAAAAAGTTGACTTGAGATTCCCCACTCAGTGAAGGCTCATTTGATCGTAGTATTTGTCCAACGAGCCAATTGTGAAGACATTACTACTTTTGACGTGGGGGTCTGAGAAGCTGATGACCTTTAGAACCCCATTTACCCCTCTTAGCCTTATTAGGATGTAGTGTGGTGGCTAACCGGGAGCTATCTTGATTTAGTTGATACATGATACTACACTCAAACGAGGTTCTCTTGAGAATATTATTAGCCCCCGAGCAAGTCGGAAGGCTGATAATATCCGAAAGATGGATTTTTGACTCTGGTAACCTTTTTAGAATCCGGTTCTTGTTCAGATGTTGAAAACCTTAGTACTCACCTTTGGGATGGTTAGACCCATGGCTCCATGCTCATGACGTAGAACCTTTCAACCTCCCTGTTTGTGATCTTGTTGTGATGCGTTGCATTCATGCATCCATGCATTCATGAATATTTTGACCAAGTTTTCAAGGAACTTAAGAATTCTTTTTGCAAACATTACAGATACTTCGACCATGGATTTTGGAAGGAGAAGCACTTAGAAGTACACTTCCAGGACTCCTAAGTTAGAGGACTTGAGAAAATTGGCATCTTTAGTTACTAGTACTGAGAACTTCCAAGACCGATATGGAAAGATATCGTCTATTCTGGGTACTGAGATGGAAGATGGGCTCCTCAACACTTTGGTCCAGTTTTATGATTATATGTATTATTTCTTCACTTTCCCAGATTATCAGCTTATGCCCACTTTGGAGGAGTATTCTTATTTGGTCGGTTTGCCTATTTCTAATAAGATTCCATTTTTTGGTTTAGAAGAAGATCCAAAGCCTCTTGATATTGCCAAAGTTGTTCATTTGAAGAAATTCGAGATTGAAGCTCATATGACTTCTTATAGTGGTATTCAAGGGATTCCTGACAACTTCTTGATAGGAAGAGGTTACTATTTTGTTAGTATGAGGAGTGTGTATGCATTTGAGGCTATCTTTGCTCCGCTCATTTATGGATTGGTTGTGTTCCCCAATGTTGAGAACTTCGTTAACATTAATGCCATAAAGATATTCTTAATTGGAAATCCAGTTCCAACCCTTGTTGGAGACACTTATTATTCTATTCACCATAGGACTTCGAAGAGTAGGGGAATGATTGTTTATTGCACGCCTTTTCTATACAAGTGGTGTATTTCTCACTTGCAGCAGTCTGCTTCCTTTTGGGATCTCAAGAATGGATTAAGGTGGTCACAGAAAATCATGGCTCTTACTCACTCTGACATTGTATGGTATAATCGTGTTTATGATGGGGTGATGATTATTGATAGTTATGGTGAGTGACCCAATTTACCCCTTCTTGGTACAAAGGGAGGCATTAGCTATAACCCGATTTTGGCGCGTCGTTAGTTTGGGTATGCTATTAGGGGTAAACCAAACAACATTGGGTTGAGTAGTTTATATCTCAAGGAAAATGAAGATAATATAGATTTCAAGGAGAAGATTGTTCATGCTTGGTATAATATCCTTAAGAAGGGAAGAGAAGAATTAGGAAGGAAAGATTGTGTCTCCTTGGAACCCTATCTTCAATGGGTCCAAGCTAGAGCTCTTGATCTTAAGATGATGTATCCTCGCCAAGAGCCTTTGCCTATGACTGATAAATGTCCTACTCTTGTTTTTCTGACTGATACTGAGAAACTTAAAAATTTCTTTGACCTAGATGCAACAAGAGAGAGATGCTTGTAAGAAGAAGTATCAGATTGTTGAGTTCAAGAATTTAGAGATTCAAAAGTTGCTAAAGCAAAGGGATGAAAAAGACTTTGCCAACAAGAAGAGGAAGACACAAGTGGATTTATTTTCCTCTAGACCTATTCTACTTGCTGATTATTCTAATGTTCCTGCTGCCTCTGGTACTTGGAAGAGTGTTGTAGACAACATAGTGTTGGGAAAAAGAAAGATGAAAGAAGAGTATGAAGAAAAGATCAGAAAGTTAGAAAAGATGTTACGGTCTACTTTTGGTTCCTCCTCTGATGTAGTTCCTCAGAGCTTTAGGAGCTATGTTTCTTATTTATTTTGTAGGATTATTGAAATGTGTACTTTGATTATAATCCTTCTAAAATTAATGAAATGAGATTGTTATTCAGTTATTTCAAAATGCGTTCTTTATTTAATGTATGCAAATTAAAATTGTTAAAGTTCCTTGGGAATTTGGTCATTTGAAAAAACCTGTTAATAAACATTTGCATTGCATACCAT
This sequence comes from Lathyrus oleraceus, assembly GCF_024323335.1. NCBI lineage: Eukaryota > Viridiplantae > Streptophyta > Magnoliopsida > Fabales > Fabaceae > Lathyrus > Lathyrus oleraceus. The sequence goes on from NC_066583.1 coordinate 93,522,808, forward strand.
GCATCTTTTTCATCATATTCTTGCATCCCAGGTTATTTTTCAGAGTCTTATCCTTTTTCTAGATCTTCTAAAGGAAACCTGCTGCACCCTTACAACACTCGTGTTAATTCCAAAAAGAAGATGGAGAACTTGGAAAAAGAGAACATGGAACTAAAGGGAGAAGTCACTACTCTTAGGACCGGTATGGAAAGACTCACTGCACTTGTGGAAGCTCTTGTGACTGCTCAGAATCAACCACCACCCTCACCTCCTCCTCCTTATTCTCATCATCCTACCGTGACCGAAGTTCAGACTACTGTGATATCCGAAATCAACCCGATGCCCATTTCTGTGGCTCCTGTTATTACTCCACACCGTCAGATTCCTAGAGGATACCCCTGGGGTATGCCTGACAATTTTATGCCAGAAGGTTATAATCTTGCTGTTGTTGAAATCTCTCAACCTGTGCAACCCATGCAACCTATGATGACTGTCACCCCTCCATTGGTGCATGTTGCACCATATGTTAAAGAACCTCTCTACCACGCTTAGCCCAATGAAGATGTGGATGCTTATGATCAGATGGATGAGTTCCAAGATTAGTTCTGGGAGATGCAGAAAGAGATTAGAGCCTTGAGAGGCAAAGAGCTTTTTTGTAAGAGTGTTGTTGAATTATGCTTAGTGCCAAATGTGAGGATGCCTGCCAAGTTTAAGATCCCAGAGTTTGAAAATTATAAGGGCAACTCTTGTCCTCAAAGTTACCTTATTATGTTTGCGAGGAAGATGTCTGCTCAAATGGACAACCAATAGTTGCTAATCCATTATTTTCAAGATAGTTTAACTGGTGCTTCTTGGAAGTGGTACATAAGGTTAGACATCAACTGGATTAAACGTTTCAACGGTTTGGGTGAAGACTTTGTGAAGCAATACAAATATAATGTTAATATGGCTTCGGATAGGAACACACTTCGAGCTATGTTCCAGAAAGATAAGGAAACATTTAAGGAGTACGCCTAGAGGTGGCGAGAAATAACTGCTCAGATTAGTCCTCCCTTGGAAGAGAAGAAGATGACTAATATCTTTCTGAAAACTTTGAGCTCTTTCTACTATTAAAGAATGATTGCTATAACACCTAGTGACTGTAAGACCCCAATTTTGACCCTAAGATCCCTCATGGCATCATAACATTGCATTTGCATTGCCTCAAGGATCTTTAGCATCTTGGTTCCCTTTGCCTTTGGGTGGGACTCCTTGTGATTGGTTTGAGATCACCAAGCATGCTTGAATTATACATCATTGTTTCTCTTACTTTTGTTTACTAACCAAAAGCACAAAAATGTGTCACTAACATCTTTTGTTTGAAGCTTGAGTATCATCCAAGACACTTTGTGGGTTCTATTTAGATGATCAGTCAACACAAGGGAATGGCTTGAGATACTTCCAACAGGTTCAAATGGGGTCTATTCGTCAGTCAAAACGTTAATCTTGAAGGAGCAAAAGTTTGTTCATGAGCTGTAATGCTCGCTAGGCGAAGCCCACGTGTTTAAAATAAATAAATAAATAAATAAATAAAATATAACAGAAAATTTTTGGACTTGGGCCTCTCTCATTTGAGCCCACAGGTCCACAAAAATCAGGTTTTAAATTCAGAGTTTTAGTGAAACAAAAGGTCATTCTATTCCTATTACCCTGGCAGGGAACTCATCGGCAAAGAACCAATTCCCTCTCATATAAACCCTCAGATTGCTTTGCAAACCCAACCGGGCAATTTAATTTCATTCGATCTCTCCAGTCAGGTTTGCCTTATTCCCATTACTTTATGCTTTTAATTTGAATGCTCTGAATGTATGAGGTATTATGGGTGAATTTGATACCCTTTTGATGCATGTGTTTGACAAGAGGTTTAGGCCTCCTACCCTTGGTTGCTTTTTGTGAGCTTTTTGTTAATTTTAATGGCATGATTCATGTGGTTACATTTTGATTTGGGGGAAACTCTTGATTACCCTATCTTGTTTCTCTAACCTGTTTGTTGAGTTTTATTTTGTGAGGGCTCATGTGACTCTTGCAGAGATGGCTTGCCTGGTGTTCCACTTTATTTGTGGGATACCACCTGGAGGTTTATTCTGATTACCTGTACTGACTAACTTTCTTTGATGGTGATAGCTTGAGAGATCTCTGGGTTTCTTACCTCTTTAATTGTTGTTACTTCGGATCTTTATCTGTACGGTAGATCTCTCGATCCCTTTACTTTTCCCGCACGTTACCGATTTCTTAGGTTTCGTATAGCCTCTCGTGGCATGTCATTTAAGGTAGCGCGGTTCCTTCATCTAGGACTGCCTTTTTGCATGAGCATCCCTAAAACCCCCCAACTCATTGATTTTTCTTCTCCTAAGAACACATTATCTCCTTCTACTACAGGCGAGTAAGTCTCCAAAGGTCGAGCATCCGGTAGATTGCGTAGTAACGTCGTTCACCCCAAAATACAACCCTTACCCCGTAGTTGGTCGAACTACGTTTTGCTCTGATTTTCATCCCAGATGAGATACGTAGGCATAAGACGCGATGTCTTAGCGAGCACACTCCTCTTTAACCCATAGGTAGCCGAGCTACGAAGACTCTGATTCTCAGATTCAGATGAGATACGTATGCAGTGGATGCGACGTCCGTGCGAGTCATTTTCTTTTGACCCTTCTTTTAGTAAGTAGTACATTAGATAAACATACACACTTTTCTCATCCCTTCAATCATGTTTGCACAAATAAAGTTTCAAAAAAAACAACAACCTTTGTAACAAATGTGAAAAGGGCTCCCTAGGAGTACCTAGGATGCTTTGGGTGCCTAATACCTTCCCATTGCATAACCAACCCCCTTACCCAGATCTCTGACATTTTTACTAGTTTTTGATTCGATAAAACTTTTAGGTTTTTGTTCGCTTTCTAACCATTCCTTTGGATAAATAGAAGTGCCGTGGCGACTCGACTTGTATGATTTACCTTGGATTTAGTCAATATCTCTAATGGTAACGAATACCTCGCTACAGAAAAGTGGCGACTCTGCTGGGGACCACAATTTGCCTAGTGGGTTTTGCCTACTTTTCATATTTCTTGTATTGTATATTTTTCTTTGTGTGACATATTTTTGTGCAATTTGGGATTACTGTATTGTATGTAATGATTGAATTGTTTGAATATTAATTCCTTGTATGCTTGGTGATCTTTGTGAGATGAGTTCTATACCCGGACTCGAGTGCACTTAGGATAGGAGAATGGCATATTCTTGTCAACTTGTGTGGAGTTATTCCTTAGCAAGTTGACTTGCAAGCCCATTCACTTGGTGGAGGTCATGTTGGGATCAATAATGTCACACAAGTAAGTTGTGGTTAGACATTACTCTTTCCAATATAGACCTTAGAATCCAAGGACCTTAGTTTACCAAACCCATCTTGGCCTATTCTTAGGATGTAGTGCGAAAGTCGTTCAAGTGTAAGATTTGATACGATTGTTACGCGATACTACACTCATAAGAGTCTCTCTTGAGAATATTTTCGGAATACGAGTAGTCGTTTCTCCAATAATATCCGAAAGATGGGATGATGACTATGGGAACCTTTTGTAGAACATGTTTGATAGGTTTAAACCTTAGTACACTCCCTTTGGGTGGTTCTTAACCTAACTCCATGCTCGTGACTTGCAACAAACCCTTGATTCATGGTTGATCCGTTCAGGTATCCTTAATATCAATGGAACTTGGGTGTTGATAAGGTGTAAACCATAATCCACCAAAATGGATGGTTGATATTAAGGATAACATGATCCATCCCATGACCTTTGTTTGGTGTGCTTTGCTTGATCCTTGAGTGTGATTGTTGCATTCATGCATTCATCCACCCATTTGCATTCATATCATCAAAATAATAAGAAAATTTTCAAGGAACTTAAGAGGTCTATTTGCAAAATTTTCAGACATGGAAAGACAAAGAAGGAATACAAAGAAGTATAGTTTCAGAAAACCAGACTTGAAAGAGTTAAGGAATTTGACATCTTATGTATTAGATCCCTTGGGTTTCAAGGCTCGTTTTGGGAAGCTTCTTCCTCTTCTGACTACTCAGGTGGATGAAGGATTGATGAGTGTATTGGTGCAGTTTTACGATCCTTTGTACCGTTGTTTCACGTTTCCGGATTTTCAGCTTTTGCCTACCCTTGAGGAGTATGCTTATCTTGTGGGTATACCTGTTCTGGATCAGTTGCCGTTCAGTGGCTTGGAAAGGGTTCCTACTTCTCAAGAGATAGCAGATATGTTACACATAGATGAATCTCTGGTTGGTGCTCATATGACTACCAAAGGTGGAATTCAAGGTCTCCCTTCTGAGTTCCTCATTGCTCAAGCTACTATATATGGGAAGGCCATGAGTGAGGATGCCTTTGAAGCCATATTTGTACTTCTCATCTATGGATTGGTATTGTTCCCCAACATCGACAAGTTTGTGGATGCGAACGCTATTAGGATCTTCTCTACTCTTAATCCCGTTCCGACTCTGTTGGGCGATACCTATTTCTCTTTGCATATGAGGAATGCAAAGGGTGGCTGTTGTATAAGTGGTTTATTTCTCACTTACCTCAGACGGTCGCTTTCAAGGAGAACAAGGAATGTCTACAGTGGTCCACGAGACTTATGTCTCTCACTAATGATGATATCTCTTGGGATAACCGTGTGTATGATGGTGTGCAGATTATTGACTCTTGTGGCGAATTCTCCAATGTACCTCTTCATGGTACATGTGGTGGGATTAACTACAACCCTGTTTTAGCACGTCGGCAGCTTGGGTTCCCCTTAAAGGATAAACCCAATAACATTCTGTTAGAGGGTGTATTCTTTTAGGATGGTAAAGATCCCCAAGGCTTGAAAGCTAGGATGGTCCGTGCTTGGCGCAAGATTCATAGGAAAGGAAGGAAAGAGTTGGGTCCTAAGAATTGCATCGCTTTGGAGCCTTACACTGTTTGGGTTAGGAAGAGGGCGTCTGAGTATCTCATGCCTTACCAGTATCCGAGACCTACACCTATGATTATGGCTGGGCCTTCAACCCTCCCTAATCAAGGAGTAGATGAGTTGAGAGACGAAGACCGTTCACGTGCCTGGATCCGTGAACGTGAAGAGTTGCTTCAGCAGATTAAGGAGAAGGATGCGTTGATTGAGTTTCTTGAGCATCAGGTTATTGATGACCCTGATGATGTATGGACTTCTCTACTTCCTCAGTCTTCTAAGTTCTGGAAGAGGAGGTATGATCGACTCGCCAAAGAGAAGGCCGATATGGAGGCAGCCTACGAGAGGGAGGTGAAGAGGCTTCGCGCATCTTATCTTCCTATGTTCCGAGCTTTAGATGATTGTTTCTAGGGATCCATAGGATGATTATTTTCCTTTTCTCTTGTATATGATTGACGATGTTGCACTTTTTTTCCCTGATATTATTTGATGAGATATTTCCATATGTGATAAAATGCTTAATATTTCCAGAATTTGCAAATAAAACTCTAAAGTTCCTTTGAAATAAAAAACAAATCATATGCACAAACATTGCATGCATCATATGCATAAGCAGATTTTGTTTCCGGTCCCTTGCCCTGTGGTCTAACTCTGTGTCCTTCATTTATTTTGAAGACAAGCTGACTCACCGGTACTACACTAGAGCCAACATTTCAAGACTGATGGATCACTTAGAGCAAGAGAACCGCGAGCTGAAAGAGGAAGTGGCCAGATTGACTTCCCTAATGGAGTCACTCATGGCTGCCCAGAGCCAGTCTTCTCCGACACCTTCAACTCCTCCCCAGAGGACAGTTATCTCCGAGATTATCTCCTCTACTGTGCCCGCTGCCAGTGCATACTTTGTTCCAACAGCCATGCCAACCGGGTTCCCGTGGGGGATGCCTCCCAATTTCATGCCTGAGGGTCCTGTTCCTACCTTTGCTTCTCTGCCGACATCTAGCCCGGTCCTTGCCGTTCCTCCTCCTATCATGCATACTTTGCCCAGGGTAGACGACACCATCTATCATTCTGAGCCGTCTGAGGGTCCAGATGTTTATGAGAAGATGGATGCTATGAACGATCAATTTCTTGAGCTTCGCAAGGAATTGAAAACTCTCAGAGGGAAGGATCTTTTCGACAAGTCTGCTGCCGAACTCTGCTTGGTTCCAAATGTGAAGATCCCTGTGAAATTCAAGGTCCCTGATTTTGAAAAGTACAAAGGAAATACTTGTCCTCTCAGCCACCTGGTCATGTATGCCAGGAATATGTCGACTCAAACCGATAATGACCAACTACTCATCCACTACTTTCAGGACAGTCTGTCCGGTGCCGCTTTGCGTTGGTACATGGGTTTAGACAGCACGAACATCCGATCCTTCAATGATCTCGGCGAAGCCTTCGTCAAGTAGTACAAGTACAACGTGGATATGGCTCCCGATAGAGATCAATTGAGAGCTATGCCCCAGAAGGATAAAGAAACATTTAAGGAGTACGCCCAGAGGTGGAGAGAGGTGGCAGCACAGATCGTGCCTCCGCTAGAAGAGAAAGAGATAACTAAGATCTTTTTGAAGACTTTAAGTTCTTTTTATTATGAGCGGATGATTGCTAGCGCTCCTTCTGACTTCACCGAGATGGTGAATATGGGGATGCGTCTAGAAGAATGGGTCCGTGAAGGACGGTTAACCAGAGAAGAAGACTCTTCTGCCAAACGTTATGGGGCGTTTGCAAAGAAGAAAGATGGAGAGGCACATGCTGTGATCTCCCATGAGAAACCAAGAAGACCCTCTGTGAGGAGGAAGACTGTGCGTCCCGCCAGTAACCAGCACCAGGTGGCTCATATAGCACCTGTTTTCAGAGACAATCAACAGTATCAGCAACATAGTAACAATCAGCAACCACATCCGCAATATCAGCAACAACAGCACCGACCGCAGCAGCAGGCCTACCAGCCTCGAAACAGTAATCAAACCAGCATGAGTTACGAGAGGAAAAGGGTCACCTTCAATCCTATTCCAATGACGTACGCAGAGTTATATCCCTCTTTGATAGAAAGGAAGCTGATTACTCCGAGAGACCCACCGACTATACCTGCTAACCCCCAATGGTGGTATAAGCCTGAGTTACATTGTGTTTACCATTCTGGTGCTCCCGGCCACAACGTGGAGAATTGTTACCCTTTGAAGACCAAGGTTCAAGACCTCGTGAGGTGTGGTATTCTATGTTTTGAGGACGCATGCCCTAATGTGAAGAAGAACCCATTGCCCGAACATGGGAAATCTGTCAACATGGTCCAGGGTTGCCCTGGAAAATACAAGGTCAAATATGTCAGTCATATTCAACAGTCTCTGGTCTAGATGCATCGTTTGTTGTGTGATTACAGTCATTATGAGCATGACCATGATAGATGCCGAGTCTGCTCTGTTAACCGATTGGGTTATTGCCAGGTGCGCAAGGATGTTCAGGAAATGCTGGACGAAGGAGTCATTGAGATCCTTCAAAATAGGAATGTTGATGAAAATGAGCCTGAGGTCAACGTGATTTCCCCAGTGTTCCGGATACCCGAGCCTGTTATCATCAAGTACAATGGTAGCAAGCAGAAGACTTCTCCCGCTCTGATCATTAAGCCTGCTGGTCCTGTGCCTTACTCCTCTGAAAAGGCAGTTCCCTATCGCTACAACGCCGTAGCAGTAGAGAATGGAAAAGAGGTGTCCTTGCCCTCTTCTTCTGTTGTGAATATTGCCGATGTTAGCGGTTTGACCCGTAGTGGCCGTGTATTTTCAGCACTGCCGAAGCCTCAAATTAATGCTGATTTTGTTGAACGCCCGATCGGGAACATTGTGAATTCTCTGAATCCGACACTTGCTGTTAAGCCCTCCTCCGTACTGAAAACTCCTACTTCTGTTGGCCTGAGTGGCAATGTGAAAGAAGACTGTGATGAGATGCTGAGACTCATCAAAAGGAGTGAGTACAATGTTGTAGACCAACTTCTACAAACGCCATCCAAAATATCTGTGTTATCCTTACTCTTAAATTCAAAACCACACCGAGAGGCTCTGCAGAAGGTGTTGGATGTGGCATATGTAGATCACGATGTCACTTTGGAGCAATTCGATAGCATTGTTGCAAACATTACTGCTTGCAACAACCTGAGCTTTTGTGACTCTGATCTCCCTGAGGAGGGAAGAGACCACAACTTGGCTTTACACATATCTATGAATTGCAAAGACGACGCCATGTCCAATGTGCTGGTGGACACCGGGTCATCATTGAACGTATTGCCAAAGTCCACTCTCTCAAAGCTATCATATCAAGGGCCTCCTATGAGGCAGAGTGGAGTAGTTGTGAAGGCTTTCGATGGGTCTCGCAAAACTGTGATTGGGGAAGTTGATCTCCCAATCAAGATCGGACCAAGTGATTTCCAGATTACCTTCCAGGTTATGGACATTCACCCATCGTATAGTTGTCTCTTAGGTAGACCATGGATTCACGAGGCAGGCGCCGTGACGTCCACCTACACCAGAAATTGAAATTCGTGAAAAATAAGAAGCTGGTAGTGGTAGGGGGAGAAAGGGCTCTTCTGGTTAGCCATTTGTCTTCCTTCTCTTATATAGATGCTGAGGATGAAGTGGAACTCCTTTCCAAGCTTTATCTATTGCTGAGCCTATTTAGAAGAGAACTCCTTCATTTGCATCCTACAAAGATGCAAAGTTGGCCATTGAGCGTGGTGCAACCACTGGTTTAGGAAAAATGATTGAGTTAGAAGACAACGAGTCCCGGGCTGGCATAGGTTTTTCTTCTAGTACTTCCAACAAGCAAGGGTTATTCAAGAGTGGAGGTTTCATCCACACTAGTCTAGATGAGGAGGCTGCTGCCGTTTTAGAAGAAGATACAAAGGATTCTGGCAATTTCATCATCCCTGGAGGGGTCTTCAACAATTGGGTCGTTGTGGATATTCTAACAGTTGTCCATAAGTCAATGTAATGATCACTTTGTTTGAAAACCCTTCTCCCATGCCAAAAGGAGGAGTGATGACATTGTTGGCGCATAAGTACAATGATATTTTCATTCAATAAATTCATGTTAAATGTTTGTTTTTCCCATTTATTTTCCCTTTTTGTTTTTGCATGAAATTGGTGATCACATAAAACCCTAAAAAATAAAATAAAATCAATCTTCTCATCTGCATAATGATTTGCCTTGTTTGATTTCTAAAAGCTTTTCATATCCAAAAATCATTATGCAGGTTGATTTCTAAACCCATTGAACATAATGACCCAACACCATCTCCCAATTTTGAATTCCCTGTATTTGAGGCAGAGGATGATGATGTTGAAGAGATTCTTGATGAGATCACCCGGCTACTTGAGCATGAAGAGAAGATCATTCAGCCACATCTTGAGAATCTGGAAACAGTCAACTTGGGGTCTGAAGATTGTATGTGAGAGGTAAAGATTGGGGCACTTCTGGAAGAATATGTTAAGAAGGGGTTGATTAAGTTGCTACGAGAATATGTTGACGTCTTTGCCTGGTCATATGAAGACATGCTTGGTCTAGATACTGATATTGTGCAACATTTCCTACCTTTAAAGCCTGAGTGTGTGCCTGTGAAGCAGAAGCTCAGAAGAACTCATCCCGATATGGTAGTGAAGATCAAAGAGGAAGTTCAGAAGCAAATTGATGCGGGGTTTCTGGTGACTTCTACATATCCTCAATGGGTGGCCAATATTGTGCCCGTGCCTAAGAAAGATGGAAAAGTCCGGATGTGTGTGGACTATAGAGACTTGAATAAAGCTAGTCCGAAAGATGATTTCCCTCTACTACATATTGATATGTTGGTAGACAATACAGCTAAATTCAAAGTCTTCTCGTTTATGGATGGATTTTCCAGATATAATCAGATTAAAATGGCACCCGAGGATATGGAGAAGACAACATTCATCACACCTTGGGGAACATTCTGTTATCGAGTGATGCCCTTCGGTTTGAAGAACGCCGGAGCCACGTATCAACGAGCTATGACTACCTTGTTCCATGACATGATGCATAAGGAGATTGAGGTGTACGTTGACGATATGATCGCTAAGTCAAGATCGGAGGTTGTACTCCCTGTAGAGGTGGAGATCCCGTCAATGAGGGTCTTGATGGAAGCCAAGTTGACCGATGCTGAATGGGTTCAGAGTCGTTATGACCAGCTGAATTTGATTGAAGAGAAGAGATTGACTGCCATGTGCCATGGTCAGTTATATCAGCAAAGAATGAAGAAAACTTTTGATAAGAAGGTCAAGCCTCGTGTGTTCCGAGAAGGTGACCTTGTGCTCAAGAAAGTCTTGTCTTTTGCGCCCGATTCCAGGGGCAAGTGGACTCCAAACTATGAAGGTCCATATGTTGTTAAGAGAGCCTTTTCAGGCGGTGCTTTGATACTTGCAACTATGGATGGGGAGGATTTCACTCGTCCTGTGAATTCAGATGCAGTCAAGAAATACTTCGCCTAAAAATAAAAACAGAATAGCTCGCTAAGTTGAAAACCCGAAAGGGCGGCTTAGGCAAAAATGAGCGTCTCGGTGGATTGAAAACCCGAAAGGGCGGTCCAGGCAAAAGTTAGAGACATGAAAAATGAACATAGGTATCCCGCTAGATTGAGTACCTCATCCTGGGGCAATCTAGGCAAAAATTAGGGATTTGGCAAGTAACTGCATCCTGACAAGACTTTGTTCTAAAACTGTCGTCCGTCAGAGATCCTTGCTCATTATCAGCCAAAGCTTCAAATACATCGGATTCAGAATTGGTGGAGGAATGGTCATTATGTTCAATGTAGCCCCTTTTCCAATATATATCACCAATTTCAAATTTGTTAAGATCTATGGAGTCTTGCCATTCGCAGACTACCATTCTATCAAATAAATTTGAGCCTTTTATCCAATTATTGGCACTCTTATCTGTTTCTATTCAACAAATGTTTTGCATGTTTTGATTAAGAAAATATCATTGTTTTAAACGATCAAATTTTTTAGAATTTGTTTTTAAACAAAGTGAACATTCACAATGACGAAAGGATACTTAGGAGATCCTCAGTGCTCTCCCAAGGATGGTACGATCCCCAACAGGGTAAGATTTTTGTCCATATTCCTGGCATGACTGTATCTCCTCCCTCCGGAACCCCTTGTGGTTTATCCTACCAAGTGGATTGCTTGTTGAGAGTCACCTCTCTTCCCTTCAGCAGAGTAGCAATCTTTCTTCCTCAGCAGCTTGGATCTCTTTGGGCAAGAGCGGTATTTAGTGGTTGATCCCGATAAATCCTTTATCTCCTCGGATAGATTCCCCAGTAGAGTTGTTGGTGTGGTGGACCTTGTCTGTGATAACTCTCGTCCCCAGCTGGAATGATTGATGATTCATCCCCTGCAGAGTTCTTTGCTTCCTGGTATCTCTGATCCCCAGCAGATTGGATACTCCCCGGTGAACTTAGCTTTCTCTCTTGAGATGTAGTACCGGGTGGTTGATTCCTGGACCTAGTTGTGTTAGATACGTCTGTCTGTCAGCATACATCATACATAAACCATGCATATTCATGCATAATTATAACATTCAGATATTCATGTTACATTCTTTGCCATATATCGTTGTTTGTTGTCTCCTGCTATTTGGTGATATACTTCCCCGAGCAGATGTGTGTGTTTGATCTCTCCATATAGAGTCAGCTCCGTAGGCAGAAAGCGTCTATCCTTTCTTCCATATTCCCCACCGGGTTATATCCTCGTGGATGTTGATTGTTTTTGTTCCTTCCCAACACATATATTGGGATGGTTTTCCCCATTGAGTTATATCCTCACCGGGACAAGTCTTGATTTGGTGTGCCTATCTAGTTTGACCCTAGATCGGTCTCTTGAGACTCTTTTCCTGTTTCCCCGTGGTAAATGAATAATTGCTCAATAATTAGTAATTATTATCCCCGGCGGAGTCTGTGTTTCTCTACCCTCATACCGATAGTTGTAAACCCTATTTCTTCCCTTTTTGCAGAGTAACTATTTTTGCTCATCTTTAATTGGTGACAGTTATCTTCATCCAATATTCGGTGATGATATCCCCTCATCTGCTTGGATAATTGCCCTGATTACGCAATTTATCCTCAGCGGGTCATCTCTCGTCTACCCTGTTGTTGTTGGTAACGATTGTTTCTCTCCTGAATTGGTCATCATTATATACCTAGTTTCGGTATCCCGATGCCTTTTCTTTTCGGTCGATTTATCCTTTATTAACCCAGTAACCGGTTGTGGATAATCGCCCATGCGAGTATATTATCTACGTTCTGACGGTAATAGATAGTATATCTCATGCACTCTCGGGTCTGAAGCCTTTTGTCCTTCCCCAGTTAAGTAAGATTCGTATCCCCTTTGTGGAGTCGAATATCCATCCTGTAATCGAGTTTGCTTTTAGCCCTCTTTTGGATGATGAGTGTTTTGGGAATATTCCCCAATTCACGCCTTGGTTGGTCACCTATTATATGCCCAGTAACCGGTATCCCTGGTGTTCCTTCCTGTCTGCTCCATATTATGACTTTTTGTCCCCTGTGGAGTCAGAGTTCCTGAGTTGAAATATACCTTTTAGGTTTTCCTCAGACGTTTTGAAGTTTTGATATCTCTCACCCTTATGCCGGTCTTGGATATTCATTTCTTCCTGAGCATGTTGTATCTCTCACCCTCATACCTGGCGTTCAGATCACATGTCTCCTTGAGCTTATTACCCAGTAACCGATAATACCTCGTCCCGCTGCTTCCCCAAGAGTGTCCTTGTGGACATCCCCAGCGAAGTCCCTTAGTGGATTGTTTTCATCCGGATTTTATCCGAAGCATCCGCTGTGGATAGTTTTTTGCTGTATTGGCATATTCCCCAATACAGGCATCTTCGAGTCAGCTCGAGTCTTTCCATTGGATCTTTTCCCTTTGGAATTCTGTTCCCCACGCTTTGAGTCGTGACCTGCTCGCGCATTTTTATCCCTTTTCTATCCCCAGGAGAGTCCCCAGGGTCTTGGTCCCATGGAGTGAATTGCTCATATGGATTATCAGTGGCTTCTGATTTCTTTGCTTTTGTGGACACATATCTCCACAGAGTGCTACCATTTTTCATACCTACATTTGCATCATGAGGTCTCTTAGGGACCAAAATTCGTCTCTTTTTTATTATTTAAGCCCATTCTACCCCGTCGAGACGAAGATTTTAACCTTCACTTCTCCGGCTAGAATGACCTTAAATAGGGGCATCTGTAAGACCCCAATTTTGACCCTAAGATCCCTCATGGCATCATAACATTGCATTTGCATTGCCTCAAGGATCTTTAGCATCTTGGTTCCCTTTGCCTTTGGGTGGGACTCCTTGTGATTGGTTTGAGATCACCAAGCATGCTTGAATTATACATCATTGTTTCTCTTACTTTTGTTTACTAACCAAAAGCACAAAAATGTGTCACTAACATCTTTTGTTTGAAGCTTGAGTATCATCCAAGACACTTTGTGGGTTATATTTAGATGATCAGTCAACACAAGGGAATGGCTTGAGATACTTCCAACAGGTTCAAATGGGGTCTATTCGTCAGTCAAAACGTTAATCTTGAAGGAGCAAAAGTTTGTTCATGAGCTGTCATGCTCGCTAGGCGAAGCCCACGTGTTTAAAAATAAAATAAAATAAATAAATAAAATATAATAGAAAATTTTTGGACTTGGGCCTCTCTCATTTGAGCCCACAGGTCCACAAAAATCAGGTTATAAATTCAGAGTTTCAGTGAAACAAAAGGTCATTCTATTCCTATTACCCTGGCAGGGAAAAAGATAGTGAGAGAAGAGCTAACAGAGTTCGGAGCAACCTCCAGAGACTGAAGGGAACTCATCGGCAAAGAACCAATTCCCTCTCATATAAACCCTCAGATTGCTTTGCAAACCCAACCGGGCAATTCAATTTCATTCGATCTCTCCAGTCAGGTTTGCCTTATTCCCATTACTTTATGCTTTTAATTTGAATGCTCTGAATGTATGAGGTATTATGGGTGAATTTGATACCCTTTTGATGCATGTGTTTGACAAGAGGTTTAGGCCTCCTACCCTTGGTTGCTTTTTGTGAGCTTTTTGTGAATTTTAATAGCATGATTCATGTGGTTACATTTTGATTTTGGGGCAACTCTTGATTACCCTATCTTGTTTCTCTAACCTGTTTGTTGAGTTTTGTTTTGTGAGGGCTTATATGACTCTTGCAGAGATGGCTTGCCTGGTGTTCCACTTTATTTGTGGGATACCACCTGGAGGTTTATTCCGATTACCTGTACTGACTCACTTTCTTTGATGGTGCTAGCTTGAGAGATCTCTGGGTTTCTTATCTCTTTAATTGTTGTTACTTCAGATCTTTATCCGTACGGTAGATCTCTCGATCCCTTTACTTTTCCCGCATGTTACCGATTTCTTAGATTTCGTATAGCCTCTCGTGGCATGTCATTTAAGGTAGCGCGGTTCCTTCATCTAGGACTGCCTTTTTGCATGAGCATCCATAAAACCCCCCAACTCATTGATTTTTCTTCTTCTAAGAACATGTTATCTCCTTCTACTACAGGCGAGTAAGTCTCTAAAGGTCGAGCATCTGATAGATTGCGTAGTAACGTCGTTCACCCAAAAACACAACCCTTACCCCGTAGTTGGTCGAACTACATTTTGCTCTGATTTTCATCCCAGATGAGATACGTAGGCATAAGACGCGATGTCTTAGCGAGCACACTCCTCTTTAACCCATAGGTAGCCGAGCTACGAAGACTCTGATTCTCAGATTCAGATGAGATACGTATACAGTGGATGCGACGTCCGTGCGAGTCATTTTCTTTTGACCCTTCTTTTAGTAAGTAGTACATTAGATAAACATACACGCTTTTCTCATCCCTTCAATCATGTTTGCACAAATAAATTTAAAAAAAAAACAACAACCTTTGCAACAAATGTGAAAAGGGCTCCCTAGGAGTACCTAGGATGCTTTGGGTGCCTAATACCTTCCCATTGCATAACCAACCCCTTTACCCAGATCTCTGACATTTTTACTAGTTTTTGATTCGATAAAACTTTTAGGTTTTTGTTCGCTTTCTAACCATTCCTTTGGATAAATAGAAGTGCGGTGGCGACTCGACTTGTATGATTTACCTTGGATTTAGTCAATATCTCTAATGGTAACGAATACCCCGCTACAGTGACTTTACTGATATGATAAACATAGGAATGCGTCTAGAAGAGGGTGTCCGGGAAGGACGTTTGACAAAAGAGGGTGGATCTTCTTGAATGGAAAAGTATGGGAATGGTTTACCGAAGAAGAAGGAAGGTGAGACCAATGTTGTATCCCATGGAAGAAATAGGAGAAGAGGAAATCGTCAACAACATGTCTCGGATATTACTCATACTTACCAACCATAATTCCCACAACAGGCTACCCGACCAAATAATCAGCCAGAGCGCACTCAAAAGAAAACTCATTTTAATCCAATCCCCATGAGTTATACTGAACTACTGCCTGCTATGCTAAAAAAGAATCTCGTCCAGTTGAGGAACCCACCAGTTGTCCCTGAGAACCCACAATGGTGGTATAAGCCTGACGCACACTTTGCTTTTCATCAAGGTGGACCTGGACATGATATCGAGAATTGTCATCCCTTGAAGATAGAGGTGAAGAAACTGGTAAGAAGTGGCATGCTTACTTTCAAGGATGTTAATCCTAATGTTCAAGCTAATCCTTTTCCCAATTATGGGACATCTGCAGTGAATATAGTCGATGGTTGCCCTGGAGGATACCAGGTATTTTATGTGCAATTCATTAGAGGATGAGATGCATAGGGTGTTGTGCGACTATAGTGATTATTCACATGATCATGTTGCTTATAGGGTATGTTCATGGAATGAAAAAGGTTGTATTAAAGTGAAAAGAGATTTACAAGAGATGTTGGATCTAGGTTTGATCTATGTTACTAGACCAAGAAATGGAGAAGATGAAGTCAATGTCGTGGTTCCCTATTTTCATACTCCTGAACCATGTGAAATATCTTATGACATTCAGAATTCTTCTGCAACACCTTTGGTTATATGCTTGCCTGACCCAGTGTCATATGCTTCTAACAAGGCGGTACCATACAAGTATAATGCTACAATGTTGGATGATGGAAATGAGGTTCATATCCCTTCTTTATCTTCAGTTGTGAATATTGCAGATGTCAGTGGAGTGACCCGTAGTGGTCGAGTATATGTTTCTCCAGTTCAGAAGAAGAATGACGGTGTTGTTAGCAGTAAGAAGGTACAGGTTGAAATGCTTGTAACGCAACCGATACCAGGATTGGTTGAGGGATAGTCTAGTGGTTTTGATCTAAATGTTGTTGATGATGAAGTATTAAAATTGATTAAGAAAAGTGAGTACATGATTATTGATCAACTCTTGCAGACTCCTTCCAAGATATCAATTTTATCCTTGTTAATAAACTCTGAGGCATAAATAGCAGCTTTGATGAAAGTGTTACATCAAGCTTTTATAGACCATGATGTCACCATTGATCAATTCGATGGAATATTGGGAAATATAATGGCATGTGATAATCTGAGTTTCTATGATGAAGACTTGCCTAAGGAGGGCAGAAACCAAATTTTGGCTCTGCACATTTCTATGAATTGCCAGCCGGACACTTGGTCCAATGTCTTGGTTGATAATGTTTCCTCCCTGAATGTTATGCTAAAGTTAACTTTATACAGGCTAGCCTATCAACGAACTCCTATGAGATTCAATGGAGTGGTTGTAAAAGTGTTTGATGGTTCTAAGAAAACTGTAATTGGAGAAGTTGATCTCCCTATGTTGATTGGTCCTCATTCATTCTAAATTACATTCCAGGTGATGGATATTCATGCAGAATACATATGTTTATTTGGTCGTCCTTGGATCCATGAAGCTGGGGTTGTCACATCTACGCTTCATCATAAATTGAAATTTGTGAAGAATGGAAAGCTGGTTATTGTGGGTGGAGAAAAAGCATTGTTGGTGAGCCACTTATCTTCCTTCCGTTATATTGATGCTGAAGAAGCTGTGGGAACTCAATTCCAAGCTTTATCTGTTGTTGACAATACCGTGAAGAAGAACGAGTCTTTTATCTCTTCCTTAAGAGACGCTCAGCAGATCATTCAAAATGGTTCGATTAATTGATGGGGTCAACTAATTGAACTTCCTGAAAATATATTTCACACTGATCTCAAGTTTTCTCCCAATTCTACCAAAGGTGCTAGGTAAGATGATGTTATTAATCCTATCCAAGATGCTTTATGCAGTGGAGGTTATATTCACAAGTCTACTTCAGAAGTTGATGCTATCATCGAAGAAGATCCTGAGTAAAATTTACCCAAGTTTGTGACGCCTGGAGTAATCTGCCGAAACTGGATAGTTGTTGATGTTCCTTCTGCCATTCATATATCTAAGTAATATGTTTTGTTTTGTTTTTCATATTTCCTTTCACTATACCCAAGGTGAAAGTGATGAATGTTCGAGCTTTGTTTCAAATTTCAAAATCATTAATAAAATGTTATTTTGTTTATCCATGTGTGTTTTTATTTTTATGTTTTTTCTGGAAGATGGTAACCTAAAAAACCCAAACATATAATAATTTCAATATATGCATAATCACGTATTCTTTATGTCAGTTTCTAAAATTAATCATAAAATCATTATGTAGATTGCTTTATAAACCGATTGAATATAATGACCCTATGCCCTCTCCGAACTATGAGTTTCCTGTGTTTGAAGCAGAAGAATAGAGTGGTGAAGATGATATTCCTGATGAGATCTCCCGGTTTCTTGAGCATGAGGAGAATACCATTCATCCATATAAAGAGCCATTGGAAGTAATCAACTTGAGTTCTGAAGAGGATAAAAAAGAAGTCAAGCATGAGGCACTGCTAGGTCCAGAGGTTAAGAAGAGGATGGTAAAACTTCTTAGAGAGTATGTGGATGTGTTTGCTTGGTCCTACCAAGATATGCCTGGTCTTGATACTAATATTATGGAGCATAGATTTCCACTCAAGCCAGACTGTACACCTGTGAAGCAGAAGTTGAGAAGAACTCACCCTGATATGGCAGTGAAGATCAAAGAGGAGGTACAAAAGCAAATTGACACAGGTTTCCTTATCACTGCAGAGTATCCTCAATGGGTAGATAATATTGTTTCGGTTCCAAAGAAAGATAGAAAAGTATGCACGCATGTTGATTATAGAGACCTGAATAAGGCCAATCCAAAAAATGATTTACTTCTACCACACATTGATATGTTGGTAGATAATACGACACGGTTTGATGTGTTCTCTTTTATGGATGGATTTTCTGGCTATAATCAAATTAAGATGGCGCTTGATGACATGGAAAAAAACGAAGTTCATCATACCCTAGGGAACATTCTGCTACAGAGTGATGCCCTTTGGGTTGAAGAACGCTGGTGCTACATACTAGAGGGCTATGACAACGCTTTTCCATGACATGATACATAAAGAGATAAAAGTCTATGTTGATGATATGATTGTTAATTCAAGGAATGAGGAGGATCATATGGATCATTTCTTGAAATTGTTCCAACGTTTAAGGAAGTATAAACTCCATATGAATCCTAATAAATGTACTTTTGGTGTTTGTTCTGGGAAGTTGTTTGGTTTCATTGTTAGCCAAAGAGGTATTGAGGTAGATCCTGATAAAGTTAGGGCTATTTGAGAGATGTCTGCACCTAAAACTGAGAAGTAATTTAGAGGATTTCTAGGATGTTTGAATTATATTTCTAGATTCATATCTCACATGACTGCTACATGTGGGCCAATTTTCAAGTTGCTCCGTAAGAGTCAAGATTGTAAATGGACAGAGGATTGTTAGAAAGCCTTTAACAGTATCAAGGAATACCTGCTCGAACTTCCTATCTTGTCTCCTTCGGTGGAAGGAAGACCTTTGATTATGTACTTGACAGTCTTGGAAGAGTCTATGGGTTAAGTTCTCGGTCAACAAGACGAGACAGGTAGGAAGGAGTATGCCATCTAGTACCTGAGTAAGAAATTCACTGATTGCGAGTCTCGGTAGTCTTTGCTCGAGAAAACATGTTGTACTTTAGCCTGGGCTGCTAAGTGTTTGCATCAGTATATCTTAACTCATACTACTTGGTTGATATCTAAAATGGATCCAATCAAGTACATTTTTGAAAAGTCCGCTTTAACTGGAAGGATTTCCCGTTGGCAAATGTTGTTATCTAAATATGACATCGAGTGCCGTTCTCAGAAAGCGATAAAAGAAAGTGTTTTGGCTGATCACTTGGCACACCAACCACTTGATGACTATCAATCCATTAGGTTTAAATTTCATGATAAAGATGTTATGTATCTAAAAGCCAAAGATTGTGAGGAGCCATTATTTGGAGAAGGGTCGGATCCTGCATCCCAATGGGGTTTAGTATTTGATGGAGCTGTGAATGTTTATGGAAATGGAATTGGGGCAGTTATTATTACCCCTCATGGTTCTCACATCCCTTTTACCGCGAGGTTAATGTTTGATTGCATGAATAACATTACGGAGTATGAAGCTTGTATTATAGGCCTTGAGGAAGCCATTGATCTGAGAATCAAAGTTCTAGATGTATACGGAGATTCAACTTTAGTTGTCAACCAAATCAAAGGAGAGTCGGAGACTCATCACCCTAGTTTGATCCATGATAGAGATTATGCAAGGAGGTTGCTTCCCTTCTTCAATAAAGTTGAATTCCACCATATTCCTAGAGACGAGAATCAGATGGCTGACACCCTGGAAACTTTATCTTCTATGTATCAAGTTAATTTCTGTAATGAAATACCTCAGATCACTATTATGAGACTTGATAAACCTTCCCATATGCTTGCAGCTGAGGAGGTTACTGATGACAAGCCTTGGTTTCATGATATTAAATGTTTTATACAAAGTCAAGAGTACCCGCCTAGGGCATCCAATAAAGATAAAAAGACTTTGAGAAGGCTGGCTGGAAATTTCTTCCTTAATGAAGAAGTGCTTTATAATAGGAATTATGACATGGTTCTGCTCAGATGCGTGGATAGACACGAAGCAAACTTGTTGATGAAATAAGTGCATGAAGGATCCTTTGGCACCCATGCCAATGGACATGAAATGACAAAAAAGATGTTGAGAGCAGGTTACTATTGGCTGACAATGGAATCTGATTGTTTCAAATACGTGAAAAAGTGCCATAAGTGCCAAGTTTATGTTGATAAAATCCATGTACCTCCAACTTTTCTGAATATTATCTCATCTCCATGGCCCTTCTCCATGTGGGGAATTGATATGATTGGAATGATTGAGCCTAAAGCTTCCAATGGTCATAGTTTCATTCTTGTGGCGATTTATTACTTCACCAAGTGAGTTGAAGCGGTATCATATGCGAATGTGACCAAGTAAGTGGTGGTCAGGTTTATCAAGAACCATATTATTTGTATTTACGGTGTGCCAAGTAAGCTTATTACAGATAATGGTTTGAATTTGAACAACAAGATGATGAAAGAGCTTTGTGAGGACTTCAAGATTGAACGTCATAACTCTTCTCCTTATAGACCTAAGATGAATGGGGTTGTTGAAGCTGCAAATAAGAATATTAAGAAGATCATTCAAAAGATAGTTGTTACAAATAAGGATTGTCATGATATGCTTCCTTTTGCTTTGCATGGGTACCATACATCTATACGCACTTCAACAGGGGAAACCCTTTTCTCCCTTGTTTATGGTATGGAAGCAGTGCTTCCTATAGAGGTTGAGATTCCGTCAATGAGGGTTTTGATGGAATCCAAGTTGTCAGAGGCTGAATGGTGCCAAAGTAGATATGATCAATTGAATTTGATAGAAGAAAGGAGGATGACGGCCATGTATCGTGGCAATTTGTATCAGAAGAGAATGAAGAAAGCTTTTGATAAAAAGGTTCGACCTCGTGTATTCAGAGAAGACGACCTCGTGCTAAAAAAGATCTTGTCTTTCCAACCTGATTCTAGGGGAAAGTGGACTTAAAATTATGATGGACCATATGTTGTTAAGAAAGTCTTCTCTGGCGGTGCATTAATTCTTACAACTATGGATGGTGAAGAGCTCCCTCGTCTTGTGAATCCCGATGTAGTCAAGAAATACTTAGCGTAAAAAATTAAAAGAAGAACTCGCTAAGTTGAAAACCCGATAGGGCGACTTAGGCAAAAATGAACATCTCAGTGGGCTGAAAACCCGAAAGTGATGTCTAGGCAAAAATTAGAGACATAAACATAATAAATTTTCTCGGTAGATTGAACACCCGAAAGGGAAATCTAGGCAAAAGTTAGGGATTATGGCAAGTAATTGCATCAGGCAAAGACTTGATCATTTGAAGCAATATCGTTTGTTTAGAAGTGTCATGCAAACCATTCTCAACGGAAGCTAGAGCATAGTGGAATTCAAAGTTGTTAGGGAGAATAGTGGTCATTGTATTTCAATGTAGTCCTTTCCCTTAAATACCATTTTCCAACTTTGTAATGATCTATGGAGTCATGCCATTTGATGACTACCATTCTATCAATAAAATTTGAGCCTTTATCCAATTGATTGCAATTCTTATTTTATTTGTGCCTTGCAAAATTTTATTTTATTTTTGATAATAATTTTTGAAACAAATATTAAATAATAATCATGTTTTGAAAATTACAAAAATATTTTCTTTGATTTATGAAAATAAGAAGGAGCATCGATTGTTATTCCAAGGATGGTTAGACTCAAGGTGTAACACTTAATGTTTTCCAAGCAGAGATGACTTTTGGGTTTCCAAGTTGATATGTATAATTTGGGTTGGTATTCTCCAAACTGACTGTGATTTTATTCCTCAGCTAAACATGTGCAAATTGTGAAGTTTTGTATGAATAATCTTCCTTGCATAATTTCCTCATACAATTGATTTTGAGAAGTGTCGAAGACAGCAGTCAACTGTTGGGTTTTATCTCTCCTTGTGTTGAGTTATGATTTAAAATCCCCATAGGTTATGACCTTTTTGCTGTGATGTTAACTTCTTAGTAATTTATGAGCGCATGTTTATTGTGAACCCTTAGGGGGTCTTCTTTGATAGTCGTTGGGTTTACATTCTTGTCTCCTCAGTAGTCGTTACACCATATTTTTGGATATTGTTGCAGTGTTGATCTTTAGTAGATCCCTCTTCCCCCATTGAAGAGTTCTTACAATGGTGTGTTATCCCTTTCATAGGTTGATGTTTCCTTAAGAGTTTGCTATATGTATATTCCCAACAAGCCTTCATCCCCATGGTAGGGTGGTATAAATTTTTTCTTCTCCTCATAAGAGTTTGGAAGAATCATGTTGTGTTCCTCAACGCACCTTTCCATTCCCTCAGAGCGGAGTTCATATTGTTATGTCCATGATGGATTATCATTTGAAGATTGAACTTTGGGATTTCTCCCCAGAACATATCTTTTCTCTCCAAATATTAAGCCTTGTAGCAGGACCTTGTTCCTTCGGTGGCTTCTGTTTTTATCTCCAGCTGAATCCCTAGTAGGATCTTAAGCGACACCTCCAGCAAGATTTTCCCGCTGTTGAGAATTAGCTGAGTGTTTGGTTGTGCTGTTTGATGACAGTTTATCCCTATTTGTTCATTCTCCAGTTATATGTTTGTCTTATTTTGTAAGTATAAACATAATGTGCATACATGCACTCATGCATAAATACATACATCATGCATAAAAGAATTCAAATTCATACTCATTATGCATTTCTTATTATGGTGCTTCCCCATATAGGGTGTATATTCTCTCTCCATTAGAATGTCAACCATAAGGAGAAAGATTGTATCCTTTGTAAATCCCCACTGAGTTTATTCCTCGTGGAAGAAGTTTTGTCCAGCCTTCCTACCCAGTTCATTATCTGGATGAATTAAGTCCTCGGTTGAGATTATTCCTCACAGAATCAAGTCTTGTTTAATAGTTTTCTCCAGCTTGTTCCTGGATTGAATTTTAGTTCCTTGCAGAAGTTTTGAACCTCTCTAGGTTGTGAACCCTGAATGATAGATGTGCATTTAGTTTGCACCCTTGAGGATCATTTATTTCCTCGACAATGATTCCACACTCCTTGACGGATTTTATTCCCCAAAGTTGAGTTATGTTTCTCTTCCCAACATATGGTTGTCCCTTTATTTGAGAAGTATGTTATGCATTCCAACCTACTTGTATCTTTTTGAAGATCCCCGGTGGAGTTCTTAATTCTTAGTTCCTTTCTTTGATGAAAGAAGAAATTATTTCCCTTCCCTGGCTGAATGTCGTAAGTTTTGGAAAAAGTTTAATACCCTTTTCCTGGTGAAAGACTTGGTCAAGGAAGAAATTATTTTTGCTTCGGAAGTTTCTCTACCTTCAGTAAAAGTCGGTAGCTTGCCTTCAGTAAACGTTGGTGTTGTCATTGTTTTTCTACCTTCAGTAAAAGTCGGTAGGCCACCTTCAATAAATGTCAGTGTAATCTTCATTCTTCCTACCTTCGGTAAAAGTGGTAGTGCATTTCTTATCTTGTGTGTTACCTTATGCATGGTGTATTCCACCTAAAGAATCATTTGAGTCTGCAATCATAATTATAAACATCACACAACATCTTAGGGCCAAAAAAATTAGGTTTTGTTTATATTTAAGTGTCTCCAATCAAGTTGAGATGAAGATTTCAATTTTCATTCCTCCGGATAGAATACACTTAAATAAGAGCAACTGTTATACCCTAGTTTTTTCCCCTAATATCTGGCGTCATCCTTATTGTTTTAAATGCATACAAGATCACAAATTTAATTGTCTCCTGGTCATAAGTGCTCTTGCTTTCCACACAGGGATCACCAAACGCCTCATTTATTTTTGCGTATTTTTAGTCTTGTATATATACTTTATTATCTTTTACTAACATCTAATCAAACTTCAAAAAAAATGCATTGTTTATTTTTGTTTCTCTGACAAGATAGGATTTTGAATCAAGAAATTCCAGTGAGATTTGGGTATCCCTATTAATTTTGTTTGAACTTGGAAGTTCAAAAGATTGAATCAGAATTTTCTTCTTGAGGTAATACTTGTCAAGTGGTGGAGATTTATTTTTAGTTTCTACTAAATCAATTTGTTCCTTGTTGATTCATGTTCTCTTGGAGCATTGATTTAAAGGTGTTAAAATTCAATAAAAGGAAATTCAATTCTTGAGCATTTATTTTGTTCAAGAATTTGATTTAAGATGAAGAAAGAATGCATATTGGATTATTTGGCATTTAAGGTACCATTTTCAAGCTATTTTGGTTCATGTTGTTCTCAAAGTCCAATTCCTAAGTCTATTTGTTTCAAGTATGGAAGATTCATTTATTTTGAGTTTGTGTTACTTGAAATTTAAAGACTTTATGTCATGAGTTCAAAAATTCAAAGAATGGAGGAAATTCTCATTTTTCTTGATTTAAAAATTACAAGTTAAAGGAATTTCAAGACTTCTCAAGTTTATTCAAGTGGTGTTTCATGTTCCATTTATGAGAAAGATCATTCAAGTGAACTATTTGGAATTCAAGTTACAACATTCATCAAAGATCTCTAACACTTGTCACACACTATTTTTCAAGAAATTTTCTCATGAGTTATTCAAGATTCAAGAAACTAAATTTCTATCCAAGTTCTAATGTCTACAATTTGGAATTGTGAAAAGTTTGAGAGTTCAAATAAAACAATTTGATTTGCAAAGCAGAATTCAAGAAACTACATTTTACATCATCATTTCTCATGTTACAAAAAATTCCCAAGCCTCCTTGAATTTATCCTTACATATTTCAAACTCCATAACCATGGTTCTTACCATCTTCTTCATGTTTTCAACATAATCCAACATTGCTCATACCATAAAAAAGAAGAAGAAATGGTTGATGTTAGTACATGGCATTAGCAAGATAAGAAATAAAGAAGTTGGATTATCACACATCAATTCCAAGAAAATTTCCAAATTGTTATGTTTATTCCAAAAATATCTCAATAACAAAATTTCATTCAAACTCATTCCAACATTTCCAACAACAATAAACTCCATAAATAAAGTCATTCCAAAAGTTCCATTTTAATAAGTCTCCAAATACATTCCAAATTCATAACCATATTTTAAAAGCTCATTCCACATAAAATTATTTATAAAATAACAACAAAAATAGTGTGATTACTGGACCAAAAGAGTGATTTTCTGAATAGTGATTCAAGTCCAAATTTGGAAACTCCATTTTCCTCATTTCTGCCACCCAATCCAAAATATTTTAACAAACAAGTTTCTTCAAAAAAAGTCTCACTCTAACCACCATAAACTCTATATAAAGGATTGATTTCAAGATTACAAAGGATTATGGAGATTTGAATTTTCACACCACAAAACAAGAGAAAAGAAATAGAAGAGAGAGTAGAGAGCAATACCTCACCGGAGCTACCTCGCCTTCGTCGGAAAAGTTTCAACCACCACCTTTCTCTATTCTTTCTCCTCCAAAGATTGCTATTATTTGCTTAGAATACAAAACTATCATTACTTTTTACATTTGAGTTGATTAAAGTTGATTTTGAACATAAAAACTTGCAAGAAAGATTGTAGATCTACTCTAATTGGATGAGTTTTTGAAAAAATTAACCGTAGAAGTTGAAAGAGGAAACTGTGACAAAGAGAAAAATGTAAAAAAAAATTGTTTCCGAACATCTCTCGGCGGCGGCAACGCGCAACACCGCAGGTCGCCGCCGCGTCACCCCCATCGGATCACCGCACGAATCATCTCTGGCCACCATGTTTTTCTTCCTCCATCATGTGTTCTTCATGCTTCATTGTGTTCTTCATGTTCAATTATTGTGTTGATTTCTTTTAATATTTTAATGTTATTGTTTATAATAAAGAAAGAAGTAAGATGATGACATGGGAAAACAAGAGAGATATTTGATTTTGATACATTGCAATGTCATCACTATTATTTCTCTTGTTCCATTTTTTTGATGATGATGTTGGTAAAAAGGAGCCCACGCCCGATATTGGCAAGGAGGGAGGAGACAAATTTTCCTCAACTTTCTTACTTCTCTTTCTCCTTTTTTTTTGGGGGGGGGATCTGTGTGGTGCACCGACAAGCAATAAGTGGCACCAGAAACACTTGCCATCACCTGAGAAGATGATCAAATTTGTGATTTTATGAATGCTCAACCATAATATTATCACATGTCTTTGATTTGGGACCTCTAGATGCATTTACTTTCGCAGAGTTGACTGGATCTGGTGGCTGACATTAATACTGCTTATTTCCTTTTACTATTTACTATTTTAATTTCTAAAATTCATAATAAATTCATTTTTCGTCCGAAAATTCTGAAAAAAATGAAAAAAATGTTTTATCTCATTTCTGAGTTTAAGTAAGTTTTCTGGAATTTAATTTTGATGTTTGATATTTTTAATCATTTTTCACTTGTTTAAGTGATTTTAATTAGTTTAAAAATACTTTTCTGATTTTAAAAATTACCAAAAAAATTCTAAAACTATTTGTGAATATTTCTTATTTTTCTTTGGTCTCCTTTAATTTTTCTTTGATGTTTTGAATTTAATTTGTTATTTTACCTCTTATTTTCAGGTTAAAAGCCTTTCAAAAATCATTTTCTTATCATATTTTGCTTGTTAGTTGCAATTTTAATTTTGTACATATTCTGGATGGTCTTGGATCATATGGAATTTGATCATACATTTCATCAAACTCATTGGATCTTGGGTGTTGAGTTTAAACTCCACCAAAATAGATTAATGATTTTGATGATAACTTGATTAATCCTTTGATTCAATTTGGATTTTTTTTCTTGCTTATCTCTACTTCATCTCCTTCTTCTTCTGTTTCCTTTTGATCAATTTGGAAAGCATTTGAACTTTTTAAAGTTCATCTAAGCTTATGGACATTTGATGAACTTTCATCATTTCCAACCTACCTTTTGGTGATCCTTTGATCATTCAAGGTACTTGGCATTGATGAAAGTTTGTCATGATGTATCTTCCACGACTTAGGTCTTGATCAACCATGTTTATTTGTGTGGACTTCATATTTTAGGAGGAAGAACTTTTGTGTCATTCCTCTAACATGTATTGTTCATAAATCGTTATTGACCTTCCTCGTATAGTATCGACTTCTACATAAGTCCGTCTGCGATTGCTTAACATAGCGTTATGTTTGTCCTAAAACGAAAAATGACCATTAGTGGCACAAACTATATGTTTGAATGTCCAAGGATTTTTGAGTAATTATTTTGGAGCCAATACCTATGAGACTTATTGTTAGGAGGTTTTGATTTTATCAATCCTCCAATAAGTTCTCATTATCTTTGGTCTAAGATAATCATTCAATCATCATTGATCATATTTTGAGGTCATTGACTATTAGCTCTTAACATTTGTTCCTATGCTTTTAATTTCTCGCCATTTACTTTCCCATCATTTACTTTATCTCTCTTTACTTTCTCACAATTTATTTTAGCATCCTTGTCATTCATTTTCACATTTACTTTTATGTCATTTTTCTTTTTCTCACTTGAGCATTTTATTCTTATGTTGTTTTCTCTTTGCTTACTTGATCTTTCTTTTTCTTTTAAAGACACTAATAAAGAACTTGAACAATAAAAAAGACTTAAGGCTCTCTCCGGAGTATTTGTGACTATGCTTGGCATATTAGAGTATTTGGACTTGTGGACCTTAGGATTAGAACCTTGGATTTGGGATCTTGAGACCTTTCTGATACCTTGTTTGTTATTTTGTTGTTTGAAGTCCTTGGGGTTTACTCCAAGTCATTGTGATTTAGATTACTTGTATGCATATGTTATGATTTAAGGTCTATAATATAATCTGGGTTCTTGACTATTACTCTTGTATGAAGTCCTTGGAGTTTACTCCAAGGCATTATGTTTGGAATTTTCTGAATGCAGGTGTTGTTATTTTGAACTTAAAACATTCATCTGGTACATGGAACTATGTTTGATCTTTGAATCTAAGGAAGACATCATTTTGGCATTGATATCTTGACTTGGATCTTTATTTGATCTGAGACTTCTACTTAGATTCATCTGATACTTATTATCCTGAGGCTTTGGTATTCATCTGGGTATTATGCTTAATTGTTAAAAACCTAAAGGAATTGGGGTTCTATGTTAACTTATAGTCAAGTGTTGCTTCCTCTTGGTTAGATCTTTCTTGACTTATATTTTACTTCGAGTTTTAGGATAGTCCCTTCATCTTCTCCCCTTCTTTAATTTTCAAAATCTTCTCCTTTTTTTCAAAAGATTATTGTTTTCAAACTTGAACCGCCTTCTTAATAAACCTTGACTTTGTCAAGTGAATTTTTGAACTCTTTTTCTTAATAAATGCTAAGATATCTTAAGCATATCGAATAAATTTCAAAAGACTTAAAATCAACTTCACCTCATTAAAATATTTTTGCCAATTGGATTTTATCTTTAAAACGTTTTCTTAAGATTAGACGTAAGTCATTTCTAGTTGAGTTGTAAAACTCCTAACATTATGAATTTGATTGATTTAAGTGTTGAACCCTTATCATTTGAAAGGGTCTAGTGGCATACTTCTTGAGCCATCCAAGTTGGAGCCCTCCTTTTATCTGAGATACAAAGGTTTACCTATTCTCACATTCATAATCGTTTAGTTGAGTATTCTCCTTAAAATGAGGAAATGTCTCTTCATTTAAAATCAACACAACCAATTTTGGTCATTTTTACCCGAACTACGGGATTCTGATTTCATCATTGCACATTGGTGATATGTAGGCACAAAACTCTTGAAGTTTTGCCGAATCAAATTAATAAAAATATTTCTTTTCTCATCCCCACACTCAATTTACAAACCCTTGTTAACTAAGCACGAATTAGCAAGAAGTTCTCATGGAGTACCATGGATACTTTGGGTTCTAATACCTTCCCTTTGTATAACCAACCCCCTTACCTAATTCTCTTTTGCTTTGCTATTGCTTTGCATGTTTTGGGTTTTATTCGCTCTTTCCTCATTCCTTTGGAAATAATAAAGTGAGGTGGCGACTCTTTCTTTGTGAGTTAAGTTAAATAATAGCTTAATCTCCGATATTTTACCACTACACCCGTCTGACAGTAAATCAGAAAGTCAGTTCCCGTATGATAAAAAATCAGAAAGTCAATTCCCATCTGATAGTAAATCATAAATTCAGTTCCCGTCTGACAAAAGATCAGAAAGTCAGTTCCTGTCTGACAAACAAACAAAATGTCAGTTCCCGTCTAAAAACTTAGTCTTTTTCCATAAATTCAAGTTTGGCAATCTACCCTTAAAAACCAGTTCTCATCGGGTAGTTCACCTTCAAAGTCCACTTCATTGGCAACAAAGAATAAAACCCCTAAAAAATTCAATCACCATTAGGTCCAACCTGATCCCATCCAAACCAAAGTCCAATCATACTTGGCACCCCAACCTGAAGCCTAGCTTTGCTTGGCATTCCTCCAAATCCTAGTCATTATTGGAACCTAAAAAAGCGCAAAAATAAATCTTTATCCCTAACCGTAAAGCCCAACCATACTTGGCATGATCATCACACACGAACCACACATTTTTATATCCCCAACAGTTCAAGCATACATTGACATTTTGCATACATAACATTACATCATAATATACTCTTTAAAACGGGGGATACACGCTTTAGCATAAGCTGCATTCGAGTCTTTCTAGAAAGCACAAGGTTCCTCGTGAACACCCCCAACAGGATTCCCTCAGAATACTTCTTCCTACCTTCTTGTACTTTTGTCTTGCTTTTTGTAAGTCCCCGTCTGCCTCTTGCATTGAAAAGTACACCTCTACTTCTGCTTACCTTTTGTAAGTTTCATCTCCTCTTTTTGCAAGAGGATAGTTTTTATTGCCTTTTGTGTAAAGAATTATCATATTATTTACATTAAATTTCAAATCTTCCCAGTCGTTGCTAGGGATTTTCATTGTAAATCTCAAATCTTCCCAATCGTTGCTAGGGATTTTCATTGTCTTTTGCATGGGAAATTAAATTTCAAACCTTCCCAGCTGTTGCTAGGGATTTTCATCACAAATCTCAAATCTTCCCAGTCGTTGCTAGGGATTTACGTCATCTTTTGCATGAGAAATTAAATTTCAAACCTTCCCAGTCGTTGCTAGGGATTTTCATCATCTTTTGCATGAGAAATTAAATTTCAAACCTTCCCATCCGTTTTTAGGGATTTTCATTGCAAACCTTAAATCCTCCCCGCCGTTGCTAGGGATTTTCATTGTCTTTTGCATGAGAAATTAAATTTCAAACCTTCCCACCCGTTGCTAGGGATTTTAATCTCAAATCTCAAATCTTCCCAGTCGTTGTTAGGGATTTTCATTATCTTTTGCATGAGAAATTAAATTTAAAACATTCCCAGCCGTTGCTAGAGATTGTCATCATGCCAATTTCAAATCTTCCCAGCCGTTGCTAGGGATTGTCATACAAATTTCAAAACTTCCTAGTCATTGATAGGGATTGTCATAATAAATTTTAAACCTTACCAGCCGTTGCTAGGGATTGTCTTCACAAATTTAAAACTTTCCCAGCAGTTGCTAGGGATTGTCATCATAAATTTCAAACCTTCCCAACCGTTGCTAGGGATTTTCATACAAATTTTAAATCTTCCCAGCTATTGCTAGGTAGTTTCATTATCTTTTGCATGAGAAATTAAATTTCAAACCTTCCCAAATGTTGCTAAGGATTGTCATCAGAAATTTTAAACCTTCCTAGCCGTTGCTAGGGATTTTCATCACAAGTTTCAAACCTTCCCAGCCGTTGCTAGGGATTGTCATCACAAATTTCAAACCTTCCCAACCATTAATATAGATTTTCATCTCAAATTTCAAATTTTCCCGGTCGTTGCTAGGGATTTTCATTATCTTTTGCATGAGAAATTAAATTTCAAACCTCCCCAACCGTTGCTAGTGATTTTCATTGTCTTTTTGCATTTCAAATCTTCCAAGCCGTTTCTAGGGATTTCATAACCTTTTGTATTGAGAAAACATTTATCCAACCTTATTTTCCTTAATTAACCTTTTGTTAAGATATCATTAATTGGCTTTTCATTAAGAAAGTTCTCATTACCTCCTGTATGAGAAACTTATCCCCAACGAAGTTGTTATTCTGATTCACCTTTTCTCCTTGACCTTTTGTCATTGAGTTTTCTCGTGCCTTTTGCACGAGAAAATGTTATATCTTCCCTTGCCTTTTACAAGACTCTTATACCTTTTGTAGCAGAAAATCCTTTCAATCACCATTTCCTTCTCTTTGCTTTATGCACGAACGACCTTATTCCCTAGGCAAGTCATTCTTGCCTTTTGCAAGACATATCTCTTCCTTTTGTAGAAGAATTCAAGTGACAACTATACCCTTGTGGTTTGCCTTTTCAAATGCAATAGATCTCTGGGATCCTGAAGGAATGTCTTAAGGACCAAGGTTGGAAAAGCTTTTTGAAACATAGCATGCATTACGTATCATACACATCATGACATAACCATCATACAATTGACTCATACTCCCCTATAGAATACCATATTCAATCCCTAGCAGATAACTTTGTATCATAACCCATTTACCCCTCACAAATGCCCATCACTTCACATCACAATCATTCATTCCCAGTATGGAAATTTTTTGGATATTTTTTTATTTAATCCTCTCCTACCATGAATGTGTGAAAGTCATTTCTATCCAAACATCCAGGTCCGAGAAGATTAAATATGAGCAGTTGTCATACCCCAAAATTTTCCCTACCTTATACAACTTCCAGCTGGTGCATGGCCCCATTACCTGTGCATACATTCATCATTTCCTCACCATATTTGCATTAACATTCATAACCAAAGGCATGTTACAGGAACTCAAAGCATGATGATCATACCTGAGGAAAACTAGGGTTTTCTTGTTGGCACTTCAAATAATTAAACCATGACATAGCCAAAAAAATCCAAGTTTGGGTTCTGGTAACCGGTTACCCAAATTATGGTAACCGATTACACCCTCTCTTAAACAGGTATCCTAGAAAAATTTCTGCATGTGTAACCGGTTACCCAAATCCTGGTAACCGATTACACCTGCTTTCAGCAGACTTCCAAGACCATTTTCATTATGAGTAACCGGTTACCCAAATCCTGGTAATCAATTACACTTGCGTAGACAGCAACAACAATTTCATTTTTTTTTACACAAAGTGAATTCGAATTTCACACACACCAACCCACATGTTTTCCCTATAAATAGAACACCTTTCCCCCTCATTTGGAGAAGCCAAACAACCATTAAACCTCTTCCAAAATCACATTCAAGTTCCCTTTTTAACCTAAAACCCAAACTCACACAACTCCCTTTTCTTCTTTTAACCATCCAACCACCATGTAAAAATCCACCCTTTTCATACAACAAGCTTTTCCCAACACCAGTAGCAAACATACACAACCTTCATCCACATAAAATTTCGCCACCACCATGTAAATATACAACTTCCTTCTCTTCCATTTTTCTGCCACAACAACCATATACCATCTCAAAACAAAGCACATCAACTCTCAAAATCATGTTATGTTTGGATTGAGTTTTGGAGTTTTGCTCCATTTGCAATGTGAGAAAGATGATTGAACAATGGTTTGTGTTCATGAAAAAACATGTCTTGCTAAGTTTCTATTCCTTTTGAATTTTTCCATTTTATTTCATTTTGTTTCTTTATGTATTACTCCTTGTCTTTGTTTGACACCATTGGATGAATGGTTGAGTTGGTTAAGGCTTAGGTCTACTAACTCCCATATCCTGGGTTCAACACTGGTGGGCAGCAACACCTTTTTATTTTTGTGGTTTTTACTTGTTTGCAATTTCCTTCCGAGTTTTCCTACACTTTTATTTTCTTTCAAGCTATCATATTTAATTTTCCACTTATTTTCCTTTTTTCCAAATATTTCTTCTATCATTGATTATTTGATTTTTATCATTTTAATCTTATTTTCCTTTATTGCATTTCGTATTTTCGGAGATTAAATCTTATTAATTATCTAATATGCTAATGCATAAATTTCATTGACCGACCTAAAAAATTGTGTGACTTCTATATAAGTCCACTTACGTGGCTTGACATAACGCTAAATTGTCCCGATTCAATCATTCTAATCACTAACCAATAACTCTTTATTATCTTATGTGGCTACTTGGTTGATAGACCTTCCATATTTCAAATTATTGATAGATGGACGTTTCGGTCGATTCAATATTCTTTGATTCAAACATGTCGATAAATGATCATTGTATCATTTTTTATAGTTTGAATCATTGATAGGTTATCCCTTAATGCACCATATTTTGAGTCATTTGACTTGTGGATAGAAAATCCCTAGGTGATCACCTATTGTAACTTTGTCACTAACTACTAACTTCTAACTTTTATATTATTTCACTTTATTTCTTCTCCATTTAAATTCTCGCAATTTACTTTTCGTAATTTTCTTTTTAGTGTCCATTTTATTTCAATCACTTTACATTTATGTTCATCATCATCCACTTACCTCATACATCCTTTATTTTATGTCATTTTATTTCTTGTTATTTCTTTATTGTTTTGCATAACCAAAAAGAAAAAAAATATGATAAAATAAAAAGACCAAAAAGATATATCATTTGTGACCTAATGTTGGACTTAGAGGACTTGTTAGAACCCTTGCATTTGGACTTTGGATTATTGTATTTGACCTATTGTTTGACTTGGAGTTTCTTTGGGCTTGTAACCTTTTATTGTAAGAATGAAATTCATGGCACTACCCTAGGAAGACATATTTTGAGTCCATCATCCACTTGTTAGCTTAGGTAACTTTGCACACACAGTGCTTTCTCTTGGGCTACCTTACAATGAGCCCCCTTATTTCTCATATTATTCCCCTTGTAATTTTCCATGTATCCCTCCCCCTTTTGGTTGTACTTTGCTCCTTTGTTTTTCTGTTGATCTCTTAGGAATTAGGTTGACCTCACCGTTTCAAAGCCATAAACAATAAACCCTTGATCCAACTTCAAGCGGTGTTTTTCTCAATCAAATTCAAAACATAAAAAATATACGAATAGAATTGCGCACCATAAGCCTTAAGTGGTGGAGAATGAGTAAGAATGGAGCTTTCCCACCCTTACTCTAAGTATTTTGGACACAAAATGCTTGGCTCTATTGTCTGAAATATTTACATCGGCCCATAGTCTTCAGTGCAATTCTAATAAAAAAATCTCTTTTCAAAAACCTAAAATCAACATCAACTCATAAAATTCATTTTTGCGCCTTAATGCATCACCCCGAAAACCCTTTTTCAAGGTAAAATCAACCAACAAACAATATTTTCTACTTCGAACTACAGAGCTCTGATTCTTTATCTAACGATGATGATACGTAGGCACAAGGACCTAAATCCTCGGCGAGCACAATAATAAAAAATCCAATATTTTCCCCCTTTCTCCCGATAGTAAGTAAGCATTAATATAGATAAACATCTATTTCACATAGACAACTTAGATGGTTCCTATCGAGTACGATGGATGTGAGGGGTGTCAATACCTTCCCCTTACATAACCGACATTCGAATCCTAATTTGATTGCAAACCAATTTTTTTTTCTTTAGAGGGTTTCATAGATTATTTTCACTTTCCTTTTTTTGGAATAAATAAAATCCGTCGGCGACTCGTCTATGTGCTTTTCATTTAAAGCATGAGAATTTTTCGCATAACGACATATCTCATGAGCAAAAGAAAAATGGTTAATGAAGTTTTAAAGCGAAAAAGAATATGAATTTTGTATGCTCTCTTAGGTTTTGGGAGCTTTGTATCAATTACCTTGAGAAATGACCATTTTTTGTTAACCAAGCCACATTACAACCCTTTAAGTCTTTTGTGATTCGTGCTTTATGTTTTTAATTTGAATTGCTTGGATGAATGCATAAGATGACCTAGATGTTAGCAAGATTGTTGTGTGTGAGTCAAGTCCCTCATTTTTGTTCTTTATCCGTGATGGAGATGTGTGTTAGGTGTGATTCATATTTGAACTTGTGTTGTTTAAGAATTTTTGACATGTCTTTTATGGATATAACTTGTTTCATGATCATGGTGTTGTTGTAGTATAGTGGTAAGCATCACTTTGCTTGTACTTTTGGAATTTGAACCATGCATTTGTTTTCTTTTCTCAAAACTTTTTGACCTTGAGATTTTTGGAAAGTTGTTTGTTTCCTTAGGTTTTTGAGACTCTTGTTTGAGGATAAACAAAGTTATAAGTTGGGGAGAGTTGACAAGGGCCAAATTGTGTATATAATCAATAGTATTTTGTGGCCCTTTTCACTTTGTTTCATTGGAATTTCATGGCAAAACCTTAACATTAGTGT
The DNA here is from genome assembly GCF_024323335.1 of Lathyrus oleraceus. NCBI lineage: Eukaryota > Viridiplantae > Streptophyta > Magnoliopsida > Fabales > Fabaceae > Lathyrus > Lathyrus oleraceus. The sequence continues at coordinate 93,558,277 of NC_066583.1, forward strand.
AGATAATTGGTTTTTAGTTTTATCATGTAAATATCATATAGTTTGATCATATTCATTTCATTTTGTAAGTTTCCTTGCATAGTTGAAGCATTGGGCACTTAAAAGGCAAAAGAAAAGCTTCAAGGTGCATTTTTTAATGAAATCAAGAGTTTCAGTTTGGGCTCAGCGCGGTCAAATCGTTTAGAGGTGGCCAGGCAGGGGTAGCGCACTCAGTTTGGCGCTTAGCACCGTTTGTGGCGGCTTGGCCTGTTTATCTTGTAGTCGCGCTAAGCGAGCTCTGATGAGGCTTAGCGCAGTCTGCATTTTCAGTCTAGTATATACGCTTTTGTACTTCATAATTTTAAGGGACAATACCCATTTTGAGAGAAAAACATACCAAAAATATCAGAGGAACTCATAATCAAGTCTTTGGAGCATCAATCTTTGACTTTTCGACACTGATGCTTGTGAATCTCTTCGACTATCTTATGAAGTAAGCTACCATGATGTGTAGCTAAACCCCTTTTTTGTCAAGATTGGATGTAATTAATCTAACTAGTATGTACTTATTTTGATCCTTTGTATGTGAACTAGTTAATGATCAATATAGATGATTATCTTTGCTTTTATGTTATGTTTGTAGTTTGAATCATTATTGAGAAATATCTTTTAGGTCTTTACCTAAGTTTTCATCTGTCAAAGACCAAATTTTATACATAGATTTGGAGTTTGATATTCACTTGTATCAACTTTTAATGTTATTGTATTGTTTAATAAGCTGAGAGATCATTGATTAAACAATACAATAAAAATTGCAACACTGATTAGGCATAAACGATGTTGATGAGTGATACATGATTACATTAATTATAAATGAAGTTCACATGCTAGATTAGTCGGATACATATAGAATAGGTTAATGAACTCTAATCTTGACATGCTTTTTAAACTGTTAAAGTCCTAATCTTTTACCGCTATTAAAAATTCTTGTGAATTTTTCTTTTCACAGTCGAAAACCCTTTGAAATCCTTACTTAAAACATTGTTAATTGTAGAATGGCGGTGATATCTCACTAATCCTTGTGGAGACGATATAAAATACTTACCCACCGAAAACACTTTCATCATGGAGGAGCTTCGTTATCTTTTGGATGATTAATATAATCATATGTGAGTTGTGTCTTAAAGCCCTTCCAACGCCCACCGGCTAATGTAAGCCATTTCTTTTTCACTATACTATCCTTTGGAACAATAAAGACTTCACATGTTTACATAATATAGTTGATATTAATATTAAACCAAAAAAATTAATGATTATATATACTTATAAAACATATCATAAAATGCATAATAAATACCGTAATATCGGTTCATATGTAATCTTTCAAATCACCGTCAACATCGTACCAGTTATCTATCAAAATATTCACTTTGCTTCTACCTTATAATGTCACGTAACCCTTAAAATCATAATCATTTTAACCATAAGCTTTGTCGGTTCTTAGGTCAAAATTAACCGGGAAAACACCATTTTCGTATTTAAACTTTGGTACACATCGTGACACCTCTAGTTTTTCTTTTACTTTATGAATTAACTGAGGCTGCAACAGATGTTGTATGAAAGGTACTTGTCGATTCATCCATGTCTGTGTAAATTAATAAAAATAGAAACGTATAATAGAGTCACCAACATGAACTTCAAAGCCACATCACATAACACCTCATCCAAAATGATTCAGAACATAGAAACATACTAACTAGAAATATGCAGTAGAGAGAGACCATAAAATCATACTAACGAGACATACACAACATGTAAGTAATAACACAATATTTATTTCTAACACAAATTTAAACACAATATTACTATTTCTAACACATTGCATGAACATGATTAAATATTAAAACAACAAGTTATGATGAAACATTTCAAGAAAAACAACATATATGGAAGACTTACGTAACTTTCAGTGGTATTACCATTTCTAGGAACATTTCTAAAACGAACACCATAATATGTAACAACATTTCTAACAACATTTTTAACAACATTTATATGAACATTTCTGAAACGAACGCCATTTTTTTGGACATTTCAGTGGTGAATTACATACCTCAAACGTGATGATAAAGCTTCAACGAGTTTTGAAAAGAGATGATGTTCGATTAATGTTGGAAGAGATGATGTTGCAAAAAGATGATGTTCGAGTTGATATTGGAATATTTTTGATGAAAATCGCTTAGGGTTTTTGTGAAGAGAATGACGATGAAGTTAAAGTGTTTGTTGATTGGTAAATGAAAAGTCAGGGTATAGTTCTGTGAAGTATTCATGCAATAGAACAAACAAGTCAGCTTTTAAGCAAAACCGAGGGAAGATATTAATAAAAAAATAAAATAAAAAACAGAAAACCCCCATAGCGTCATATTCTGTGAATTCATTTAGAATAACTATCACGTCAGTTTTTAGAAAAAAATCAAGATAATAGGTGAATTAATAATTAAAATCAATATAAAAAAACATTTGAAAATGTTGATGCAAAAGATATTATCCCTCGGTTGTCCAATATAATCGAGGGTAATACAAATTAAAAATAAATAAAAAAGGGAAAATGGAAAATGGAAAGGGGTCATGTGACCCTAAACCAATTAAAAATATAAATAAAACATAAAATGCAGTAACTAGAATTTGAAGCGAGCTCCCTCGTAGTGATTTTGTTAATAAATGTATATATATATATATATATATATATATATATATATATATATATATATATATATATATATATATATATATATATATATATATATATATATATATATATATATATATATATTAAAAATTAATGATGGTGCTCCAAGAACATATACCTCGGTTATTGATGGATCAAGGTAAAAGTTATGTCATGAAATATATTATTTGTAGTAGTGATTATAAGATACGAGGATTCAAAGATGTTTGAATAACCATACTTGCGGGCTTTCTATATTACCTAAACAAGAAAAGATTGTTGGATGCAAGTGGATGCACGTGGCAAGACAAGTTCAAGAGTGTCTTGGGCTTGATCAAGATTGTTGAGTAAAGACTCACGTCAAATATTAGTAAGGTGGTTGATGGATAAATTAGCATTACCGTCAATTTAAAGTCAAAGAGTATAATTGTAGAAGTATGCTTAAAAACTTCCAGTGATGAAGAGAAGGAAAACAAATTTCAAGATTTTCGTAAACTAGAACGCCAAAAGATCAGCAATAAAGTCGATAGAGGACATCAGAGCCACATAATGGCATTTTGGAGGGGTCAAAGGAACAATATGCCATCAATATGTCGGCTAGGAGAAAAGACGACATGGTGGCGTATGTTGGCGTCAAAACCAAGGTGGTGGTGGTTACAGCAGCGACACACCAAAGTTCGATGGACATTTGAGCATTAGGATTGTTTATTTCTGTTCACAAATCGGTTCATTCATGTGTCGTGTTTTTGGTCCATTATTGATCACGTGGATTTCAGTAGTTATAGATATGTTTCTCTATCGTTCTTTTTAGAATAACCTTCATAATATAGTTTGAAAGACAAGGAGAATACAAGGTTATCATAGTAGAGAAACTTAGAAAGGAGAAGGTAGAAATTCATTAAATTTTTGGAACTCGTGAAACCTTTGGATGTATTTAAGAGGATTCATAAACACTTCTAAACACCTAGAGTTTTTGTAATTCATATTTAAAGAGTTTGAGAGATTGAAAAACACTTAGCTAGAGAATAGAGTTTGTATTGGGGAACTTGAGTGATTATTTTCTTGTAACTCTTTTAAAATTTATTCTAATATTCTTGAAGTTATGGTGAATCAGAGAGATGTTATTTGTCCCCAAGTAATTCGGTTTGATCAAATGGAGTAAATAAGTTTTATGTTTTCTCATCTTTTATCGTCCTCTTGCTTTTTGTGGATTTACTTACATTGATTATATACTATTTTGTTGTTTGAGCCCATTTATTTTAATTTCCATTGTTTTTTCCCCACATATCTTTACCATCAACAAGATTAATATTATTGTTAGATATCAACTATAACATGTAGTGATTGAAACTTTCAATATCACATCACTTTCATTAATTGTGTTAACCTAAAAAATATTAACTTTTAGACGTGGATGGATATTTTAAAAGTGTTACTAGAAAAATATAAAAAAACAATTTTGTTCTGGTACACCTTAAAGTTTCACATTATTTGAGAGTCGAGATTAAAAGTAGTTTATATACGATATTAACACTTTTGACTCAATAATTTGTCTTTTTTTAAAAGACAAAACTGTAACGGGTTCCTACACCCAGAGTGGACAATACCTCTTAGTCACATTGGTCAGCTGACTTTAGATCGATCAGACATTAGCGGTAGAAGGAAGGGCCATACCCGCATGCTCGAGGTTTAGACTCTTTAACCCCTTAGCCTTAATTGAAGACAACTGTTCTGGTAGACCTTAAAATCTGACATTATTTTAAAATTGAGGATAATTTATATACAACATTCATGCTCCTTAATTCATCGAGGCGCTTTTTTTAAGAATAAAACGGTTACATGTTTATACACCTAAAACAAACAATATCTTATAGTCACAGTGCTACGACCGAAGCAAAATATAGATAAATAATATGTGAATTGGTATTTGATCGTTTTAGAATATTCATCAACTTTTGCTTGATTTATTCCCTTGAAATTGTTAATACTTTTCTTAATTCTTCAATATTTTACGAGTATTCATTGAGCTCTAAGGCTTCTTTTTATCTTGAATTATCTTACTCTAAATTTTATTCATAAAAAATAAACAAAAACTTCAACCATTTAATATAAGCTTTTATCTTATAATTTTCTTCACATATATTAATAAGTATTTAGTATTTTCATTTTGTATATCAATATTCCTAAAATACAGTTTGTATATCAATATTTCTAAAATACAGTTTGTATATGAATGCGTTTAACTCTGCCTTGTTATTTTCAAGATGTTTAATAGTATTGACTAAAAATACATTTTTTTTATAATTGAATACATTTTTTAAGTTAACGTATTAAAAAATTTAAAATAAAAATTATATTTAGAAAAAAAATTCCTTAATTGTTATATTCAAAAGTATAAAATTTATATTAGCTCTAGGTTTGATGGTTAACTATATACCGACCGCCAAAGTGATAGAGAATAAATATCAAGTTGACAACTTAATAGTGAAAAATATTATGGTGTCTATTAAAGAAAATAATGTTGTATTTAGTGGAAAACACCACTCCGGTTTTTCTTGCACAAACTAGTAACCTTTCCCTTGTCCTAATCCTTTTGCCCGGTAATTAATCACACTGATAGACTAATACCGATATTGTTAAACATATTAGTAATTGCTAAATGTCATTTTCACTTGAAATTTTAGATTTGTTTTCTCTAAAAGGCACACTAAAATAGTTGTAATTATTGTCCTTAAAAGAATAGTTTAGATGTGAAAATTGAGACACTTAACAAAATCTATATAGAATATAGCCATGAAGTCGACTAAAATGAAAGGCCTAAGGTTAGCTGGTGCGGCGGCGGCGGCAACTAGTAGTCGGGAAGTGATGGACGGTAGTTCAGCATTGGTGATCGTTGGTGTTCTAACAGGCCTAGACGTCGGCGTCTGTGGAGGAGCTCTAGCGGTGCTTGGAGTCGGTGGAGGTCGGGTCGAGTTTGTCGGGTATTTATTCGATTTGGGCAACTTTCGTGTATCGGACTTGGTTGTTTCGGTTTCTCGACCAATTTGTTAATGAGTTGTGTTTTTGACCTATAAAATATATGTTAAGTTTTAACAATTACAAATACGTAGTTTCATCATTTTTGTTTTGACGATCTCCATAGCTTTAAAAGCTGAAGACAAGAGAAGGATTTTGGAATCCTAGTACTAGTATTTTTAGTAGGGGTGTCTGCAGTGCGGTTTGGACAGTTTGTCGCTAAAAATCATCTGAACCGCAAGAGAAAAAAATATGCTGTTTGGTTTGATTCGGTTAGTTTGATTTTTTACAAGATTTTTATTGAGTCATACATGTACCTATAGAAAACAACATAACTTTGTTTTTAGTCATTCATACATTAACAAATAACAACAAATCTCATCATATTTAGACAAAAACTTCTCATTCAATATATAGAAATAAGATTTGACAAAAGTGAAATAAAAAATAAAAAATATTAGCATAAAACAACATCAAAAATATTATAATAAAAAAGAAAAAAAATGGAGAAGAGTAGAAATTAGAAAAGATGAAAAAGAAAGAACATAAGAGATGCGAGATAGAGAAGATATGTGTGACAAAAATGTAATTGAAAGAGAAATCAATAACATAAAAATGAGAAGACGAAAAATAAAGAATATAAAAGAGGAGAGATTAGAGTAGAAGAGGTGACACACACATGACAAAGAAGATGAGAAGAATGTGTGATACTACTAAGAGAGATTTGAGAAGGTTGAAACTAAAATTTTAAGTGAGTAAGAGAATATTGGTAAGGTTAAGGCATAATATGTTTGAATTTTGGGTTGGATGTGGGATAAGTAAAGTTTTGGGTTGAATGTGGGATAAGTAAAGTTTTGGGTTGAATGTGGGATAAGTAAAATGTGAGTTGTGACATAATGCGGTTTGGTTTGGTTTAGTTCGGTTTTAAAAATACAAACTTCAAACCAAACTAAACCGTGTGGTTTTGTTAAAAAACGACTTAAACACATCCAAACCAATTGCGAATTTTTGCGGTATCGGTTTGGTTTAGTTTAGTTTGCGGTTTTCTATTGGGTTTATTCAGTTTTGAACATCCATAATTTTTAGACAGGTAGGGATAAATTTCTAATGGTGTGTTATTAGAATTTGTTAAACCTTTAGAGATGTCTAAGAGGGATTGAGAGACATTTATAAATATATTGGACTTGTGTGATTCATATAGAAAAGGGATGTTAGCTAATCCTTCTTTATATATATGCCATTAAATGCTGTGAAGGGCCAAGTAGTAGCAGACTTTATAGTCGATCACTCCATTGACGTCGCCGCTTTGAACTATGTTGAATTAAGGCCGTGGAAGTTATACTTCGACGGATCTAGCCATAAAATTGGCACCGGTATCGGAGTCGTAATTATTTCTCCAAATAAAATTCCAATGACATTCCAATATAAAATAGAAGGTATTTGTTCAAATAACGAAGCTGAATACGAAGCCCTCATAGCAGAACTTGAAATGTTGTTGGAATTGGGGGCAACTCGGGTCGAGATAATGGGAGACTCAGAGCTAGTCATAAAACAGATCAAGAAAGAATATAAGTGTGTTAAAGAGAATCTAGTCATGTATTTTATAATCGCCAGTCGATTGCTGAAAAAGTTTGAAATTGTTTATATTCGACATATACCACGAATAGAGAACATGATAGCTAATGACCTGGCCCAAATCGCATCTGGGTATAAAATTTCGAGAGAAAAGTTTCACAAAGTCATAGAAGTCAGAGGAAAGGTAGTGGCAACCAGATTAGCTCCCCTGGATTTAGAACAGATAAGATTAGGATGTGCTGATGCAGGAAATTTCGAAATATTGGTGATAGACAGCTTGGTAGATGAAGACTGGAGAAAATCAATAGTAGTATACCTATAGAATCCCACAACCTCTACTGATCGAAACACGAGGTATCGAGCATTAAGTTATGTTCTTTTGGGTTCAGAGTTATTTAAGAAATCTCCAGAAGGAATTTTGCTGAAATGCCTTAGTGAGTCAGAGGCATACTTTTCCCTTTCAAATGTATATAGTGGAACATGTAGGGCACACCAAGTCGGTCATAAGATGAAATGGCTTTTATTTCGACAAGGAGTGTATTGGCCTAATATGTTAAAAGACTGCGTTGAATTCGCGAAAGGCTGTCAAGAGCGCCAGGTGCATACAGGCATACAACATGTCCCTGCAAATGAATTACATTCTATAATCAAATCGTGGCCACTTAGAGGCTGGGCTTTGGACTTGATCGGAGAAATTCGACCTCCCTCATCAAAAAATCAAAGGTACATATTGGTAGGAGTTGATTATTTCACAAAATGGATTGAAGCCATACCTTTGCCAAATGTGAGCCAAGAGGATGTGATCGAATTCATTCAAAGATATATTATTTATAGGTTTGGAATTCCAGAGACAATCACAACGGATCAAGGATCAGTATTTACTGGTCGGAAGATGTAGGAGTTCGCCACAGACATGGGTTTCAAGTTGGTAACGTCGACACCCTATTATGCTCAGGCTAATGGACAAGTCGAAGTTGCTAATAAGGTGATCATTGGTTTGATTAAAAAACATGTAGGAAAATAACCTAAGAATTGGCACAAGACTCTGAACCAAATTTTATGGGCATGTCGCACGTCCCCTAAAGAGGCTACTAAGTCGACCCCTTTTCGACTAACTTTTGGCCATGATGCTTTCTTGCCAGTAGAAATCCACCTGCAATCACTAAGGATTCAGGGGCAGTATGAACTCCCCACAGAATCATATTGGAGCATGATGTTGGATGAATTGGTCGATTTGGACGAGGAAAGGTTAAGTGCCTTAGAATTGCTAAGGCAACAAAAGAAAAGGATAGAAGTCTCTTATAATAAGAAAGTTAAAGTTAAAAGCTTTACGCCTGGAGATTTGGTCTGGAAAGTGATCCTTCCAATGGATCGAAAATATAGAGCCTTGGGGAAGTGGTCCCCAAAGTGGGAAGGCCCTTTCCAAATTCTGCAGATTTTTTCGAATGGTGCCTATAAGATCGAAGAGCTCAGCGAAAATAGGAGGATTCTAAGAATAAACGGGAAGTATTTGAAAAAATACCAACCGATAATCCAAGAGGTAAAAATAAGAGACGAGTAACCGCGTAAATAAAGCAAAAACCAAAATGGTAAAAATGCCAAAATGGTAATAATAAAGTCATAAGGCCAAAAGACCAATATTTACTACAAGAAGAAATTTGTTTACATCATCAGACAAATAAGAATAACATTAAAAGGGAAGATTGGCTTTAATCAGAATATACTTGGCTTTGAGGAGCTCCAACCGTTTTTCGCACAAAGATCTTTTTGAGCAAAGGAGTTTGACGTCAGATTCAAGTTGTCGAGCTTTTTCAAAAAACTACATGCCAAGTGATAGATCTTGAGCCATCGAAGCATTATCAAATTCCAACAGTTTTGCTTGTCCTTTTCAGCATCAGAGATTTCGGTCTGCAGTTCTGATATTTGTTGTCTCCAGGAAGCAATGTTACGATCATGAGCATCGACTTTCTCTTTATTCTTTTGCTTTGTTTGTTCCGACTCCATGGCCTTATTGGTATATTGGGTAGAAGCATCCTATGTTGCAGCCTCAGAACCAGATTTTGTCTCTATCTCTCCCGTAAGGTGAGGTAGCAACTTATGATCAACGACGACTTGGTCGATCATGGTCCCTATCTCCAAAATAATGTTCGCCACTTCAGGGGAGGCTTCTAGCAAGTTAACCTGGCTAAGAAGAGCTTTCAGAGTTAAAGGGACGGAAGGATTAGCCAGCAACAATAGAAACAAGTCACCCTTAAATACTTTGTCCTTGATTTTAGAAAGGATCTCGCCCACAGAGGTGCTCGAAGGCTGATCTTCTGAAATTGAAGTGTTATCACTCTGATCATAAGAACTCTCCCTGCAATTTAGCATCGCTTTTAAATACTCTAGTGGCTGACTTCGCTTTAAGATAACCAACTTTTCTGCAGAAAGGGCACCACTGCTACTTGACGAAACGCCAACCGTTGGATTGTCGGCCATTGCAGGGGTTTGAGCTTGAGCATGTTCTTCACCCACATTGGCTCTTCTTTTTGTTTGGCTCTCGATGTTATCAGGGTTAGCCGCCAGATTTCCTTCAGCCGCTTCCTTTACCACCATGTCTTCGACGCCTCATCCCTCGCCCTGAGGCTCATTCATTTCTGCCGCTACGTGTAGACCAACCCCGGGGGTTTCTTCATCATCATCTAGTTCATCCTCATACATAGGGATTGGATTATCTTGGGCCTCATTTTCCTCACTCGAGTCAGTCTCATGACCAGAGTCACTGGTATGAGAATGTTAAGTAGTGGTTTTTGGTGGCGAAGCGTCGAGGGTACCGATTGGAGGTTGATTAATCTCGCTCATGGACCCTTTTTCAGAGGATGTCGATAGGTAGGTTCGCCTGCGCTATTCAAAACATTTGGCACAGAGGCAGGCTTGGAGGAGGCAGCTTTCTTGGGAGGAATGGTGGTGCTCGCATCACCCTAAAATCAATACAAGCAGAAGGTGTAAATGACTAAAAGAAGCAAACAAGTGAAATAAAGTGAAGAGAAGTGGTGGGTACCTTATAACCTTCGACCCCGAGGCTAGAATTGTCGCTCTCACTTTGAGTTACTGCTACTCTTGCCATTTCTTCAAGAGTAGGTTCTTGGATAACAAGTGCAGCGGGCCTTTTTCTTGAGAGTTTTGTGTTCGGTTGATTCGAGGGGTCGATGGGTTTCGGCTGTGGCTTCCTCTTCCTCGAAGTGAGATCCAGAACGGGCGACATGTCATCTTCGTCAGAATCCACGACGATGGGGGTAGCAGTGGGTTTTTGGATTTGTAGGGGACTCACCATAGGTTTTCGAGCAACCTGAACCAAGCATTAAATGTTATATCATCAATGTATAACAAGGATAAAGGAACAAAGAAAGAGAGGTACGTTTGCAGGTTTGCTACTTCCTTCAACCTTCGAGTCGATGGGTCTTTTGTTGGTGTGCTTTTTGGGGAGGATCCTAATAGCTAGACAAAAAACAAGAAGAAACGGTCAGCGTTAGTTAAAATCAAGTCAAAGGGAATCTACTTCGAGGGAAGTCCCCTGTATCACACCTTCACATATGTACGATTCGATTCGGACATCTTCGATCCCTATATGAAGGTTCCCTTTGAAACTGCCTAAAGTGTGTTTAGTCGCAACCACCCGCTGAGCCTTTTTCTGAGATTGTTGTCGAAGGATTTTAATGGAATCTCCACAAATGAACCAATCTGGGAATGAGGGTGCAAGAGCCACTCCGAAGTCAGCATATGGAAGTGGAGGAAACTTTGGGGGAAATAGTTTAAGAGCCATTTCATAGCGTTTCTCACAAGGGACGTATGAGGGAATCTTTAAAGTTTCTATTTTCTTTGAAAACTTCTCTTTGAGCGTAACAACTGCTTCGCGGATGGTTCGACTAAGATCATCAGGTTGATAGGAAGTTTGAAAGTAGTTTTGAAAAGCTTGAATTTATTTTATAAGCGTATAAGTACATTTCTTGGTCTTTTCCTACACAAGGAGAAAAGCTTTGTCAAACAATTGAATAAAGGAAGTAACATCGCAGAATTCCTCGATGTAATACTTGGCCCACCACTTCCCAAATTCTCGACTACAAAGGAAGCTAGGCTCGAAATGAAATGGAGTCAACTGGATTCTGCCAGTATACTTGGCTATTTGTTTAAAAGCTGTGGTTTCAGTATGAACGACATTGTGAAGGAGGAGGCTACTCTTCTTGTCGTATAGGCATTTCGGGAAGACCTGGACCAACCCAAATTGTCGAGCAACAAGTTTGGGCTGGTAAGTTATCAGTGTGATGGAATTTCAAAGGGTTAAATTGAAGGGTGAGGATCCGAGGCGTCAAGAAGGCTTCCCAAATTAGCAAGGATTATGTCTCTTGCTTTTTAGATGAAAAAGGAAAAGTCCTAGTAAACCATCTAGGGCCAACTTTCCTGAGAGCGAAGGGAGCCATACTCGAAGTAAAATTATGACTTTTAGAGAACATCATGATGTAACTCATGAAGGTTGATTGAAGATCCTATCCTTCTTCCCTGGGGGTTAGTTGAGCTAACCCCGGTCCTTCGACTCTCCTGTGCTTGATTTCTTCAGTATCTTCGTCGACGAGGCCCTTGTTGGGCTGATTGGCCTCGAACGTGGCATTGACCCAAAGTTGTAATAACCAAAAAGGGCCAGACAATAGAAGATTCCCTTTATCCTCTAAATTCTTTAGTTGAGCCACTTTGTCACTCAAGAATTCGTACACGATAGCCAAAATCATCTCACTTAAGCAGACATCATGTCCTGCATGCAGTTGATTAGCCAAGGTGAGATATTTCTTGGCCACTTGTAGTGATTTCGAGCAAAACACAGAGTGCGACAGCCACAGAGCCAGGAAAGCTATATGCTTCACATCAGAGACAGTTTCGGTGTCTTTATCGTGATAGTGGGCTATATGTGTTGAATATGTTGCTCTTGTAGTCGAAAAGGAAATGGTATATATGGAGTCAACATCAGGATCATAAGTGTAGCCAGTGGGTTTCAGCCCTGTGATAGCGGCAATGTCGAAAAATGTGGGTGTGACCATTCCACAAGGCAGGTGGAAGGTATAGTGTGTGATGTCCCAAACGTACAACGAAGAAACTAACATAGGGTTACTATAATCCAGGTCCAATTTCAACAGCATAATAAGGTCGTATATCCCTATATCTTTCCAAGCCTGAGATTTTTGTTTCTCTATTTTGTTTAACCAATTGGAGTAATCAGTGGGATCTTTGAAAGTCGGGGTGGCACGAAAGGCTCTAAAACCATTGTTCATAAACCTCAAATCTATAACGTTTTCAGCCAGGGTGTTTTCGGAAGAAGAAGTCCTGTAGATGTTTGATTGGCTGCATTTTGTGTTAAAACACTAACTGTACTCTGATGTCTTGACTGATGTCATGACATGCTTGAGTAGCATGTTGCAGGATTAGCTAATACAGGATTTACTGAATGTCAAACTGGATGTTATGACATTCATCCATGACAGCAGATACTGAACTATAGAATAGTTGGTTTTTCTGTTATAGCTCAGTATTGAGTTCAGTCTGTTTTTCAGGAGAGTAGCAGACCTGGCATTCATCATTGACAGCATATACTGAATAATAGGCAGGTTGGTTTTTCTGCTATAGTTCAGTATTTATTTCAGTCTGTTTTTCAGGAGAATAACAGACCTGGCATATGGCCCATTGTCTAAATGTCAAACTGGATGTTTTGACATTTATCTCTGACAGCTGATACTGAAGTATAGACTGGTTGGTCTTTTACAGTTCAGCATTTAGTACAGTCTGTTTTCAGGAGAATAACAGACCTAGCATATGGTCTATGTTCTGGACGTCAAACTGAATGTTATGACATTCATTCCTGACAGCATATGCTAAAGTGTAGGCTAGTTAGTTTTTCTGTTTCAGTATTTTTCTCAGGCTATTTTTCAGGAATCCAACAGCTGAGCTAAAATCCAGGAAACTAACAACTGAGCTACAATTAATGGACCTAACAAATAGCCTATTTGTTAGCACCCTAATATGTGGAAATTAGGTTAACTTGCTTAACCTTAATTTTAGGAAATACAAGTACAAGGCCCAAGTGCTGCAATATAAAAGGATGGCAATCCTACTTTCAGCAACTCAGGGGGTTTTAAGCGTGAAGCATTCATTGTACCATCATACTTCACTGTTGTATTTTTATTGTGTCGTGTATTAGGTTGTACTTGTGAGCCAAGCAATTATCACCTAGATGATTGCATTGGACTAAGGTGTTCATTGTGTTGTACTTGTTGTGTCACTCTAAGCTTTTAAGCGTGAGTGCTGTGTATCTTGATTAAAGTTGTTAAGCACAATCAAGAGTTGTTTGAAGTATTACTTCACCATTGACTTTAAACTTAATTAAAGGTTGTAATCACTGTGGTGATTGAGGGGGAGTGAGTAGGAACTCTGGTCTTAGTTTAGATTGAAATTGCATTGGGTAGGTATTAAGTGATAGGATTAAACAGTTGGTTTAAGGCCTGAATTAATACTGCTAATAGTGGATTTCCTCCCTGGCTTGGTAGCCCCCAGACATAGGTGTGTTTGTCACCGAACTGGGTAAACAATTGTCTGTGTTATTTACTGTCCTTTACATTTACCTGCTGTATACATTCCTGTCTGAACAGAATCGGATGTCATAACATCCCATGGGACATCAATAGTCTGTTAACTAGAATTTCAAGTCCTAGAGTTTTTAGCTTGTCCTATGGGTTTGCATTTATGGTAAGACGAAAAAAGCTCTCTAAGCTTGCTGGTATCAGTGTCTAAATCTTCTAGAGGTCCAGATAAGACATAAGTTGTATTAGAGACAGAAACAGGAATGAGTACCTGAGAAGCATAAATTTGGCGTTGTTCCTCTGTTTGAGGTTCTGGTAGGTACAAACGATTACCAACTGCAAGGGGGGCGGATAAAGTAGGAAATGGAGGATGTTCAGAAATTTTCTTCGGAGCTTTGGAACTATTGGCAGTAGTTTTGAGAGAAACTCATGTTCCCTTGAGAGTTCTGTTTGAAGCATCCATCGTTAAGGTTTAAAAAAGCGAAAATCTGGGTTTCAGTTAAAAAGGATTGGGAGAAAAGAAGGCTTGAACGTTTGAAAATGCAGAGAATGTGAGGAAGTTCTGAAATGGGTAAGTAATTGGGCTTTATAGACCTACAGGGAGACGTTTCAAATCAACATTAATGGTATACGAGTTAATGGGACATGTGTATCCCTTGGGCGGTGTAGTGAAAATGGCAATTAATGCTATAGCCATGATTTCCTAGAAGCTAGGAAACATGATGAGTGGAAAAGATTCTGTTGTGGGCTGAAAAGACGTGGGTAGGAAAAAACAATGATGACGCTGACGTCACCAGACAAATGGAGGAACTGAAAGCTTTTGCCAACATTGAGACACGTGGCAGTATCAACCATTGAGGCGTCGAAGTAAGGTGTCAAAAAATGTGTTTCTCTCTTGTATGTCGAAAATGGCATTTTTGGGGGGAAATCTGTTAGCTCAAATTTTCGACGCCCACTTCAAATTACCAAAATTGGAAAGCATGTACATCTGGCTTCGACTAAGAGGTGATTCGACCAGCTGAAGGTAGATTGACTTAGCTGATTAAATAAAGATCAAGCTTATAGCTAAAATTTCGGAGCGGTTCCTTAAGGAGCGGTTAAAAACGGTTTCGATCAAAGATTTGAAATTTAAATAAAGGAGGGAAAAGTATCTTCGTTAGAAACCGCAAGGATACACGTGGAAGCAGAGTGAGCGAACATACGCATGCAGGAAGCCACGTGTATCGACGTGATTGAAGAACCCTCAGAGCGGTTATTGCGATCTAGTATAAATATAGGGTCTTAGAGTTAGAAAAACGTGTCAAATTGTGTACAAAAAACCTGCAAATTTACTAAGTATTCGTGTGAAGAAGAACTGTAAAACGCAGAATGTACGTTGTCTACACCATTGTTTAATCATTTCAAAGCATTACAAAGTTATCTTTACTTTCTTTTCAGAAATATCTTTCCTTGCTTTTTACTCTCAAACACTTTATTTCTTACTTCGTCATTTACAAGTTTAAAGATCTTTAGTTCCTTTCGTTACTTTGAACTTTTACCTTACATTCTTAAAGATTCCAGCACTTACCAACCTTTTTTATTGCTTTCAATCCTTCTACAATTCCCGTCATTTACTTCTTCTTTAATAGTTTTAAATACTGATTTAAGATTGTTCTTTTGTTCAAGTCACTCTTTTGTCTTTAGTTTTTATTTAACGCTTTGATTTGACGTTTAGTTCGATCATTTATCAACATTACGCTTACGAGAAATTTAGCACATGTCCTAGGGTCAATCTGATCGATCCTGTAAGTGACCAAATTTAGAAATTTGGAAGATCAGCGGTTGTTTACCATTTTTCAAGGTAAACAGCCTCATCAGCAAAAGAATACTCAAGATCACTTTACTTATATGATCAAAATCAATCTATAAAATAACCTTGAAGCCTCGGAAAAAGTGTAAAGCTCGCCAGATCATGTTTACATGTCTGTCTGAGTGACCCGAGTTTTGTAAAAATAAGGAAGTAACTTATAATTACTAAGGAAACTCACACACACCTTAAAATATCTTTCTCAAATGTTTTTATCATGAAAATTATTTTCTAAGGCAAACCAAGTGATTAAAAAGTTATCCAAAACTTTTTCAAACAATTTTTGAACTAACCAAGCGATTGGTAACTTGTGCTAATCGATTGGCAAAACATTTCAAGGTCAGCCAATTGATTGAAGCATCAAGAAAATCGACTGGAGAAGAGTTAATCAATTAATAAAGCAATTAAGACAGCTCATTAATGACTTACAACAAATTTATATCAAATATTTCCTATTTTGGCATGCTAATCGATTAAAACTGAGTTGGCCAATCGATTATAGCTTTATGTCAATTGTTTGGCTCATTAATTAAGTCAGTGGATCATTTCCTTTTTTTACAACTCCTATATAAAAGAGGCTCACATTATCTTTATTCCATGCATCTTTTGAATGATTTATATTTTCTTTGGAATTTATCTCTCTAGTTTCTCTCTCTCTCTCTCTCTCTCTAGAAAATATATCTTTCACTTAAAATTTACTTAGTGCTTGTGAGTGAAACTTTGTTTTTGAGGAAGAGATTTGTAAATGTTTGTGTTACTTGTTTAATTATTGGGAGTATGATAATCTTGAGAAGATTGAGTTTGGTTAATGGGATAAACCAGTCATAGAATCTATGTTGTGGTTTATTGAGCTTTGTCTAAAAAAGTTTTGCGTTGGTTATTGAGATCAAACTAAAAATCTCTAAGAATTTTCTATCTTAGCATGTGGTAAAATCTATTTGTGGTTGGGGATAATCTTGTAAATGTCTCAAGATAATCTTGTATAAAGTTTTGTGGCCATAAATTTTAAAAGCTCAAAGTTTATAGTTAAACTCTCAAGAAGACCTCTTGGGGGCAAGACAATGCCAACGTTTAGTCAAACCTGTATATATCTCTAGTGCAATATCTCTAACCTTATCCTTTTAATTTTCTCTATTTACTTTTGTTATGTATTTTCGCTGCAATCCACTCAAATGAAATTACTAGCACAATACTTATCAAGAAAATTATTAAACTAATCACGAATTTTAAATACCATAATTCACTCCCTCCCTCTTGTGCTTGAAGTCACTTGTCCAACAGAATAATGAATCCAAGAAATGCTCTCTCATCTAGAGTAGGCGATTTGATAGAATTGGGTAAGGAAGTTATTATGTTTCTTGTTTTTTATATTCTTCTTCCATGTTGAGTTGATTTTGCACTACAAAAGGTGTTATTTTTGCTTAATGCCATTTATTTTGATTGCCATTGTTCTTTGTGTTGGTGTAAGCCCTAGAGGCCAATACTTTTGGTACTTGTATCAAATTATTTATTAATAATAAAAGGTTTTTTCTTTATTATCTTTGTTTAATAAAGTCCCTAGAATAGCTAGTCCATTTAATGTATCAAGTGTGACTTAATCATGAGATCCGATTAAACATAAGGACATTATTCTTAAAGTATCCGTAGTCGAGCTTTGTTGTGAAGTGGGATAACATTAAAGCATTAAGACTATTATGTATATGGACTGATGATCACATCTCATGGATCATGGATAATGAGTTATCAAGTCTTAAACATAGGTATGCATATTAGGAGTAATATTTATACTGGATTGACCTTCTATGAGAATACTATATATATATATTGTTATGCAAAGTGTCATAAGTTATTCTCATGGTGATAGTGGTGTATACCACCCTTCAACCTGAAACCACTATGGACCCTAGATGTAGAGTCGAGTGCCTTATTGTTGATCAAACATTGTCTGTAACTGGATGACCATAAAGACAGTTGATGGGTACTACACGAAGCATGTTGAGGGACATGAGAGACCTAGATGGAATTTTCCCATCCTGCATAACAAGATAAATTTCTAAGGGCCCAATATTGAACTGGACAAGGATGACACGGTCTATGCCTTATGTTCAATATAAACATAAGGGCAAAAGAGTAATTGTACACACAAGTATTATCACAAAAGGATTTGTCAGATCACAAGACATTTTCGTGTCTTGGGTAGCAGTGATGTGTTGCTAGATACCGTTCACCATTTATTATGTTAAATACGTGATTTAATATAATTGCCAATGCCGTGAAAACATATAGGGTCACACACAAAAGGACTAATTGATGAGAGATAGAGTAAATAAGTAACACCGTAAGGTACGGTGCATTTAAGTGAATTGTAGAACATCGTAAGGTACGGTGCACTTAAGTAGAATACAAAATATGGTAAGGTACCACGCGCTTAAGTAATTTTGGTATATCATAAGATATGGGCCACATACACTTAAGTGGGCCTTTTAGCTTACATCCCACATAAGTGGTTCTATAAATAGAACCCTTGTGCATAAGCATTTGTTCAAATGAAATTTCGTTTCTCTCTCTCTCTCTCTCTCTCTCTCTCTCTCTCTCTCTCTCTCTCTCTCTCTCTCTCACTCACTCAAAGCCTTCATTCGTAGCAGCTAATAGTGAGACTAAAGGAATCCGTTCATGTGGACTGAGTAGAGATGTTGTCACCATTCAACGTTCGTGATCGCTCCTTAGATCTTCATCAAAGGTTTCAATCGCCAAAAGAGGTAACGATTCTATCACTGATCATGCCCATTCGTAAGGATCACTGAAGGAGAAAATTTTAATTTCCGCTACATTTTGGATCATGATTTTGCTTCACTTTGAACCCATACTTATAATTTCTTGGGGTGAATGAACCTTTCAATTTACAAAAACTGGCACCCACCATGGAGAAAATGGACTGTGTTTACAAGTGAGCACGTTGGGTTCTAAATGGCAGATTGAGAAGTTTTTCAGAGACAGTAGTTTTGGATTATGGAAAATTAAGATACAAGCAATATTAACTCAATAAAAGTGTATTGAAGCATTGAATGGTTAGGCATTGATGCATATACACCTAACAAAAGCAGACAATATCAAGATTGTGGATAAGGGTATACGTGTCATTATCTTGTACCTCAGGGATAAATTTCTAAAGGAAGACTCCAAGGAAAAAATTATAGCTTCACTATAGGAAAAACCTGAATAATTGTATATGAACAAATCTTTGTCACATGTTATATTCGAAACAACAACTATACTCATTCCTAATGTAGAGAAAAAATTCATAGTAGATCATTTGACAGAAATTCACAAGATCAATTATGATCTCGAGAATATTTAGGTGAAGATTGAAGATGAGGACGAGGTTATACTCTTGTTGAAGTCATTACCCAAATCCTTTGAGCACTTTAAGGGTGCCCTTCTTTATGGTAAAAATGTGTTGTTACTTTGAATTAATTCCAAACAGTTATGATATCCAAACAACTTACAAAGGTAGAAAATTTGAAGATTAACAATAGTGGTGAAGGCTTGAGTGTCTCAAGAGGAGAAAATGAGCGTAGAGGGATGTAAAAATAAAATATTTTTGATAAGTCAATGTTGAAATTATTTTTTATTATAAACCCAATCACTTTAAGATAGATTGGTGAGATAGGGAGGACAATGAAAATTCTATTCAGATTGCAGTTGCCCCCGATAATGATAGTTATGAGGGCGTTGGTGTAGTAGTGGTGTCAATTTTGTAGACTGGAGATGGTTAGGTTATGGACTCAGGTTTCTCTAATCACATATGTTCAAGAAAATAATACTTTGAGACTTTGAAGCTATGGGAAGGTGGAGTAGTTCACCTTGGTAACAATAAGGATTGGAAGGTTCATGGCATTGGTATGATCGTGAGTTTCTTATTTACGTTGTGAGGTATATTCTAGAGATTGGGGTAAAGTCAATATACATAAGCTTGTTTAATGATTTAAGATACTTCACTAAAGTTGAACACGGGGTTTTGAAGATTTCACATGGTGAAGTGATTATAGCTAAAGGTTCTAAAATATATGGCTTATATATTTTTGAAAGTTACAATGTTGTTGTTTGTGAAGTTTCATGTCTATGATACATTAAGGGGAGAACCCCAGTACAGTTTTTGTTGCTTTTGTCTTAAACTTTCATTTCGTTATTATTGTTTATTGAGTCTCCTACATCTATGGATTAAGTTTTGAATCAATACATTTTAGCATGCATAATTCATGTTTTGGTTTTTGAGTATGATCATTATGTTTTAAGTCAATTAGTTGAGTTAATGAAACAAGAATCATATTTGATGTTGGTTCAAGTTATGTTGGAAGTGGAATCTCAAATTATTTTGAAAAACTTGGAAATTTCATATTTCATGTATGTGACTCGAATCACTCACAGAACATGATTAAAATCAATTCAAAAAAGAAGAAAACTAAACTATTTTTTTTTTTGCATATGTGACTCGAATCACAGTTTTCACTTGATTTGAATCATGCAACAATGTGACTCGAATCATAAGTTGCACCTGATTTGATTCATTCAACTCATGTTAGTCACTTCCCAGTTTGATTCGAATCACCACTTACACATGACTTTAATCACATAGTTTCTCACATTTTTCGTGTTGGCCACTATCTAATTTTATTTGAATCACGGTTTATACATGACTCAAATCATGAACCTTCATGACTCAAATTACATATATAACCTGACTCGAATCGCGGGAAAATGGGTCACTTCTTTTATGTTAATCTTATTTCATTCTACTTGCTCACTTGACTCAAATCACCAAATGCACTTGACTTGAATCAAACAATATTTTTTCATGTTATTTTTGTGTTTTATCTCTAACACATATAAAGATTTTTTGTCACTTCAAATCAAACAATATTTTGAACACATATTTCAGAGACTTCTTAGAATTTTTTAATTCAATCAGAAGTAAGAGTTGTAACCACTTCAATTCTTTATGATTTTTAAAACCACTTGTTCTAAAGTTCTTAAAACACTTGAAAACGAATTTATTTAATCTTTATCCTCTACTTTGGATTCATATCTTGATAAAGAAAATTGAAATTGTTAAGGGAGATGTGTCTTGAAACTAACATTTTATTGAAGGATGTGTAAAGATTTTCAGGAGGCTTGCAAGATTGTGGTAGTGTGACTAATTTTGACAAATTCCAATGAAAAGAATGAGGTTCTTCTTTTCAGGTTGACCTTGGTAGTGTTGTATTGAAGCCTATAGGAAAGGTAGGAGATCTTATCAATCTTCGGA
This sequence comes from Lathyrus oleraceus, assembly GCF_024323335.1. NCBI lineage: Eukaryota > Viridiplantae > Streptophyta > Magnoliopsida > Fabales > Fabaceae > Lathyrus > Lathyrus oleraceus. The sequence continues at coordinate 93,579,327 of NC_066583.1, forward strand.
CATTTCATCGCTCAGGAAACTAATGGGATCAAGGGTGATTGCCACACATGAAGACTTGGAGTATATAGGTGAAGTTAGAAGATTCAAGAAGTGAGAATCGAGTAAAGATTTTGCAGAGAGTTCGACATCAAGTCTCTATACAAGTCAAGATCCAGATATGAGATTTATTTTCTCCGCATTATTACGGATATTGTGATTGTATGAACTCGTGTAATTTTTGTCAAGCATAATGGAAGAACAACTTTAAATGGGAAACAATTGGAGAGTAGAGTAGGCTCCTGCAAGGATGATAGAGATGAACCACTATACATCCCGATGTACTCTATATCACTCTCTTGCATTTTAATTTTCATAGATTATTGCATGTTTAATTAATTGTTTCTTAGTGTAGAGTATTGTTAATTCCTGTTGGTAGCATTTATTACGTAAGTTTAGGTTTTTCAGAAGTGGAACCTATTTGTGTTTCAATGTTGATTAAAATCTGCAAACTGTGGTATTAGAATCCCATAGCAATTGAGTTTTATGTAGAACATATCTCATGTAATTTGTCAATTGTAAATTCAATATAGCTTGTAACCTTTTATTATTGTCATTGAATAATCTAGAGATAATTATGAATTTTAGTATAATTGAATTTAAGATTCCTTCCAAAATAAGCATAACATCTCTATTTTCACAAATCACTTTCCGCAATGCAAAGTCTGATTTTTCATTTTGAAAATCGGTCAATTTTTTATTAGGGTCTATTCACACCCCTAGACCGTTTCTCTACTCTATATTCTCACCCAACAACTGGCCTTAAAACTGGTATTTTTATCATGTCTAAGTGAATCAAAAGTTTAGGAATATGGGTGATGACAATCTAAAGGGAGCGTATAATAGAGACCTAATTTTTAAAGGCGAGAATTATGCTTATTAGAAAGAAAAATATGTATGTAGATTTGCTATCAGTTGATAAAATCAATGGGTAGTAGTTACCCATGAGCCTTTTATCCTTAAAAGTGAAGCCAATGACTCTATTAAATACCCAAAAGATTATACATATGTTGAAACCAAAAAGGCTTCATATGATTTGAAAGCAAGGAATATATTTATCTCAACTTTAAGGGTGAAAGTATTCTACTCAATTTCACATCATAATAATTCAAAAGTTGTGCGGGACGCTCTTTAACCCCTTTACGAGGGGACTGAAGACGTCAATCATTCCAAGATTAACATGCAAACATAGGAGTTCAAAATTTTATGTGTGAAACCCGGAGGATTTGTGGAATCCATGCAGACTCGGTTCCTCCACTAAATCAACAAACTAAACAACTTATGAAAGTGAGTTTCTAACAAAAATTGTTCTAACAAAATATTAAGGTTAATGTACATGGAATGGAAGCCGAAGGTTACCGCCATAAAAGAATCTAACGATCTTAATACTTTGGACATCACAAAGCTAATTGGGAAACTTATTGAATATGATAATGAGATGATATGAATCACGAATAGAGAAGTGAAGTCAAAAAATAAAGAGAAAGATGTAGAAGAGAAAAGGGATATTTCTTTGAAAGCTCCAACATCTAAAGAAAAGAAGTCAGAGGAAGAAAGTGATTATTATGATGAGATGGGGTTATTCATTAGACACTACAACTGATACTTAAAAAGAAATAAGATCAAGCATTCCAACAAAGGTTTTCTAAATTTCAAAAAGACTCTTCCACCTAAAAGAGAACATAAGAAAAATGATGAAGACATTACATGTTATGAGTGCTGAAAATCAGAACATTATAGAACTATTTGTACAAGTCTTACTAAACATCATAAAAAAGAAGAATAGTGAATTCTATAAGACGAAAGGAAAAAAGGGTCAAAGGTCATAAAGCCTATATCGCGTGGTAAGAAGAGGATGAGAGATCCTCCTCAGGTTCCTGGACAAGCTCGGGTGATGAATATGCTAATCTATGTTTAATGGCAAGTAATAAAAGTGAAGACTCATGTGTATTTTGATCCTGAAAATGAACCTTCATATAGAGAATTGTCGAAAGCGTTTGATGAAATGTATGATGATTCTTTAAATTCTTTTAATACAATTTATCTCCAAAAGAGAATCATTTTAAAACTTGAAAAGGGGATTAATGATCCTAATTGGGCTTTGGATTCCTGAAAACAAGTGCACATATCTCTAGTTGATGAACGGTTTAATTTTTTTGACACTTTAGTTGAGAAGGTAGATAAAGTAGAGTGCGTTACTTGCCCAAATTTAAAACTTGAAATTGAAAATCTCAAAGGACAATTAACACATGCTATTTCACTATCTGCTACTAGTTCTACTTCCTCAAGTGATAGAGGGGCCGTCTATAAGAAAAACCCTCATGTTTCTAATAGAAACATAAAAGTTATTTAATCTAAAGCTATATGTCATTATTATGGTGATAAATGTCACATTAGGCCTCTTTGTCATATTATGAATTTCCAAGTTCCTAATGATAAAATGACATATATACATAAGTGTTCCTTAACTAACCCCAAATGACCCACTAGTTGGAAACTAAATTGCCTATTTGATTGTCAGGAGGAAAGTGTTTTCTTTGCATAAAGGTTATGGTTCCTAGATAGCGGATACTGAAGATACATGACGTAACACACTTCGATGTTCATAAAGTTAGATGAGAAGGAAAGTGGTCACGTCACGTATGCGGACAACACAAGATGTAAAATTTTAGAAGGCGTTTTAGGAAATCCCTCCACAATCACCATAAAAGTGTGCTTTTAGTTAAAGGTCTAAAACACAACTTACTTAGCTTTTTCAATTATGCAATAAAGGGTACTCTGTGGTTTTCGATACCCTAAGTTGCTTAATTGAGCATAAAGCAAGTAAAAACCTTATTTTTAAGGGTTCTAGGATTGATAATATGTATATGCTCTATTTGGATGATGTGTCAATGCATGGAGCTAAATGCATTTTGACTAGCTCAATAAAATAGCATCCAAGAATCTAGTGATTGGTCTTCCAAAAAATAAATTTTTAAAAGACAAACTACGTGATGCTTTCCAAATGGGAAAGCAAACGAGAGTGTTGTTTAAATAAAAAAAATATTATTTTGACATCAAAACCTATCAAGCTTCTCCATTTAGACTTGTTTGGCCCTTCGAGGACATGAAGTTTAGGAAGTAATTATTAGGGGTTTGTAATTATGGATGACTACTATAGATTCACTTGGACGTTATTTTTGACCCATAAGGATGAAACTTTTAAGGCTCTTGTTAATTTTTCTAAGCTTTTCCAATATCTTTTTAACTTGAAAATTATCACACTCCATAGTGGTCCTGGTGGTGAGTTTGTAAACCATCAATTTCAAAACTATTGTAACGAAAACAAGATTGCTCATAACTTTTTATGTTCGAGAACTCCACAACAAAACGGTGTTGTTGAATGTAAAAATCGAGTTTTAGAAGAATTGGATTGGACCATGATAAGTGAAACGACCTTACTAAGTACTTTTTGGAGGATGCAACACCACATGTCATGTCTTAAACGGGATGGTCATTCGACCAATCCTAGAGATAACACCATATTAGTTACTTAAAGGTAGGAAACAAAAACTTCTTACTTTTGTGTTTTCAGTTGCAAATGTTTCACTTTATATAACCGAAAGGGCAATCTTGGTAAATTTGATGCTAAGTACGATGAAGGAATATTTCGTAGGGAACTCATCTTCGAGTAAAGCATATAGGGCTTACAATCATAGAACATCATCGGTTGAAAAATCTATTCATGTTGCATTTGATGAATCATCGTCCCAAAAGACGAGGAAAGGTATTTGTTCTGATATTTCATATATGATTACAGAGAATTTAATCAATGAAGAAAGTCCCAAAGAGAATGGATGAGGACATTAATGAAGATAAAGAGGAAAGCTTACATGAGGAAGACAAACAAGAGACCTCAAATCAAGTGCCTCAAGATTAGACAATTGAAAAAGATCATTTGTTGGATCAAATACTAGGAGATATCAAAAGAAGTGTAAGTACTAGATCTCAGGTTAACGATTTATGTAAATAATCTGCTTTCATCTCTCAAATTGAACCTAAAATGGTATTTGATGCTTTACTTGAATTGGGATAGTTACTTGTCATACAAGAGGAACTTATCTAATTTAAATGCAACGACATTTGGGACCTTGTTCCGTGTTTACTTAATAAAACTATTATTGACACTAGATGGGTATTTAGGAACAAAATGGACGAAAATGGCGTAATTACTAGAAATAAAGAAAGGCTAGTGGAAACAGGATATAGTCAAGTTGAAGGAATAGATTATGAGGAGACTTATGCTCATGTAGCTCTTCTAGAAGCTATTTGACTCCTTATGGAATTCGCTTGTTTCCTGGATCTTAAGATTTATCAAATGGATGTTAAGTTTTCTTTTCTTAAAGGCTACATAAACGGAGAAGTGTATGTCTATCAACCTCCTAGTTTTGAGGATCATAAAAATCCTAACTATGTTTTTAAATTCAAAAGAGCCCTCTATGGTTTCAAATGAGGATTAAAATCATGGTAAATTAGATACCACTTTGTTTATTAGACGTAAAGAAAAGCATATTCTTTTATTTCAAATATATATCGATGATATTATTTTCGGTTCTATTAACAAATATCTTTACTAAGAGTTTTCAAGTTTGATGCATGGTGAATTTAAAATGTCCCTCATGGGAGAGCTCCCATATTTCTTAGGATTGCAAGTCAAGCAAGCCGAAGAAGGAACATTCATAAGCAAAATGAAGTATTGTTTAGAGCTTCTCAAGAAGTTCGATATACAAAATGTAAGGAGCATTTCAACCCCTATAGCGTCAAATGTGCTGATTGACAAAGACGAGAATGAAGTGGAATTTGACGTCACCAAATATAGAGGTATTATAGGATTCTTACTCTATTTAACAACGAGTAGGTCATATGTAATGTTTAGTGTGTGTATTTGTGCTATATATCAAACTTCACCTGGGTAATCCCACTCTAAGATCATAAAATTAATTTTGAGGTATCTTAATGGAACCTCGCAACACGGTCTTTGATTTTCCAAGGGTAGCATATGTTGCAGAGTAGGGTTTTCTAATTATGATTTTGTGGGGTGCAAGTCGGATATGAAAATCACTAGTGGTACTTGTCACTTGTTTGTAAACTGTTTAGTTTCTTGGCACAGTGAGAAGCAGCATAACGTTGCTTTTTCTTCAACTGAGGCTGAATACATGGCCAATGGTAGATATTGTTCACAAGTCTTATGGCTAAATCAACAATGTCTAGATTATGATTTAAAACTTGGTTGCATTCCAATCAAGTGCGATAACACTAGCATCATAAGTGTAGCGGTAAATTCATTACCACTGAGCTATTGGTTAACTCAAGTCAATAAAACAAGAGTCGCCACCACGTTTTTATTGTTTCCAAAGGAAAAGGGAAAAAGTACTAACAAAACTCAAAGATAAGAATTTTTCAAATCAAAACTAATAAAATGTCAGAGATTACAGGTAAAGGGGTTGATTACACATAGGGAAGGTATTAGCATCCAAAATGTCCTAGGTACTCCTAGGGAGCCCTTTTTGTGTGCAAGTGTTTTAGTTGAAAAAGATGTTTGATAAAAAATAAAATGAGGGGATGAGAAAAGAATTCATTATTTATAATTTTTGTGTTTGACAAGACCCTCGGTCCTATGCCTACGTACCAACATAAAAATGAGGGATCAAAATCTTATAGTTCGTGGTAAAATTTCAAAGATGAGTGGATTAATTTTAACAAATCTTAAAGAACTTTTGTTATCAATGGGAGAATACTCAACCAAATATCCACCGATAATAAGGGCTTTACAACATTTAAGAGGGAAGGCTCCAACTTGGATTTAATCAACAAGTATGCCATTAATCCCTAATAAATGGAAATACTTACAATCAATATATCATGGAATGGGAGAATTATATATCAACCAAAGATAAATCAAATCTAAATGCTCTCTTTTAAAAAAGTTAAAAGGAAAAGGCACAAAATGGCCAAAATGATTAGATGAGGTTGTTAGTTTTTTTTCAGTACTTTTGAAATAAAGTCAATATGATTAAGTTCATTTACAAGTTTGATTAAGAAAATATTTTGAAAATCAATGGCATAAGGCCAAGGTTTCTATTCATTAAAACAAGTCTAAGTTGAAAAATACAAGCAAAGAAGTTTTTGAAAATGAGGGAGAGATTTTGAAATTAAAGAAGTAGGAGGATATGAAGGGAATATCCTAGACAAGATTTAAAAGTTTAGAGTTGAAAAGATCTAACCAATGGGAAGCATCCACAACACAATAATGTCATATAGAAACTCATTTCCTTTGGATTATTAAGCAAGCAACAAAGCATAATCATCCAAGCAATTAATAAGAAGACCAATGGTATCAAATAAAGATAACCAAACATCCAAGCAAGCACTCCAAAGCAAGCAGTCTTCAATGTCCTTTAGATGTACCAGATGAAATATCCCTTGAAATATACTCAAAGAGAAAGCATCAAATGATATCAATAGGAACAAAATAACAAATTATACACAAAGAGAAAGTAACAGATAAACCAAAGGATTCTCTTAAGGCTTGTATCATATGAATGGCATTGGCCAATAAAGGTCTCAAAGTAATGGCATTGGCCAAGTTTCCTTCCATAGCTCAGGGATGTTTCCTACTCTAAGTCCATAGGTTCAGATAAAGTCTCAGACAGAGATCCAACAGTCCACCAATGTACTTTTTAGGGTTTTTGTTTTTTTATTAAGTATTTTAATATCCTAAGACCACAAACAAAACAAGATCACAAGCACAAAATATGACTCAAGTGAGCAAAGTGAAAATGACTGAAACATAAACGAATTGCATGAATGTAAATGACAATGAATGATAAAGTGCAAGAATTTAAGTTGTATTAAAGTAAACGACAATAAAATGAAATAAACGATAAAAGATGTTAATAAATGTTAGTGAAGGAAGAAAAGTTGTTTAAGTCATTTTTTGAAGAACACTCAACCATCCACTTACAAGCATGAAAATATGAACCTATACATCATTCATGAGAAGCGCTCCAACTTGGATAAATCAACAAGTATGCCACTAGCTCTCACAAATGGAAAAGAGGCAAAATATCACTTACAAAAATCTTCATACAATACCATGAGGAATGGGAGACTAACAATCTCACTTACAAAAATGCTATTGCTTTTAGAACAAATTTAGCGCTATGTTAAGCAATCGTAACTGGACTTATGTAGAAGTCACAAATATCTGAGGCTAGGAAATAATAATATTGGTGTTAATGCATGCTAGAGACAAGGTATAAAGACCAAGCTCCTAAAGCATGCCACACACAAAAATAAGAGGGGATTGACTTATCTCAATCAAGCTCATGGTTTTTCATCTGACACAAGGTCATTGATGAATCAACTAGCATTTTGATTTATGAGAAATCATTGGCCAATGAAATGGATTGGGGAAAGAAGTGAGATGAAGATGAAGAGATAAAGTGAAAAGGATCCAAAATTGATCAAGGGATGAACTTCATTTGATCAATACCATCCATTCATTTTGAGGGATGAAGTTCAAACTTCATCAACCCCTTAAATCCAATGGTATTGATCAAATTAATGTCCAATTCAACCAAGATCAAGGCCAAACAGAAGTTGAGTCAACACAAAGTCAATAAAATAGCTCCACAAAATATTAGGACAATTAAAACAATTAAAATCAATTTTTAAATGAAGAAAAATACATTTTAAAAGGGGAAAAACTTAAAATCCCTTCAAATCACCAAAGAAATGGCCAAGGGATTTATCATAGGTCAAACAAGGTCAAAGGACCATTGACTAATTTTTTGGCATTTTTGAAAAGTCAGAAGTATTTAAAATCAATTAAAAACAAGTCAAAAATCACAAAATTCACTAAAAAATATCAAACTCAATCCAAAAATTAATTTTAATTCAGAAAATGGAAGAGAAAATTATTTGTAAAATTTTGGTGAATGTTCCATATTTTTTGGATTAAAATTGAAATTATAGTGAATTAAATGAGAAAATGCTATTTTAAAAATTAAATTAAAAAATTAATTAAATCAGAAAAACAAGGGCCACCAGATCTCCCTCATTAATTAAGGCGGCAGATCTGATGGCCACGTGCATGTCATCCACCATGCACCTTAGTCAATGCGCGTGTAGGCTTGGTATTTAAAACGGAAGGACCTGATTATAACTTAGCCTCATGATCAGATGGTCTGGACTACACCATCACACCACCGAAGCCCTAGCTCTGGTCATTTTCTCCGGCCACACTCACCGGACTGGTCCAACAAAAATGTCACCAAAATAAATGGATTATACACTATTTTGAAGAGAAAATCACGAGGATTCCAAATATGACCTCTAAATTTTTCAACTCTCACTCTATAAGGAGAAATATGGAGTTGAAAATTGAGGTTCCAAAACTGAGTTGCTTCGATTCAATCTCAAAGTAACTCAATATCAATGCCTGCATTGGTAGGACTTCAGCCAACCACAAATCAAGCAAAAATCTTAAGAAATGAGTGAGAATAGAAGAAGGGAAGTTTGTGAAAATTCACCTTCGGGTTGCAGTGATGAGGCTCAATCTTGATGCAATTCCACTTGTTCTTGCTTCCTCTTGCTTGCAGGAGATGATTAGAATCAAAAAGGATTTCAATCCTTGGAGTTCTAGTTCAGAAATATAAGTTTAGCAAAGCTTGGGCAAGGGTTCTCCTCAATTCTGAGGCCATGAAGTTCAATTTATAGGCGGTGCAATTCATTTCTACACCATTTGAAATTTGAATCCAAAAAAAGTAATTGATGTGCATGGGTGCATGGGCATGTTTTTAGGCATAAATGATCATTGCAATCAGTCCAAATTCATGCACAAATGATATTGAGATCATAACATGGAACCATGCAAAGTTGTGTGACAATTGGAATCAAAAGTTTCCAAAACAAGCCATCCAAAGGAAACATACGCAAGTCCCTCAAATCGTGTCCAAATGAAATGATCTTGAGCTCTTTAGAAAGCTACCATCATGGGGAACAACTTTGATGTTGGGACTCTTTCCATTTGAAGCTTGGAACATGATGAATTCTGACCTTGAAGTTGGAGGAATCAAATATACTTGAAAATGACTTTGGTTAATTCTTCAAAGTTTTATATACTTCAATCATCTTCAATTTTTTCATAAATTTGACACCATTTGGAGCTTGCATGATGGAGTTATGGATTTTAGAAGTTAAGGAAAAATGTTTGTTCAATGATGAGGACCAAATTGGACCTATAATGTTTCCTCATGTCACATGCCCTTGCAAGTGAGATGTGACCTTTATCAAAGATGAAAATTTGAATAAGACACCTTAAAATTGATCATAAAAATTGGATCATATTCATATCATAAAAATTGAGCAAGTTATGGTTCTTGGAAGTTAACCTTCCATCTAGGGCACATACAAAATGACCTATAATCTTTCATTATAAAAAATAACTTTCCAAGAAAACTTAGCTCTTTATGCCAACATGAAAGTTGTTTGGAATGTCATAAATAGTAAATTTTCTCTTGGAATCATTTTAATATGACAAAAATTCTAGGAGATAGGGTCTAGGGAACCCTAGATTTTACCAGTTGACTTTTCTGGTCAACCTCCTTGAACCAACTTGCAAAATTGAGGTTCCTTTCCTCTTTGGGGATCATGGAGGATAATATATGCTTATATGAAGTTAAATGAAGTATACCATGATATATTTGACCAAATGTTGAAGAAACGTGCAAAGGAAGGCACACAAGATACCTAGATGAATTAGGGCTTCCTTGACAAACAAGCTTAAAAATCTTGATGAACTCTTGATAAAAATGACAAATAAAGAACATGGGTATCCATATATGATGATTTGAACCAATGTGAACATTTTATAACTTGATCCCTTTCATTGATGGTCTCAAACCCTAGCTATGAGCTTGATGAGGCATATGTGGATACACGCGCTACCTACAAAAGAAACAAAGTTACACTAGATATATTTTTAGGTTTTGGTTAGTAAACAAAGAAAAATAAAGTATTACATAATCACAAATATTATTGGTGATCTCTCCCAATCCAAACTCAATGAATGATAGGTGAGAAGGATACCAAGATGTGATCCCAATTCCAATGCAAGGCCATGAGATGGCATGAGGGATCTTAGGGCCAAAATTTGGGTCTTACAATAAGCCTCTTTTAGCATCTGGTACTCCACTCACAAACTAACATAAAGAAATCCAGAACCATTTTCTTAGAGATCACATTGAAAAAAGAAACATTGTTTTTGAATACGTTGATACAAAAAATCAGCTTGCTGGCATTTTTAAAAAACCATTATCATCAGACATTTTTCACAAGATTTGTAGGGAATTAGGAATCTTGATTCCTCGTGCTTTAAATAGATTGGGAGTTATGTTTAATTTCTGTTTCTATTTGTATTTTGTTATTCACAAACAACCTCTTGTAGAAAATCATAGTTTCACTAACTCCATTGGTATTTCTCCATAACTCTTCTATTCGGTTATATCTTTGCATGTATATTTGTTCTGCATATGTTCATTGGTTTGCTTATTACATTCTTTATCTCGCTCATTCATCCCTAGCATGCTTATGATTGTTCATCTTTGCATTTAAATTATTTTTAAATGTGTGTTCTTAATTATGTGCATTTGAGCATTCATATACTTGTTCATGCATTATTTAATCTTCCATTCATAGTAGTTTTGATCCCCTAATCTTTTGGTAATATGTTGTTGCATGTCTATTTGCATATTTGTTGCATGTAGCATCTCCACCTTCATGTTCTATATCCAATCTCTGATGTTGTATATTCTTCTTAATTTTTTTGTTCATGTGTTCATATGGAGTTTTTTTTTCTATTGCTAGTTATTTGGTGTTTAAACTCATAACAATGTATCTCTTTTTGATTTTGTTAAAGGGGGGGAAGTTAAAATGTGAGTCAAGATTTATTTTATGCGTTTTAAGTTATTATGTGTGTGAAATGTTTTAGGGGGAGAGAAAGCAATTATTTTCTTTGGCTCAAACTCAACTCAATTCCAAGTGAAAGCATGTCAAGCATAAAAAAAGATAGACTAAAGTTGCATGTATCTGATACAATAAGGAGGAGAAATCCAATACGATTTTGTTGGTTGTCTCTTTAGATTTCATTTCGTTATTATTGTTTATTGAGTCTCCTCTTCAATTATACATCTTTGGATTAAGTTTTGAATCCACATGTTTTAGCATGCGTAAATCAAGTGTTTATTTTTTAGTATGATCGTTATGTTTTAAGTTAATTGGTTGAGCTAATGGAACAATAGTCATATTTAATGTTGGTTCAAGTAATGTGGGAAATGAAATCTCAAATTATTTTGAAAAACTTGAAAAATTCAAATTTCATGTTTGTGACTCAACTCACTCACAAACCATGATTCGAATAAATTCAAATGAAGGCAAACATGAAAGTTTTTGCATCTGTGACTCGAATCACAATTTTAACTTGATTCGTATCATGCAAAAATGTGACTCGAATCACAAGTTGCATCTGATTTGAATCATAAAACTCTTGTTAGCCAATTCCCAGTTTGATTCGAATCATCACTTACACATGACTTGAATCACACAGTTTCTCACAACTCATGTTAGTCCTATTTGATTCAAATCACAATTTATACATGACTCGAATCATGAACCTTCATTACTCGAATCACACATATAACCTGTCTCGAATCACATGAAAATGGTTTGTGTCCTTTATGTTGATCTTGTTTCATTATACTTGCTCACTTGACTCAAATCACGGAAAGCACTTGACTCGAATCAAACAATATTTTTTTCATGTTATTTTTGTGCTTTATCTCCAAAACCTATAAGTCATTTTTGTCACTTCAAATCAAACAAGATTTTGAACACAAATTTAGAATTTTTGAAGTCAATCAGAATTGAGAGTTATAACCACTTCAATTCTTTCAAATTTTTAAAACCACTTGTTCTATAGTTCTTGGAACAGTTGCAAACAAATTTCTTTCATCTTTAACCTCTACTTTGGATTCAGATCTTGATAGAGAGATTTGAAATTGTTAAAGGAGATGTGTGTTGAAACTAACATTTTTGGAAGGATGTGAACAGATATTCAGGAGGCTTGCAAGATTATGGTAGTGTGATTGGTTGCGACAAATTTCAGTGAAACAAATGAGGTTTTTCTCTCCAGGATGACCTTGGTATTGTTGTGTGGAAGCCTACAGACAAGGTAGGAGTTCTTCTAAATATTGGGACAGTTCATCACTTAATAAATCTGTGGGATCAAAGGGTGATTTTCACACATGAAGACTTGGAGCAGATTACTGAAGTTGGAAGATTCAAGAAGTGAGAACTTAGTAAAGATTTGGCACAAAGTTTAACGTCAAGGTTATATACAAGTCAAGATCCATATATGAGATTTCTTTTCTTAGCATTATTGTGGATATTGTGATTGTATGAACTAGTGTAATTTTTGTCAAAACATAATGGAAGAACAACTTTAAATGGGAAACCATTTGGAGAGTGGAGTAGGATCATGTGAGGATGATAGAGCCAAACAACTATACATTCTGGTGTACTCTCTCTCTCTCTCTCTCTCTCTCTCTCACACACACACACACACACACACACACACACACACACAAACACACACACACACACATACACACACACATGCGTGCTCTTTTCCATTTTAATTTTTTGAAGGTTATTGGATGTTTAGGTAATTGTTTATTAGTGTAGTTGATCGTTAATTCCTACTGGTAGCGATTCATGACATAAAATTAGGTTTTGTTAGAAGTCGAAGCTATTTGTGTTTTAATGATAATTAAAATCTGCAAAATGTGGTGTTAGAATCCCATGGAAATTGAATTTTATGAAGAACACATCTTGTGTAATTTATGAATTGTCAATTCAATATAGTCTGTAACTGTTTGTTATTATCTTTGAAAAATATAGGAATAATTAAGAATTGTAGTGTAGCTGCATTTGTGTAATTCCCTAAAATTATTGTACTTTTGGGCCTGTGTTAGTTTAAAATAAGAGGTTTCTTCTTGCCATCCTCCATTTTTGACTTGGAACCCCCACAAGGGGGATGCGATTATGTTTTAGCCCTTACTAAAAAATTTCTGTTTTTGATGAATACCAGATTTTTGACATTGTTTTTGATGAATACCAGATTTTTGGATTTTTTATCATTTGGGTGATGAATTTTTGGACTTTTCGCAAGTGTAATGGATATTTCACAAAATAATGCAGAAATACCTGACAATTTGCTAATTACCGATAAAATTCAAGGACTTCTTAAGAATGATGAAGTACCATAAATTTCAAAAAACCAGGACAAAATAACTGAGTATTTGGAAAGAACTGGTAACATATAAAACCTGCCAAATTTTTTGAAATATCCGATGCACACAATTTTTTTTGTAATTTTAAAAAATTCGGTAGGCAATAATGCAATTATGGAATTTTTTATTGACATTTTTAATAAACTATATCAGATGAAACACATACATATAATGCAAAAGTGATATAATATCATTACAAAACAAATTATGTCGACTTCTTAGCTTCTTCTCCCCAGTTCCTAATATATCCTGCATATACTGATTCTCATGCTCTTGCAACTTCACTACAGTTCTTTCTACAATGGTTTATTATGAAAGTAAAAGGACTATTGGATTTCAACTTCACTTGAACCAGTGATTGCTGTTAACAAAACCAACTGCAATCATTTTGTCTTTACTTGAATGGGAAGAATATGATGTTAAGGTTCCTGGACAACGAGACCAATATAACGATGTATCTATAAACAATAAGGTAACCCATATCAGGAATCGTCATCCACTTATCACGACCCTGCACACCCAAGCTAGCTACCTGCAACGTGTAACATCCTAAAACCCCAATTTGTAATTATAAGGAATAAAACACTTAAAAATGATTATTTCACATAAGGTGTCATGCAATCTCCACAAACAACCTTCCCTATAACACTTATTAAAATAAACATTTAATTCAAAACATCAGCCATCACATGATCGCCTTTAATTAGGCTCAACATAGTAGAATTAATCATTAAAGACTACTACTCAATAAAATAAGTTCAAATATAACTTTTACTTAAAATTAAATTCAATTCAGGGCAATACGCCGTCAACATCAAAGCAACTCAAAATAGGAGTTATAATAGTTAATCTTTTAACAGCAACGCAAAATAAAACAAAACATAACATTCGCTTGCCCAATGTTATAGATTAGAGAAACGACAATCTAAAATGCATAAGTTGAAAAAGAAGAATAGCCTCAACGCCATCTTTCAGCTCTAAAGAAACTATTCATCTACATGCTTGTTTGTACCCTAAAAAGGAGTACAAAATGCCATAACAAAACAAAGCGGTGAGAATACGCTCAAAATATATAATGGTGCAAAAGAATGCAAGGGTCCCCTAAAAGAAAAATGTCCAACTTTCATACATTCAATTACATAGTTCAATACAATGATTATTCAACAACACCTAAAACAACTCATCTACACAACATTTATGTAATGCAATGCAATAATGACTCAACTCGTGCATGTGGTACCAACTTAAAATAAGGTTATTCATACGACATGAGTCCCAACATCTGAACCCTGAACCCTAACATCTAAGCTTATGACAAATCATTAGTCTGAACATCTGAACCCGTGACTCGCCTCTTTTACAACAACGACAATATATGATACATGTACAATATAATGCACAGTCATAGCAACTCAACAACAGATTTAAAGTTCCATATCTAACTGTAAATAATAACATCAAAGTAATCCCCACAACTGGATTACTTACCATAATCTTAATTATATGATCATCACATAATTATCTCATCATTAACACAATACAACGCCATTAGATTAATAA